>NC_091285.1:188461265-188764390 GCF_032444005.1 Ranitomeya imitator
CGGTACCTTACGATCCTCTCTTTAAATGCTGGGTGAGATTTATGTGTAGGTTATAGCGGGATAATATTTTGCATCGCACAATACTTGTAGTCAATACTGATCTTTATTTTACAATGATATATCTGAAAACTGTGCTGCTTTAGTTTTGTGAAATATCAGGCTAAAGGAGAGCATCCAACAGATTCAGGGTCAATGAACAATTTGAGCTGCTGGACACAATATACCGGCTCTGCGAGAGATTCCTGTGCACCATGACTAGAAACTATATATTCCCAGCTCAGAACTTTTATAAATGGCCATTACTCTGCGGTTTGCTCGATGGCTAATATTGTCTGTAACGCGAGATAAGGAACTGTCTGTTCAAGATATACCTCTGGCTTCTGAAGACATCAGTTCCCTTTGCTATATACTTTATGGATTCCATTTGCTATTAATACTATATTGGTATATCTGGCTCTATCATCTATTTTCCTGCTTGGATTTATCCAGAAGTAAATAATTCATCCAAGGTAGTGTGATTATCTTTGAAAATTGGATGTGGAGTGTTACAACGATCCGTAAAGAGATCGAGTCCTTTCTTTAAGTTTTGTTTTCTTCACAATTGGCCTTGAAATCTGTATTTTTTTATTCTTTGACATAGTGTATTTTCTGCACTTTTGCTACTTTTGTTACACTCCTTATAATTTGGAATTGATGCATCTGTCACTGCCGACTTCTGCATCTTCATTTCTACCTTTTTCTCTGGTATTTTTAGAGAGATTGTTTAGAGTTAGTTCTTTTTGCATTTATTACCCATGGGTTTTACAGTTTTCCCAGCCAGCTGGTGATCATTCTACTGAACTCTCTTATCTTATTTATTCTGAAAAAATAATACATGCAATATTATATTACATTGAACGGTGTAAAATCTGCCGCTTTAAACTCAATGCGATCTGCATAAGTACAATTATACCAATTATCCTAAAGTGTAAAAGTACTCTAGAACAGCATGCTATAATGACAGAGCTGATTACAATAGAAATGCCGCTAATTTTCTCTGTCTCCTCAGTGATACGGGTCATCTTTGCTGGCAATTGTCTTTTAGCAAAGGTAAATGAAACTAATAAAAATCATTATCTACCTTTTTCTAAAGCATGTTATTCTATCATGCACACAATGGCTCCTGCGACCTCATACATTCTATGCCCAGAGAGTATCTATTGCACATAGCCGGTCCCGTGCCGTGAGTCTCGCCAGTGTTCTCCAGCCTACGGATCTTACAAAATTACTTCTTACATCCTGCAGATGTCAGGGCATGCCGTTAGTTACTGGTTTAATACTGATGGAGAGCCACGAGATTGTATGATAAATATACATTGATGGTAAAAATGGACTAAAGTGCAAACTATGAGAAACAGATCATCACATGAAAGATGGTCCGCTTTTTTTGCATTAACATGTGAATAATGGTTATGAATAATAAATGGAAAGGTAAAAGCCCCATAGGTTAAAAAGTAAAAAATGCAAGAAAAAGATTTTTTTTTCTGTTCAGACATACATTTACATTTCAAACCTATAAAATAATGCACCAAAGAGACCATACAGGCAGCCAATAGAGCAGCTGATGAAAGAGATAACAGTTAAAGGGTTATTATTATCATCACAATTGCACATAGGGGATAGGGATAACTTATTGCTGGGGTCTTACTGTTGGAATCCCGAGAATGAGAGTCCTGAACAACAAGAATATGGTTCTACAGAGCCCCATCTTCAAGAGAGAGGAGGTGCACATGCTGAACCTCCATTTTGTGTTTGTGGGACTGCGAGAAAATGCCGAGCTTATTGATTTTGCTTCTTCTAGCAGTCGCACAGACCATGAATGTAGCACGTGTGCTTCTGGTTCATTCAAGACGGGTGTTCTCCAAATGGACTCATCATCATCGCATAACTCACTGTGAAATAAGTGTATGGACAACCTGATGTATAAGAAAAAACAAACATCTGTATGCTCAGGTCTGGATTGACCATCTGTCCTAGCGGGCAAATTCCTGATATACTGCTGATGACACAATGGGCCGCATACAGTGTCGGACTGGGGTGCCAAGGGCCCACCAGTAATCAACTCCAGGGTCCCACTTTTTAGCTAATGTAACATTATCCTCAATCTCAAATGTTTATAACAATGAATTTGTTAGATTGTTAAATGCATAAGTACTGCTCATATAAGAGGGTGATGGCTCACTTCTGCATTGGGACCCACCAGAGGAGTCTCCTGTTCTCCTGTGGGCCAGTCCAAGCCTAGTTGCATTACTCATTCCTGTATTGTCTGACTTTTATATCCACTGTGGATATAGCAGGGGTGACCATACTATGAAAGGGGGAGAGCTGATATAAGGGTTTGTAATGCAACACTACTATACTCAGCTGCACTGCGTCCATGCCCCAACACTGACTTGTGCATAAGGTTTCAGGAGATCAGAACTGTATCATTATATCTCACACACTGAAACCTGCTCTTCACAATGGTGAGGGTGTGTTCTCCTTTCCTTTGAGTGTTACTCCCTGCTTATGTTTAGTCAGCATTATCCTGGGAGAAGGGGTACATGCCTCCAGTTAAAACTCTCATAACACCCACTTGGACCTCATGAAAATTAACTCATTAGGGGCCAACTACTTTAATTGATAATATCTCAGCAAGGAGAATTGAAAACAAGACTTTTATTTTGCTCTGCAGCCACTATTCCTTCATGTTTCCAGTTCAAAATGCAATTTAAAAAAATGGTAAAGGTCCTCTTTTAATTTTCTAGCTAGCCACTGCAAAAATATTCAGTCAGTCTGCACCCATGAAAGCTATAAATTACTATGATGAAATGGGCTCTCATGGGAACCACACCAGGAAATAAAAATGGCTACTGCTGCCAAAGATAAATTCATCAGACTTACAATCTTCGGAAATGACAAATTGATAGCATCTCAGATAACAGTCCTCATAAGTGATGCACAGATAACAAGCACACCTCAACTTGAACAGTCCAGAGTTGAATGTGAGAAGTGGCCCTTTATGGTTGAATTGCTCTAAAATGAAAAAAACTACTGAAGACCACAAATGAGAAGAAGAGATTCATTTGGGCCAAGCAATACAACGACTGGACATTAGATCAGTGTAAATCTGGACTGTGATCTGATGAGTCAAAATCTGAGATTTGGTATAACTTGCCATGTTTTTTTGAGAGGCAGAAAAGGTGAGCGCATGGCTTCTACATGTGCGGTACCCACTGTAAAGTACGCAGGGGATGGATGGGGAGGTGTGATGTTGTGGCTGGTGGGGCAGCTTTGCTGGTGAGACTGATGGTGATTTATTCCACATTCAAGGCACTCTTACCAATTATGTGTGCCACACCATTCTGCAATGACATGCCATACCATCTGGTTTGCACTTAGTGGGATCCTTTGTGTTGCAACAGGATAATGACCCAAAATACATGTCCAGGCTATGTAAGAAATATGTGACCATGAAGGAGAGGTATGGAGTGATGAGTTATATGATATGTCCTCAACAATCATGTGACCTCAACTCAATGAAATTATCCAAACATCTTGAAGGATTTCACAGAGGTCCTGAGCCTGAGCACTGAGTTTTTTTGTTTAGACATTCATTGGCTATCCAACTGGTCCCAAACCATATCAGTTGGAGGACAGGTGATTGCGGAAGGCATGTCATCTGACTTAGCACTCCATCCATCTCTTTCTTGGTCACACAGCCCTTACATAGCCTGAAGCTGTGGTTTGGGCTATTCAACAAACACTGTATGGCTAAGTTCACATTTGCATTGGGCAGAGCTGCGGAGGGCTGCGTACTTCCTCCATTAAGCCCTGCCCACTGCCGCACCTCTTCCATTCAGCTCCACCTACATCTGCATGCATCCTGCGTACCTATCTTTAACATTGCGTATGCAGGCCATGCAGGTGTATGCGGATGAGTACGCATGCTTCGTTTTGACGCTGCGCCAAACTGCGTCAAACGCAACTTGTTGCATTTTGCTGCGTCTTTATGAATGCACAAAGCATGGGTAACAAACAAGGAGAATTGGAACTTCTAACTCAGGAAAAGAAATATGATGTCATTGTAATCACTGAAACTTGGTGGGATGATACACATGATTGGAATACAAGGCTAGAAGGATACAACGTATTTGCAAGAAACTGAGGAGGAGGTGCCGCATTGTATGTTAGAAAAGCAAATATCTGCACATAGATTGAAGCTTCAGAGATTGGGAGTTCTGTGGAAACTGTTTGGGTAAGAATACAAGGAGAGAACAACGGAAAGGACACCATTGTAGGCATTTACTGCAGGTCGCCTGTGCAAGCTGAATATATGGATGAACTCTTTATGAATCAAATGGCCAAGTTCTCCAAAAAATATGACATAGTTGTCATCGGAGATTTCAACTATCCAGACATTTGTTGGGAATCTCTCTCAGGCAAAACTATATATAACATTATAGAAGGATCATCTTTATTCTCATTTGCACAAGAAAAGACTAGAAGCAATGGGATGAAACTGAATGGGAGGAGACACAGATTAGATGTTAGAAAAAACTTTTGGACAGTTAGGGTGATCAATGAGTGGAACAGGCTACCACAAGAGGTGATGACGAGTTCTCCTTCCATGGAAATCTTCAAACAGAGGCTGGACAGACATCTGTCTGGGATGATTTAGTGAATCCTGCTTTGATCAAGGGGTTGGATCAGATGACCCAGGAGGTCCCTTCCAACTCTACCATTCTATGATTCAAATCTATGATTCTAATGAATTGCTCATAATGCTTTGTAAAATGTGTACAACATTTTGTGCTGCCTTTGGCTTGCTGATTTGACATATTTATTATCAGTACCTTGCTGCCTACTATTCATAGGAGTTTAAAGGTGTCCAAATACATTACTCTAAAATTGGCATATCAATATCAGAGGGTTCGCTGTATGTGAACGGAGGACTTCTGACTATTCCCAACAGAGGTTATTGGGGGAAAAAGGATCAAGCTTGCTGAATTTTTTTGCAGACTTCCCTGTTGAAATAATTTAAAGGGAACCTGTCACCACCAAAATCGATGGTGAGGTAAGCTCACCGTCATCAGGGGCTTATCTACAGCATTCTGTAATGCTGTAGATAAGCCGCCGATGTATCCTAAAAGATGAGAAAAAGAGGTTATATTATACTCACCCAGGGGCGGTCCTGCGCCGATGGGTGTCTCAGGTCCGGAACAGCGCCTCCCATCTTCATTCCATGATGTCCTCTTCTGGTCTTCATGCCGCGGCTCTGGCGCAGGCGTACTTTGTCTGCCCTGTTGAGGGTGAACAACAGGGCAGACAAAGTACGCCGGAGCCGGAGCCGCAGGGTGAAGACCAGAAGAGGACGTCATGGAATGAAGATAGGAGGCGCCGGAGCAGACCTGAGACACCCATTTGACCGGACCACAGCAGGACCGCCCCTGGGTGAGTATAATATAACCTCTTTTTCTCCTCTTTCAGGATACATCGGTGGCTTATCTACAGCATTACAGAATGCTGTAGATAAGCCCCTGATGACGGTGAGCTTACCTCACCATCGATTTTTGGGGTGACAGGTTCCCTTTAAAATTAGACTTGTACATCGAAATACAGCAGCTTGTTGAAGGTGCTTGCCTTTGGGACATGAAGCCACCTAACACCATTCCTTGTGAAAACAATTGTGTATTTTTTCATTTGCCCCACCCGTGTTTAAACACCAACAGGTAGGCACTTGTTTTGCAAAAATGGATAATTTTTGGACTGTTTTGCAATTTAAGTAGCCTAAAACATCTGTTGCAGTGAGTTGTTAAATAGGCTGATGTGTTTCCCCTGGCCAGTCAGGCTAAGGTCCCTTGGGCATTGCCCAGGCTGTGTTTGGGTTGAATGGCTCAAAAGGTCTTCAATACTGTCCTATGAGACCTATGGGCAGAATGGGACAATTGCAACTCCTGTTTGTCAAATTCATTATATTCTCTCCCAACTGGAGTGTCTGATTTCAGTACGCCTCCTCGTCAAGACCAGTGTAAAAAATGCTATTCTAGATGAATTTCCACCTCATGTCTGTTTCTTATATACTGGGCAATCAGAGGCTTTGCAGCATTTACATTAATGGTGAATTTACTCATCGTGATTCAAATTTTGGGGGGAAAACTCGTCAGTGCTCGCAAATTAGAATTGTAAGCTTTCAAGAGGTTTAGTTTATAACTGCAACATATTCACTACATTGACAAATAGATTCTTGACTTTGTTTTCAGCTATCCATGTGGCAATTAAAGTGATTTTCCATGGGCCGGAAAGTAATTGTTACTGAGAAGAGTTTGAAAGGTTTTATTGACTTTGATATAGCTATTTCTCCAGCAAATTATATAAGAAACTCCTGCACTGTCTAAATCATTGGCAGGGGAGTAATTGAAGCTTCCCAATAATAAATCTTATACAGGAACCCACATGCCATGTATTATGTACTGTATATTGCTACTTGCCACATCTCCTTTACCTTTTGAGGACCAGGGAATGTTTAGTTTTTCTGTTTTTGGTTTTCCCTCACTAACATCCAAGGGTCATAACTTTTTTATTTTTCATCACGATTACTTGTTTTTGCAAGATATCGTTTAGTTTTAGCTTATTTTCTGTTATTTTTTAACAGGGAAACAGGTAAGTAATTTAATTTTTTGTTAATTAATTAATTAGATTATTTATTTTTTATTTTTTATAGCCTTAAAAACTTTTTAAAATTCCTTTAGGGAACTTGAACCTGGATCGTTTGATTGCTTGTTCTATATACTAGCCATGATGTAGCAGACCCCCATGATAAATGCAGGGGGCAGCATATGTGGAAAGTAATAATGAAACAACCACTCATAAACCTACCAGCTTATGAAGGGGTGATGTTGGTAAGTATGGCTGTATTTTTTCTGAGAGATGTTTTTTGAATTTACATCCTTCTACAGAGAGTCACTTGTACTATATATTGCAACACTACTGTATTACAGTATAACGTGAAAATTATGATCTCCTACGAAGCTCAGCCTATGGCTGGAGTGCAAAGAAAACAGCGACAGAGGCCCTCAGCAGGCTCCCGGCTGCCAGTGTTACCCATCGGTCCCTTGCAGGGGCTTTACTATTGAAGTCGCAGAAAGGGCCCCTTCAATGCCAGAAAATACTTCAGCTGGATGTGTGTCCTTGGTCGCACATACAGCTGAAGTGGATTGTGGTGCAAAGATTTTTTTCTATAGAGCAGCAGCAGAACTGGGGACATATATCAGGATGAGGGATACATACCAGAATGTAGGATATATAAATGATGGGGCTCATGATAAGGGATATGCAGTATATACCAGGATATGGGATATATACCAGGATGGGGCACAGGATAAGGGACATATACCAGGATAGGGTATAGGGTGTGTGTGTATATATATATATATATATATATATATATATTAATACTAGATGGTAGCCTGATTCTAACGCATCGGGTATTCTAGAATATGTATGTAGTTTATTTATGAAGATTTTAGAATAATACATTGAATACACAGGATTCGGCCAACTGCGACCAATTAGCGAAGCGTAGTTTGTTGTGAATTCTGTTGTCGGGCTCCCTCCTGTGGTCATGAATGGTACTTCGGCTGGTTCTGTCCATGGACTTCCTCTGGTGGGTGTTTCTGAGTTTCACAGGTGACGAGGTTAATTTGTTAGCTGCTGCTCTATTTAACTCCACTTAGATCTTTGCTCCATGCCACCTGTCAATGTTCCAGTATTGGTCTAGTTCACTCCTGGATCGTTCTTGTGACCTGTCTTCCCATCAGAAGCCAAGTTCCAGCTTGTATTTCTTTGGTTTGCTATTTTTCTGTCCAGCTTGCTATTTATTTGTTGTCTTGCTTGCTGGAAGCTCTGGGACGCAGAGGGAGCGCCTCCGCACCGTGAGTCGGTGCGGAGGGTCTTTTTGCGCCCTCTGCATGGTCTTTTTGTAGGTTTTTGTGCTGACCGCAAAGTAACCTTTCCTATCCTCGGTCTGTTCAGTAAGTCGGGCCTCACTTTGCTAAATCTATTTCATCTCTGTGTTTGTATTTTCAACTTTACTCACAGTCATTATATGTGGGGGGCTGCCTTTTCCTTTGGGTAATTTCTCTGAGGCAAGGTAGGCTTTATTTTTCTATCTTCAGGGCTGGCTAGTTTCTTAGGCTGTGCCGAGTTGCATAGGGAGCTTTAGGCGCAATCCACGGCTATTTCTAGTGTGTTTGATAGGTTTAGGGATTGCGGTCAGCAGAGTTCCCACGTCCCAGAGCTCGTCCTTATTATCAGTAACTATCAGGTCATTCCGTGTGCTCTTAACCACCAGGTCCATTATTGTCCTGACCACCAGGTCATAACAGTAGTTCAAATCCCAATTCACGGCCGGACTGCGCCTGTCGCTGATTGTTCACGGCCGGCCACGTAGTATATTGCACAGCCACGTAGTATATAGCACAGCCACGTAGTATATAGCACAGCCCACGGAGTATATAGCACAGCCACGTAGTATATAACTGCCCACGGAGTATATAACACAGCCCACCGAGTGTATAACAGCCCACATAGCATATAACATAGCCACGTAGTTTAGAACAGCCCACGTAGCATATAACACAGCTCATGTAGCATATAACAGCCCACACACACAGTATATAACACAGCCCACATAGTGTATAACACAGCCCACGTAGTGTATAACACAGCCCACATAGTGTATAACAGCCCACGTAGTGTATAACACAGCCCACGTAGTATATAGCACAGCCCACATAGTATATAGCACAGCCAATGTAGTATATAACACAGCCACATAGTATATAGCACTGCCACGTAGTATATAGCACAGCCCGCATAGTATATAGCACAGCTCACGGAGTGTATAACAGCCCACATAGGATATAATACAGCCATGTAGTTTATAACAGCCCACGTAGCATATAACACAGCTCACGTAGTATATAACAGCCCACGCACGCAGTATATAACACAGCCCACGTAGTGTATAACAGCCCACATAGTGTATAACACAGCCCACGTAGTATATAGCACAGCCACGTAGTATATATCCATTGGCCTCCGGATCCAGGCGAAGCATTTACTGATGCTCCTTGCGCGCTCCGATCCGAAGAGTGCATTGCAGCCTCACAAGATGATGACGTAGCGGTCTCGCGAGTGGTCACCTGAGCGTATGCATATGCTGCATCAATAGTAAAAAGTTGGTCACACAGGGTTAATAGCAGCGTTAACGGAGTGTGTTACACCGCGGCATAATGCGGTCCGCTAACGCTGTCATTAACCCTGTGTGTGCGCTGACTGGAGGGGAGTATGGAGCGGGCACTGACTGCGGGGAGTAAGAAGCGGCCATTTTGCCACCGAACTGTGGCCATCGCTGATTGGTCGTGGCTGTGTTGCCACGACCAATCAGCGACTTGGGATTTCCGTTACAGACAGACAGACAGAAAGACAGACAGACAGACAGATAGGCGGAAGTGACCCTTAGAATATAGTAGATATACATACAGTGGGGAAAAAAGTATTTAGTCAGTGACCAATTGTGCAAGTTCTCTCACTCCCACAAGATGAGAGAGGCCTGTAATTGACATTATAGGTAGACCACAACTATGAGAGTCAAAATGAGAGTCAAAATGAGAAAACAAATCCAGAAATCCAGAAAAACATATATAAACATATTTATATATCAGGATGGGGAACAGGGCCGGACTGGGACTGAAATTCAGCCCTGGCATTTTTAAGAACACAGCCCCACCTCTTGTAACTTCTGTAATCTTGCTTTCTAGATAGCTTAAAGGGATTGAGTCACCCCGTTTTTGGCCTATAAGCTAAGGCCACCACCAATAGGGGCTTATCTACAGCATTCTGTAATGCTGTAGATAAGCCCTCGATGTAACCTGAAAGATAAGAAAAACAAGTTAGATTATACTCACCCAAGGGCGTTCCCGCTGTGGTCCGGTCCGATGAGCGTCGCGGTCGGGAGCGTCCCATCTTCATACGATGACGTCCTCTTCTTTGCTTCCTGCCACGGCTCCTGTGCAGGCGTACTTTGTCTGCCCTGTTGAGGGCAGAGCAAAGTACTGCAGTGCACAGGCTCTAGGCCTCTCTGACATTTCCCGGCGCCTGCGCACTGCAGTACTTTGCTCTGCCCTCAACAGGGCAGATATATTGCTATGAGAACCAAACCAAATCACACGTAAATGATGTGAAAATTGCTGCATTTTAAAAGTATGCATAATTTTAAGAAAAAGGTAGATGGAGGCATAGGACCACCCCACCTACCCCACCAAAAAAAGCAGATTGAAAAGAAAAAAAGTGTTTAAAGCTATTTAGAAATTTAAAGGGAACCTGTCACCAGTTTTTGAGTCTCTCAACAAATGTCACCACTGCTATCTGCTCTGTGCTGCATTACACAAATGTGTATATTGAGCCCTGTATAGCCCCAAAACCATCTGGTGTGTGCGCGCCTCCTCCCTGCTCCTAATCGCCGTCCTCCGACTCTGATTGGTGTGGATGACTCATCCTGCGTCATCTACATAGTGCAACGAAATCTTGTGCCTGTGCAGTAGCATCGGCAGCCCATCCACTTTGCTCTGCTGGTAGAGCAAGGCACATTATTGGATATGCGGCAAAAGATGTAATTCCAGCACCAGTGAAAGTGCGCCTGCGCGGGACGGCGATGCTACTGGGGATATATTCACATGCAGGAGTCTGCTATAGACTCAGTCTGCTGCAAATCATCTTTTAACTTCCATCTTTTAAATTACATCTTTTTAATTATGATTCTGAATTAGACTGAATTCTAGAATGCATTTGGCTACTCATCACTACTACAATATTATCATCATCTGCACCATCTAATCGAGCTGTTCTCCTCTTCCCACAGGTATGCACTGACTTTACCCAGCTCTCCCTGGCTCCAGAATATCTCTGTATACTGCATTGATTTTCCATGGTATGCACTGACTTTACCCAGCTCTCCCTGGCTCCAGAATATCTCTGTATACTGCATTGATTTTCCATGGTATGCACTGACTTTACCCAGCTCTCCCTGGCTCCAGAATATCTCTGTATACTGCATTGATTTTCCATGGTATGCACTGACTTTACCCAGCTCTCCCTGGCTCCAGAATATCTCTGTATACTGCATTGATTTTCCATGGTATGCACTGACTTTACCCAGCTCTCCCTGGCTCCAGAATATCTCTGTATACTGCATTGATTTTCCATGGTATGCACTGACTTTACCCAGCTCTCCCTGGCTCCAGAATATCTCTGTATACTGCATTGATTTTCCATGGTATGCACTGACTTTACCCAGCTCTCCCTGGCTCCAGAATATCTCTGTATACTGCATTGATTTTCCATGGTATGCACTGACTTTACCCAGCTCTCCCTGGCTCCAGAATATCTCTGTATACTGCATTGATTTTCCATGGTATGCACTGACTTTACCCAGCTCTCCCTGGCTCCAGAATATCTCTGTATACTGCATTGATTTTCCATGGTATGCACTGACTTTACCCAGCTCTCCCTGGCTCCAGAATATCTCTGTATACTGCATTGATTTTCCATGGTATGCACTGACTTTACCCAGCTCTCCCTGGCTCCAGAATATCTCTGTATACTGCATTGATTTTCCATGGTATGCACTGACTTTACCCAGCTCTCCCTGGCTCCAGAATATCTCTGTATACTGCATTGATTTTCCATGGTATGCACTGACTTTACCCAGCTCTCCCTGGCTCCAGAATATCTCTGTATACTGCATTGATTTTCCATGGTATGCACTGACTTTACCCAGCTCTCCCTGGCTCCAGAATATCTCTGTATACTGCATTGATTTTCCATGGTATGCACTGACTTTACCCAGCTCTCCCTGGCTCCAGAATATCTCTGTATACTGCATTGATTTTCCATGGTATGCACTGACTTTACCCAGCTCTCCCTGGCTCCAGAATATCTCTGTATACTGCATTGATTTTCCATGGTATGCACTGACTTTACCCAGCTCTCCCTGGCTCCAGAATATCTCTGTATACTGCATTGATTTTCCATGGTATGCACTGACTTTACCCAGCTCTCCCTGGCTCCAGAATATCTCTGTATACTGCATTGATTTTCCATGGTATGCACTGACTTTACCCAGCTCTCCCTGGCTTCTGAATGTCTCTGTATACTGCACTGGCTTTTCTATGCTTCCCCTGGATCTGAGTGTCTTGGTGCAGCACATATAATCCTTTTAGTATGCTTTCTCACCTATGAGCTTGTTTCCACGACCTGTTTTCATGTCTCTCATTGTGTGATCCTGGCATCTCTTTGAGTGGTCAGTCTTACCCCTCCCTCACTTTATGACCTTTGCTTAACTCTCTACATCTGGTCTCCCATACCCAGCCACCCCCTCATTCACACCTGATTGCCCTTAACTGGGGATATATTCACATGCAGGAGTCTGCTATAGACTCAGTCTGCTGCAAATCATCTTTTAACTTCCATCTTTTAAATTACATCTTTTTAATTATGATTCTGAATTAGACTGAATTCTAGAATGCATTTGGCTACTCATCACTACTACAATATTATCATCATCTGCACCATCTAATCGAGCTGTTCTCCTCTTCCCACAGGTATGCACTGACTTTACCCAGCTCTCCCTGGCTCCAGAATATCTCTGTATACTGCATTGATTTTCCATGGTATGCACTGACTTTACCCAGCTCTCCCTGGCTCCAGAATATCTCTGTATACTGCATTGATTTTCCATGGTATGCACTGACTTTACCCAGCTCTCCCTGGCTCCAGAATATCTCTGTATACTGCATTGATTTTCCATGGTATGCACTGACTTTACCCAGCTCTCCCTGGCTCCAGAATATCTCTGTATACTGCATTGATTTTCCATGGTATGCACTGACTTTACCCAGCTCTCCCTGGCTCCAGAATATCTCTGTATACTGCATTGATTTTCCATGGTATGCACTGACTTTACCCAGCTCTCCCTGGCTCCAGAATATCTCTGTATACTGCATTGATTTTCCATGGTATGCACTGACTTTACCCAGCTCTCCCTGGCTTCTGAATGTCTCTGTATACTGCACTGGCTTTTCTATGCTTCCCCTGGATCTGAGTGTCTTGGTGCAGCACATATAATCCTTTTAGTATGCTTTCTCACCTATGAGCTTGTTTCCACGACCTGTTTTCATGTCTCTCATTGTGTGATCCTGGCATCTCTTTGAGTGGTCAGTCTTACCCCTCCCTCACTTTATGACCTTTGCTTAACTCTCTACATCTGGTCTCCCATACCCAGCCACCCCCTCATTCACACCTGATTGCCCTTAACTGGGGATATATTCACATGCAGGAGTCTGCTATAGACTCAGTCTGCTGCAAATCATCTTTTAACTTCCATCTTTTAAATTACATCTTTTTAATTATGATTCTGAATTAGACTGAATTCTAGAATGCATTTGGCTACTCATCACTACTACAATATTATCATCATCTGCACCATCTAATCGAGCTGTTCTCCTCTTCCCACAGGTATGCACTGACTTTACCCAGCTCTCCCTGGCTCCAGAATATCTCTGTATACTGCATTGATTTTCCATGGTATGCACTGACTTTACCCAGCTCTCCCTGGCTCCAGAATATCTCTGTATACTGCATTGATTTTCCATGGTATGCACTGACTTTACCCAGCTCTCCCTGGCTCCAGAATATCTCTGTATACTGCATTGATTTTCCATGGTATGCACTGACTTTACCCAGCTCTCCCTGGCTCCAGAATATCTCTGTATACTGCATTGATTTTCCATGGTATGCACTGACTTTACCCAGCTCTCCCTGGCTCCAGAATATCTCTGTATACTGCATTGATTTTCCATGGTATGCACTGACTTTACCCAGCTCTCCCTGGCTCCAGAATATCTCTGTATACTGCATTGATTTTCCATGGTATGCACTGACTTTACCCAGCTCTCCCTGGCTTCTGAATGTCTCTGTATACTGCACTGGCTTTTCTATGCTTCCCCTGGATCTGAGTGTCTTGGTGCAGCACATATAATCCTTTTAGTATGCTTTCTCACCTATGAGCTTGTTTCCACGACCTGTTTTCATGTCTCTCATTGTGTGATCCTGGCATCTCTTTGAGTGGTCAGTCTTACCCCTCCCTCACTTTATGACCTTTGCTTAACTCTCTACATCTGGTCTCCCATACCCAGCCACCCCCTCATTCACACCTGATTGCCCTTAACTGGGGATATATTCACATGCAGGAGTCTGCTATAGACTCAGTCTGCTGCAAATCATCTTTTAACTTCCATCTTTTAAATTACATCTTTTTAATTATGATTCTGAATTAGACTGAATTCTAGAATGCATTTGGCTACTCATCACTACTACAATATTATCATCATCTGCACCATCTAATCGAGCTGTTCTCCTCTTCCCACAGGTATGCACTGACTTTACCCAGCTCTCCCTGGCTCCAGAATATCTCTGTATACTGCATTGATTTTCCATGGTATGCACTGACTTTACCCAGCTCTCCCTGGCTCCAGAATATCTCTGTATACTGCATTGATTTTCCATGGTATGCACTGACTTTACCCAGCTCTCCCTGGCTTCTGAATGTCTCTGTATACTGCACTGGCTTTTCTATGCTTCCCCTGGATCTGAGTGTCTTGGTGCAGCACATATAATCCTTTTAGTATGCTTTCTCACCTATGAGCTTGTTTCCACGACCTGTTTTCATGTCTCTCATTGTGTGATCCTGGCATCTCTTTGAGTGGTCAGTCTTACCCCTCCCTCACTTTATGACCTTTGCTTAACTCTCTACATCTGGTCTCCCATACCCAGCCACCCCCTCATTCACACCTGATTGCCCTTAACTGGGGATATATTCACATGCAGGAGTCTGCTATAGACTCAGTCTGCTGCAAATCATCTTTTAACTTCCATCTTTTAAATTACATCTTTTTAATTATGATTCTGAATTAGACTGAATTGGACTGGAATTGACTGGAAGGTAACAGAATACCAACCACTACAATGTTTCGGTTTCTTTTCTCTTTCACCCCCATACTACTTTCCTTCTTACAATCTCCTGCAATCTCTCCTCCTAGTAAGGAACTAGTCATTTCTTCCTCCATACTCCCCAGCCATCTCACCTTCCCCTCAGAACTGTTCCTCCACATACAATCCTTTTTCTCCAGACACACACGGCCGCATCATGTCCTATCCTGCTCCCACCTTCTAATGATCTGTCTGTTACTCCTCATTGCTGGTGACATATCCCCAAATCCCGACCCTCCCCAATTCATCCCCACACTCGTTTCTAACCCCCTGCCACGATCCTCCGCACGTTTTCCCAACCACGACAACCTCATACCCATTCATCCAGCCCCCACTCCCCAGCTCCCCCTACCTGGAGCACTATGGAACGCACGCTCCATCTGCAACAAACTGACATTTATCCATGACCTCTTCATCACCAACAAACTCTCCTTCCTCGGCCTCACTGAAACCTGGCTCACCCCCTCTGACTCGGCCTCTCCAGCTGCGCTCTCCTATGGCGGATTCCACCTCTCACACCCCTCGCCCCAGCAACAAACGCGGTGGAGGAGTTGGCTTGCTCCTGTCCGACACCTGCTCCTTTACTCCAATCCCGCTACCACCCTCCGCTACTCTTCCCTCGTTTGAGGTGCACTCTGTCCGCATCTATTCCCCCTCCAACCTCCAGCTGGCTGTAATCTACCGCCCCCCAGAACTAGCCATCTCCACCTTTCTCGACCACTTCACCACCTGGCTACTTCATTTCCTCTCTGTTGACATCCCCACTATCATCATAGGTGACTTCAATATCCCCATTGACACTTTCACCTCAGCTACCTCTAAACTTTTATCACTGACTGCCTCCTTTGGCCTCACTCAATGGTCCTCTGAGGCCACTCACAAAGATGGCCACACGCTGGACCTCATCTTCACCCGCCTCTGCTCCCTTACTAATCTCACTAACACACCCCTCCCCCTGTCTGACCACAACCTACTGACATTCTCGTCCCTCTCCTCTCCTAGTGTGCAACCCCCACTCCACAAACTCACTCACCCTCGCAGAAATCTCAAACATCTTAACTTACAATCACTCTCTGAGTCCCTTCTCCCTCTCACAGACATAGCCTCCCTTCATGACGCAGATGCTGCTGCCACTTTTTATAACACCACAATAACAACAACACTCGATTCGGCCGCCCCACTCATGCATAGTAAAACTCGTACAATTAACAGGCAGCCCTGGCTGACCAGCCTGACCAAAGAATTGAGACGGGCTTCCAGGATTGCTGAGCGGAGATGGAAGCGATCCCACTCTGCCGACCACTTCACTGCATACAAGCAGTCCCTCGCCAGCTTCAAGTCTGCGCTCACTGCCGCAAAACAAACTTACTTCTCATCCCTCATATCCTCCCTGTCCCACAACCCTAAACAGCTTTTCAACACTTTCAATTCTCTACTCCGTCCCCCCGCACCTCCTCCCTCCCCCCTCATTTCTGCTGATGACTTCGCCTCTTTCTTTAAACAGAAGATCGATACGATCAGAGAAAGCTTTGGCCCACAGCGCCCACTGCCCCTCTTAGCTGCTCAACCCTGCTCCTCCAAAACCAGCTTCTCCACCATGACAGAAGATCAGCTCTCCACCCTCCTGTCAAGATCACACCTCACCACCTGCACGCTTGACCCGCTCCCATCCCACCTCATCCCTAACCTTTCCACGGTCTTCATCCCAACCCTAACGCACCTCTTCAACCTCTCACTCACAACAGGTGTCTTTCCCTCATCCTTCAAGCATGCCAAGACCACACCCATCCTCAAAAAGCCCTCCCTCGACCCATCCTCTGTGTCTAGCTATCGCCCAATATCTCTTCTCCCTTATGCCTCCAAATTGTTGGAGCAACACGTCCATCTTGAACTGTCCTCCCACTTCTCCTCCTGCTCCCTCTTTGATCGGTTACAATCAGGCTTCCGTTCCCATCACTCAACTGAAACTGCCCTAACTAAAGTCACCAATGACCTACTAACTGCCAGGAGCAAGCGACACTACTCTGTCCTCCTTCTCCTGGACTTGTCTTCTGCCTTTGACACTGTAGACCACTCCCTTTTGCTACAAATCCTCTCATCCCTGGGCATCACAGACTTGGCCCTTTCCTGGATCTCGTCATATCTGACAGACCGAACATTCAGTGTCTCCCTCCCCCACACCACCTCCTCACTTCGCCCCTTGTCAGTCGGTGTTCCTCAAGGCTCTGTTCTAGGACCCCTACTCTTCTCCATCTACACTTTCGGCCTGGGACAGCTCATAGAATCCCACGGTATGCAGTACCATCTCTATGCTGACGACACGCAGATCTACCTCTCCGGACCTGACCTCTCCTCCTTGCTTACCAAAATCCCGCACTGTCTGTCTGCCATTTCAGCCTTCTTTTCTGCTCGCTTTCTACAACTGAACATGGACAAAACAGAATTCATCATCTTTCCCCCATCTCACTCTACCCCTCCACCAGACCTATCCATCAATGTCAATGGCTGCTCACTATCCCCAGTCCCACACGCCCGGTGCCTCGGGGTGATCCTCGACTCTGCCCTCTCTTTCAAGCCACATATCCAAGCCCTTGCCTCCTCCTGTCGTCTCAAACTCAAAAATATTTCCCGGATCCGTGCTTTCCTTGACCGCAACACTGCAAAAACGCTAGTGCATGCCCTTATCATCTCCCGCCTCGACTACTGCAACCTCCTACTCTCTGGACTCCCCTCTAGCACTCTGGCACCACTCCAATCCATCCTACACTCTGCTGCCCGACTAATCCACCTGTCCCCCCGCTATTCCCCAGCCTCTCCCCTGTGTCAAGCCCTTCACTGGCTTCCTATCGCCCAGAGACTCCAGTTCAAAACCCTCACACTGACATACAAAGCCATCCACAACCTGTCTCCTCCATACATCTGTGACATGGTCTCCCGGTACCTACCTACACGCGACCTCCGATCCTCCCAAGACCTCCTTCTCTACTCCCCTCTCATCTCTTCTTCCCATAACCGCATCCAAGACTTCTCCCGTGCTTCCCCCATACTCTGGAACTCTCTACCCCAACACATCAGACTTGCGCCTACCATAGAAACCTTCAAAAAGAACCTGAAGACTCATCTCTTCCGACAAGCCTACAGCCTGCAGTGATCCTCAACCTACTGAACAGCCGCACAGCCAGCTCTTCCCTCTCCTAGTGTATCCTCACCCACCCCCTGCAGACTGTGAGCCCTCGCGGGCAGGGTCCTCCCTCCTTATGTACTCGTGTGCCTTGTTATCTGCTCATGTTTAATGTATTTGTCTATATTTGCCCCGTATTCACATGTAAAGCGCCATGGAATAAGTGGCGCTATAAAAATGTATAATAATAATAATAATAAATAATACTGTGCAGGCATAAGATTTTGTTGTGCTATGTGGATGACAAGTCATCCATATTTATCAGAGCCGAAGGACGACGTTTAGGAGCAGAAAGGAGGCACACAGACCACAGAGATGACGCCCAACCAGCCGCACTTAAATAAAGTGTGGGAGCAACTCAAATGTTTTGCATGGGGGTAAACAGGGGGTCAGGAGTCAATATACATGTCGGTGTAATGCAGCACAGAGGAGATAAAGGTGGCGGCATTTGTTGAAAGACTCAAACATTGGTGATAAGTTCCCTTAAAAATAGACTTGTTTCCACAAAACTGCAACACAGGGCAGTAAAGTGCAAGTTACCGAAATTAAGGGTGGGCAGCCTTGGGGGTCGTGATTCTGCAGCATTACAGTACAAACACACACATATACAGTGTATGTATGTGTATATATATAGAATATATAGATATATAGACACACACACTACATATACAGACACATAAGGTGCATATATATATACATATATAGATATATATAAACACAGTACATATATACATTTACAGATAGTGCATATATATATATATATACATATACTCAAACTACAGACACATGACTTGCACATATACACCCTTTACACATTGAGCATACACATATATTACTCACTCCTTTCTGCAGTCAGCTGGATTTCTTCATCTGATGATACTTCCTAGGTGCAGGGGATTTAGCAGTGGTTGCACACATGGGCCTGAGCCCTTCTCTCTCAACCCTGCATACTCCAGCACTGATACAGCAGAGGAGGGAACGCTGCAGCTGCTATTGGAGGGGATCAGTGCTGGAATGTTCCATAGTCTTTTTCTCCTCTGAGCACTGGCCCCACCCGCCTCATCTCATTGGTTTCTGTAGCTCTCCTGCTTGATTTCATTGGCTGGGTGCTACAGTCAGCAGCTGTCGTGAAGCTGTGGATCTTGCGTGGCCTCCAGGAGAGGTATGTATGTAAATTATCCCTGACGTGAGAATTGCTGCTGTTTACATGAAAAGAGCATTTGAGGCCACGCCTCCTTCTCCTGCTCTTGAGTGGCTCTTGTCACCACATCAAAGGGGCTCCTGCAGAGGGAGCGGCCCACGGCAGGGGGCGGCCCCTCTGGCAAATGCCAGAACTGCCCGATGGCCAGTCCGGCCCTGATGGGGAATATAAACATGGTCATGGTCAAAAGTGTTGACACCCTTGAAATTGTTGTAGAAAATAAACTATTTCTCACAGAATATTATTGTATGCAAAATACACATGCTTTTTATACTCATGCTTATTTCACTGTGTGTATTGGAACAACACAAAAAAACAAAGGAAGAAATGCAAATTGGACATAATTTCACACAAAGCCCAGACATCACAAATATTGTTATTAATTATTATTATTATTATTTATATAGCATCATTGATTCCATGGTGCTGTACATGAGAAAGGGTTACATACAAATTACAGCTATCACTTACAGTAAGCAAACTAACAATTACGGACTGATACAGAGGGGCGAGGACCCTGCCCTTGCGGGCTTACATTCTACATAATGGTGGGGAAGGAGACAATGGGTTGAGGGTTGCTGCAGCTCCGGTGTTGGTGAGGCGGTAGCCTCAGTAGTGGTGAGGAGGTAGCGGGGTCAGTGCAGGCTGTAGGCTTTCCTGAAGAGATGGGTTTTCAGGTTCCGTCTGAAGGATCCATATGTGATTGATAGTCGGACGTGTTGGGGCAAAGAATTCCAGAGGATGGGGGATATTCTGGAGAAGTCTTGGAGGCGGTTGGGTGAGGAGCAAATATGTGTGGAGGAGAGAAGGAGGTCTTGGGAGGACCGAAGATTACATGAGGGAAGATATCGGGAGATTAGTTCAGAGATATAAGGGGGAGACAAGTTATGGATGGCTCTGTAGGTTAGTGTTAGTAATTTGAACTGCATACGCTGAGGTAATGGGAGCCAGTGAAGAGATTTGCAGAGGGGGGAAGCGGAGAAGTAGCAAGGAGAGAGATGAATTAGTCGGGTAGCAGACTTAAGGATGAACTGGAGAGGTGCAAGGGTGTTAGCAGGGAGGCCACGGAAAAGGATGTTGCAGTCGTCAAGGCGGGAGATGATGAGGGCATGCACAAGCTTTTTAGTAGACTGACGGTTGAGGAAAGGAAGGATTCTGGAGATATTTTTGAGCTGGAGGCGACAGGAGGTGGAAAGAGCTTGGATGTGCGGTTTGAAGGACAGGGCAGAGTCAAGGGTTACTCCGAGGCAGCGTACTTCCAATACGGAGGAAAGCGTGATGTCATTAATTGCGATAGATAGGTCAGGTAAGGAAGATCTATGAGATGGAGGAAAGATGATGAGTTCAGATTTGTCCACATTGAGTTTGAGGAAGCGAGAGGAGAAGAAGGAGGATATGGCTGATAGACACTCTGGGATTCTGGACAGTAGAGAGGTGACGTCTGGGCCAGAATGATAGATCTGAGTGTCATCAGCATAAAGGTGGAAACCATGAAAAAAGACATGCGTATATATATGTGCACACCTATATACAGTATATATCATATATATAGAAAAACATCTTTATTAATGACAAGACAACAAGATAAAAACACTTAAAACCAAAAAATCACAACACCCCCTGTTGCAGTTGGTGTCCATATGGGTATAATAGATGACACAAAATCATAGAATCTAAAATGAATCCATATAGATGCAGCTAAGTGTAAAAAAGGCCAGAGTTAATCAAACATAAAATGCAAAAATGACATATTCTAATGCATTATTATGGCAGACGTGCATTTGTACATTATGTACTTCTGCCATTATAATGCATTAGAATATGTCATCTTTGCATTTTATGCTTGATTAACTCTGGCCTTTTTTGCACTTAGTTGCATCTGTATGGATTCATTTTGGCTTCTCTGATTTTGTGTAATCTATTATACCCATATGGACACCAACTGCAACAGGGGATGTTGTGATTTTTTGGTTTTAAGTGTTTTTACCTTGTTGTCTTGTCATTAATAAAGATGTTTTTCTATATATGATATATATAGGTGTGCACATATACAGTATGTATGCATGTCTTTTTTCATGGTTTCCAGTTGATAGTCTTTTCATGCATATTGTAGCACCTTATCATGATTTACTTAAATATATTTCATAGTGCACCCTATCTTTCTCATGTTGCAAGTTGCAACATAAAGGTGGTACTGGAATCCATGGGACTTTATGAGTTGTCCAGGCCAAGTGTATAGATTGAGAAGAGTAGGGGTCCTAGAACAGAGCCTTGGGGAACTCCAACAGAGAGAGGGTCGGATGAGAAGGTAGTGTGGGAGTGGGAGATGCTGAAAGTGTGGTTGGCAAAGTATGAAGAGATCCAGGATAGGGCGAGGTCTTTGATGCCAAAGGAGGAGAGGATCTGTAGTAGGAGGCAATGGTCAACTTTGTCAAATGCAGAGGGCAGGTCTAGAAGGAGGAGTACAGAGTATTGTCCGTTAGCTTTGGCTGTAAGTAAGTCATTAGTAATTTTTGTCAGGGCTGTCTCAGTTGAGTGATGGGGGCGGAAACTAGATTGTAGATTGTGAAAGAGCAAGTTAGATGAGAGGTGGGAGGAAATTTCAGCGTGGACGTGCTATGGGAGTTTGGAAGCAAATGGGAGCAGTGATATTGGACGATAGCTGGACATAGCAGTTGGATCAAGATTTGGCTTTTTAAGGATTGGCGTGATTGTGGCATGTTTGAAAGCAGAAGGAAAGGTGCCAGAAGTTAGTGATAGGTTGAAGAGGTGGGTTAGGGATGGAATAAGAGTGGTGGTGAGGTTGAGGAGGAGGTGGGATGGGATGGGGTTGAGCGCAGCGGTGGTGAGGTGCGATTAGGAGAAGAGACAGTTAAGCCCCCCTTCAGCGATGATGGATAGGGAGATTATGGGGTTTGGGCATTGGTCTTGTATGCAAAGGAGTTGTGGTGGTTGAACAATGAAGACTTGCCTTGTTTGGTCGATCTTATTTTTAAAGTGTGTGGCAAAGTCGTCACCGGAGATGAGGGAGGTTGGAGGGGGCAGTCGGGGGCGGAGGAGGGAGTTAAAGGTTTTGAATAACTGTTTTGGGTTGTAGGATAGGCAAGATATGAGGGTTGTGAAGTAGGCCTGTTTAGCAGAGGTGATAGCAGATTTAAAAGCGAGTGTTGCCTGTTTGAATGCAGTGAAGTCCTCTTGTGAATGTGTTTTCTTCCAGTGCCGCTCTGCAACCCTGGACACTTGCCAGAGCTTTTTAGTGGTGTTATTGTGCCAGAGTTGTCTATTGATACGTCGCACTCTGCCATGAACGAGAGGGGCAACCTTGTCAATAGCTGATTGGCATTGTAGAAAGCAGTGGCACGGTCTGTGTCGTGGAGTGAGGATATGGATGCCAGTCAGGGCCGGACTGGCCATTTGGCAATTCTGGCAAATGCCAGAAGGGCAGGTCTGGTTGTGGGCTGCCTTGTGTGCTACATTGTTAACAGAATCAATGTTCTCAAGACACTCGTACTGTTAACAGTTGTGACGGAGCACAAAGCCGGTCACTCTGTCACTTACCTCAGCATGCTGTGGGTATAATTAGAAATATTGGTCTTGTAGTAAATCTTTCTTTCCTCCATCCAGGGTAATATAAGTAATATATCCCATCTGGTTATTGGGGACTGGGACACCATGGGCCTGTGTGATTTCAAATGCCAGGGCTGAATTTCATCCCCAGTCCGTACCTGATGCCAGTGGTAGGATAGAGTCAGAGAGTGTGTGGGTGTCAAGGTGTGCAAGGTTTCTGCGGGGGTACGCATGTTGCTGGACATGGGTGACCGGTGAGGAGGACAGGGATGAGAAAATGAGCAGATGGTGGTTGGATAGAGGGAGACGGGAGGTGGTGAAGTTAAATAGAGAGCAGAGACAGGTGAAGACCAGGTCTAGTGTATGTCTGTCTGTGTGGGTGGCTGTGGAGGGCCACTGAGTAAGTCCAAAAGATGAAGTAAGGGACAGAAGTTTGGAGGCTCTTGACTGAAGGGTATCAGTGGGGATGTTGAAGTCACCCATGATGATGGTGGGAATGTCAGTAGAGAGAAAGTGAAGAAGCTAGGTGGAGAATTGGTCAATAAAGGCAATGGCCGGGCCCAGAGGTCGGTATATGATGGCCACTTGGAGGTTGGAGGGAGAGTAGATGCGGACAGAGTGGACTTCAAAAGAGGGGAGGATAAGGGAGGTTAGAGGTGGGGTTGAGTTAAAGGTGCAGTTTGAAGAAAGGAGAAGACCCACTACTCCACCATGTTTGTTGCCAGGGCGAGTGGTGTGGGTGAAGTGGAGTCATAACACAGCGCAGCAGGGGAGGCGGTGTCAGAGCCTGTTGGCCATATTTCTGTGAGGTTGAGGAAGGCAAGCTTGTGAGAGAGAAAAAGGTCATGAATCACATGAAGCTTATTGCAGATTGAGCGAGCATTCCAGAGTGCTCCAGAGAGAGGGAGCAGGGGGGTGGGCATCAGGGGCATGGGTTTTATGTTGGAAAGATTGCGGTAGTTCATATTAGATAGGGAGCGGAAGGAGGGGGTAGTAATGTGAGGTATGAGCTATGGGGGTCCAGGGTTGGGAGATATGTCACCAGCAGTGAGGAGAAGCAGAGAAAGGGAGAGCAGGTGGGAGAAGGAGAGAGGCCTGCTTGTTTTATGTTTTATTTGGACAGATTTGAGGTTGAGAAGCAGGTCAGCAGAGGAAGACAGGTGGGTAGATAAGAGGGAAGGGGAGATGATTATTTGGTTAGAGAGTGCTGGGGTTTGTGGATAGCGAAGTAGAGAGAGGATTAGAGGAGCAAACACTTTAAGGGCATTTGTAAACATGGTGAAGGAGTAGGATGGGTTAATAGAAAAGCTAGATCCAAGTAATAAGAAGTGCTTATTCAGCAGAAATGTCCAAAAGAGACAGATACATAGAGTGGAGTCCTGACTCCTGCCGTGACTAACTGCTATTGAAATAACTGCACTTCACGATACTTTAGCTGCCGTGATACTTTGCCACTGGGAGATGCGTGCCTGACCCCCACACGTGCCCCCCTAGAGTTTGGACGCTGTTGGTGTGAGAAGCCAGCTCTTTATCCATTTTTACATACACACAAATGTAATTAGTGTAAGGGCTATTGTGAAGTCTGGTGGGTAGCAGACCCCACAAGAGAACTAGAGAGCTCTTGAGAATCAACCCTGCGTCCCTAGGATTGAGTGGTGCTGGAGATCAAGACCTGCCAGTGCCTTTGCTGTGGTCGCTGTCGGGAATCCAGCGAAATCTGTGTGGCCACATGAGACAGACGAGAGATGTCTTGATATGATCCTTAGCTGTCACCAGTGGGAACAGAGCTGAGGAAAACTTATTTTTGCTGTACACCTGAGGTCTGGACATTGCTTATTGATTGATGCTTATATATCAGGATGGGGACAAGGATAAGGGATATATACCAGGATGGGGGATATATACTGCGTGCAGAATTATTAGGCAAGCTGTATTTTAGAGGATTATTTTTATTATTGATCAATAACTATATTCTCAATCAACCCATAAGACTCAGAAATATCAAAGCTTAATATTTTTGGAAGTTGGAGTGGTGTTTTTTTTTAATTTGGCTATCTTAGGAAGATATCTGTTTGTGCAGGTAACTATTACTGTGCAGAATTATTAGGCAACTTAATAAAAACCAAATATAATCTCATCTCACTTGTTCATTTTCACCAGGTAAACTAATATAACTGCACAAAATTTAGAAATAAACATTTCTGACATGCAAAAACAAAACCCCCCAAAATTAGTGACCGATATAGCCACCTTTCTTTATGATGACACTCAGCAGCCTTCCATCCATAGATTCTGTCAGTTGCTTGATCTGTTTACGATCAACATTGCGTGCAGCAGCCACCACAGCCTCCCAGACACTGTTCCGAGAGGTGTACTGTTTTCCCTCGCTGTAGATCTCACATTTTATGAGGGACCACAGGTTCTCTATGGGGTTCAGATCAGGTGAACAAGGGGGCCATGTCATTATTTTTTGAGACCTTTACTGGCCAGCCATGCTGTGGAGTAGTTGGAGGCATGTGATGGAGCATTGTCCTGCATGCAAATCATGTTTTTCTTGAACGATACCGACTTCTTCCTGTACCACTACTTCAAGAAGTTGTCTTCCAGAAACTGGCAGTAGGTCTGGGAGTTGAGCTTCACTCCATCCTCAACCCGAAAAGGTCCCACAAGTTCATCTTTGATACCAGCCCATACCAGTACCCCACCTCCACCTTGCTGGCGTCTGAGTCGGAGTGGAGCTCTCTGCCCTTTACTGATCCAGCCTCTGGCCCATCCATCTGGCCCATCAAGAGTCACTCTTATTTCATCAGTCCATAAAACCTTTGAAAAGTCAGTCTTAAGTTATTTCTTGGCCCAGTCTTGACGTTTTATCTTATGTTTCTTGTTCAAAGGTGGTCATTTTTCAGCCTTCCTTACTTTGGCCATGTCCCTGAGTATCGCACACCTTGTGCTTTTTGATTTTCCAGTAACGTTGCAGCTCTGAAATATGGCAAAACTGGTGGCAAATGGCATCTTGGCAGCTTCACGCTTGATTTTCCTCAATTCATGAGCAGTTATTTTGCGCCTTTTTTGCCCAACACGCTTCTTGCAACCCTGTTGGCTATTTGCCATGAAATGCTTGATTGTTCGGTGATCACGCTTCAAATGTTTGGCAATTTCAACACAGCTGCATCCCTCTGCAAGACATCTCACAATTTTGGACTTTTCAGAAGCTGTCAAATCTCTCTTCTGACCCATTTTGCCAAAGGTAAGGAAGTTGCCTAATAATTACGCACACCTTATATAGGGTGTTGATGTCATTAGACAACACCACTCCTCATTACAGAGATGCAGATCACATGATTTACTTAATTGGTAGTTGGCTCTCAAGCATGAACATCTTGGAGTAGGGCAACATGTACAAAAAGTATCATGTGATCCAAAAAACAACTTGCCTAATAATTCTGCACGCAGTGTATATGGTCATGGCCGAAAGTGTGGGCATCCTTGAAATTGTTCAAGAAAATTAAGTATTTCTCCCAGAAAATTATTTAATGTTTTGTTAAACAAATATTTTGCTGTGTGTATTGGAACAACACACAAACAGTTTTAAAAAGGCAAATTGGACATAATTTCATAAAAAAATCCCCAAAATGGTCCAGACAAAGTGTTGACACTCTCAGCTTACTATTTGATTGCACACCCTTTGGAATATGCACAGAGGAGAAACAGACAAGGTCCTAAAAAAGGGGATCACCACAATAGGAATATGGCAAAAATATACACACAGCTTTATTGAAATACATACACAAAAAAAAGGTAACATTCACATGGACATATAAAAACACTTAAAAAGCATACAAATGCTATACACAACAGCCCCTAATACGGCTGGATCTTTGACCTTAATTGTTTAACTCCATTTGGTCTCAATGAGGACCTTTTATTTACAGGGTTCTATAAACAAACTTGAGATATTTCTTCCTCTCAATTTAGTTGGCCTCCCCTGGTTTATTCATTGCAGCGACCTATGTTTTTTATCTAGCCGGATTACCTATTATGTCCTTGGGTGCGTGTCTACACATGAGTACTTACCATGGTACTTGCTACACTTGGTCTCACGGTTAGTGGGTTGTTGGCATTTATGTGATCGACATGGGGTACCCGTTTTATTATTAAATACACCTCTAGATATTAGATTCAAGTGTGTTGGCTACTCCTTGCCTCTTTGGGCCCCGTGTGTGGGGCTTATGCGTGGTTTTCCACGTTCCTGCACTTTGGGGCCACATTTAGGCATGGGTTGGTATTGGTGTGCGTAACAGCAGGCATCATTAGGTGCCTCTGTACTACATCACTCCTTTATGAGGTGCTATATATCTACAGTGGGTAATTGTGTCATCTTACCCTTGGTATATTCCATAGGTTTTATCTTCCTGCCGGTATACCCAGTAGGCCAGATTGGCTCCTCTGAGGTATTAGGCCCAACAAGGTTTTCAAGGTTTATTTGTAGGGCCTGCTGTAAATGATATTCAGTATGGGGTTCTCCAACTGCGCGTTCGTTAGCTTCTGTGAGCTTCTCTACCACTCTGCATTACTCATCGCAGCACTGTTTCATTTTTATAAAGTCGTACATGATGGTTTTTATCTAAATGTGTATGGGACGAGGATGTGCTCTTCATTTTGCACACATCGTCGCACCGGGCCTGTCTATTTAGGGCATTCCATATGTGGCTTTGGCTTCAGTATGTGACCTAAGGGGGTTCGGTTACGAGTTCCTCTTTGTGCCCTCATACAGCAATACAAGAGAGGGGCTGAACAGTTTGATATGTGCGTCAGCTTATACTTAGTTTATGGGTTTACTTATTTTTGTACTTCTGCCAATGCCATGCGGCGTTCTTTTGTCCAATAATACATTGGATCCACTACTATTATTCATGCGTAAGCAATGTTCTACACTAACAGACATTGCATCCGGTCAGGGTTTCTGATTGATAGTGCTATACGGGCACTCGAGAGGAGTTCCTTGGTATGTTGCAACATATGTCGGTAAATCTGTCAGATGTGTGTAGCGGTATCAACGCTCACACATCGCATTGGCATTGGCAGTCCTATAGTTTATGCAGTGAGTATTGCTCATTCAGTGGGGGCGCCTTTTGGAAATGTCCATTAGATGGCGTCTTGATAGCCCAGGTAATTCTGTTCAGGCCCCTATTACTGTGCGGCGCAGGAGCATGCGCAGAGCGATCGTTACGCAGCTCCAGAATACAGAGGACATGAGTGGCTAATTGGTCAGGTCTGTGTAGCGGTGGTAGCGCTCACTCATCTGACTGGTATTTGTCAGCAATGCAGCATAGTTTTTGCAGTGAATACATCTCACACAGTGTGGGCACTTCTATATGAAGCGTCCACTGGATGGTGTCTTGACCGCCTGGGTAACTCCTTTTGGGCACATATCACTGTGCGGCGCAGGAGCTTGCATAGAGCGATCGCAGCACAGCTCCAGGTTGTGGTTAGATGGAGGATACACGCGGCACTAGTATCTGATTAGTATGTGTAAGCCGGCGCTTATATCTGCTGCAGCTATTGATGGTATCACAGCGCGGCTCAAGGAGTGGCTTCATTTTACTAGGAGGGCTCTACTCTGGAAGTGCTTTGGTCTCCCAGGTAACCCCACTCACACACCAATCAGCGTCCGACGCCGGAGTATGCGCATATGGGGGAGGTTTTCCATGATGGTGCGACTCAGACTACTCCATGCGGCCGATTGAGCAGCAACACAGCTGATCACGGTAATGTTATTTATTTATTGTATATTTAAGGGGCAAGCATTTGGTCTCTGGATTACCCCCTGACGAAGCCACCCTGTGTGGTGGCGATACGCGTTGGGTCTCTTAGTAGCCCACATTAGGACTCCTTTTACAGGCGTTACAGGCTTGGGCATCATGTGACTTTGGTAATATATTTCTACTGCCTATACTCTCCTGGTCACATTTTCTTTATAGCGGCATGGCAGACTGTGGGTCATATACTATCAGTCACTGTTTTGTTGGCTGATAGCCCCTGCTATTTGACATTCTGTACAGCTTGATGCACACCTGTCGTTCCTTATGCTTTAGGCAGGTTTGAGCATTCGTGTCCTTTATTTAGCACTTGAAGTGCAGGGATCAATATTTCAGTGTGGGCTTCACAGTTTGCTATCTTCTTATATTTTGTATTCACATTAATAGTGGTTTGTACTCATTTGTAGTATCCAGGGGAGTGCCTAGGTAGTCGGGCCTACATCTACCACATTATGGCCAGTTTGGTTTTGTGTTATCATATTATGTTTATTTAGATATATTGTTTGAGTCCTATGTGGGGTACGGCCGTATTAGGGGCTGTTGTGTATAGCATTTGTATGCTTTTTAAGTGTCTTTATATGTCCATGTGTTTGTTACCTTTTTTTGTGTATGTATTTCAATAAAGCTGTGTGTATATTTTTGCCATATTCCTATTGTTGTGATCCCCTTTTTTAGGACCTTGTCTGTTTCTCCTCTGTGCATGGTCGTATTTTGCAGGTCCTGGTGGTATCCCACGGTCTGTGGTGCCCCCTTTCTATTATTTGCACACCCTTTGGAATAAATAACTAATCAATTGACTCCTATAACCATCTACAAGCTTCTTACACCTGTCAACTGAAGTTTTGGACCACTCTTTTGGAAACTTCTCCAGGTCTCTCATATTTGAAGAGTGCCTTCTCCCATGAACAATTTTAAAATCCTTTGGTAATATTCAAATTTCATGATGACTTGCACACAGTCAAGGCACTCAGCAAAACAACCCCAAAAATATCTTTAAGGGTATGTTCCCATGCTGCGTCCTGGTGTGCGGATTTTTCCTCACGGATTTTGATAAATCCGTAGGGCAAAATCACTGCATTTTTCCTGCGGATTTATCGTGGATGTTCGGCGGATTTTCCACGTTTTTTGTGCGGATTCTACTGCGGTTTTACACCTGCGGATTTTTAATATGGAGCAGGTGTTAAACCGCTGTGGATTCCGCACAAAGAATTGACATGCTGCGAAAAATAAACCTCAGCATTTCCGCGTGTTTTTTTCCGCAGCATGTGCACAGCGGTTTTTGTTTTTCATAGGTTAACATGGTACTGTAAACCGCATGGAAAACTGCTGCGGATCCGCAGCACCAAAAATGCTGCGGATCCGCAGTAAAAACCGCAACGTGTGCACATACCCTTAGCCTCCACCATATTTGATTGTAGGTACTGTGTTCTTTTCTTTGTAGGCCTCATTTCAGTTTGGTAAACAGTAGAATGATATGCTTTACCAAAAAGCTCTATCTTGGTCTCATTTGTCCGCAAGATGCTTTTGCAGAAGGATTTTGGCTTACTCATGTACTTTTTGGAAAACTTCAGTCTAGCTTTTTGATGTCTCTGTGTTTCATTTCATTCAAATGTCGACGAATAGTTCACCCAGACAATGATGCACTCTGAACCTGCAGGACAGCTTGATTTTTTTGGGGAACTTGATTGGAACTGCTAATCCACCATCCAGACAATAATGCATTGCAACCTTTCATCAATTTTTCTCTGCCATCCACCACCAGGAAGGTTAGCTACGGTGCCATAGGTTGTAAACTTTTTGATTATGCTACATTGTTATTACAGATGTTATTTGCTTCTATCATATATTTCATCCACCATGAGGTTTATTCTTTGTTTCTGTGCATGTGCAAATGATATGTGCAGTCAGTGGAGACAGGAGAGCATTCATACTCCTTGCACATGGGCCCTGGCAGACATATGCTATCTCATAGCAGGCTGTCAGTGCACACTGTACCATTCTGAGCAGCGCACTGACATGACACTGCCATGTATCAATTGTAGTTTTCATATGATGCAGACAAACAATGTTGTTTTAAGCAACTGTATGTCTGCACTATGGCTGACATTGTAAGTGATTGTAAGTATAAGTCTGGTGTCACAGTTACTGAAAAAGTGATCATTGCATGGTCTTGGCCATAGTGCAGGGAGAAAGCTGCATTGAGCCTAAAATCTTTTATATAGGAAAGATTTATTACAATGATAAAACCCCTTTAACATGAGAACACTCCCGTTGGACTCCGTAATTTTATCTAATCTGGTTTTACACCCTTCTGTTGCCGTAGTCCCTTGATTTTTGTACATTTATAACACTTTTTAAAATAACAAAGTTATCACAGTGCCACAAGATATTCTGGTAAGTGTGGCAGAATGTAGACTTATCCCAGCTCTTCCAATAAAAACTGCACGTGCTGTATTTATCCTCCATTACAAAAAACTTTTACTTAGGCTTTATTTATTCACATACTAAGAAAAAATGAATGCATTTTGAAAGCGATCTGGCATTCTGTGGAGAAACCCACATTCACACATTTAGTATTTGGTCAGTATTTTACATCAGTATTTGTAAGCCACAAGTAGAAGTGGGTGAAAAATACAGAAGTGGTGGTGTTAGGGGTCGAGTTCCTGCCTCTGCACAGGAGGAATCTCGGGCCATCTCCGCTGCGGTCTCCCATTCTTCTCCTGCCGCAGTGGAGCCTGCTCAGCAGAGACGTCAATCCCAGCGTCTCGCTCAGTCTGACTCTGTGCTTAGAGTTACTGCTGCGTTTCCTGCTTCTCCCATTGAAGTCAGTGCTGGGCAGCGGCGAGCGGACGTTTCTGGGGCTAAGTCCTGCTTTTTACATTCTGAGCATGCCCAGAGTAAGATCTCTCAGTGGAGATCGAGGGTCACATGATCAGATACTGCAGCTAAGGTCCTTGTAGCTGCTAGGACTAAATCCTGCTTTGCACTCTGAGCATGCCCAGGGCGAGATCTCTCAGTGGAGATCCAGGGTCACATGCTCAGGTGCTGCAGCACTCCATTGGTCCTTCTTTGGAAGGTCCTAAACATGCTGCAGCTATTTAAGCCTCGCATGGCCGCACGGCCATGCGCTAGTATTGTCTTGTAAATATGTGTGTGTGTTGTGAGTGAAAGTCGCTCTTTAAATAACCCTCCCTATTGAATGTCTGTTCGCGGAAGGTGTATGTTTGCTATCTAGCGCCCGACTTATCCAACAGCACGAAACACACATTACAGCTACCAGTTGCTGTGTCCGCCAGTACGGCGCCGTGCGCTTGCTCTGGGCTTTCCTGACCCAAGCCTGGGTGGTTAGTGGCGTCCGTCAGTGTGGCACCGCACGCACTCTTGTGCCTTTATATTACTATTTATGTTCCTCTGACACACCCAGTTGCGGTGTTGTGCCAGCAAGTGTCTAATCGGACTTCAATCCTGTGTAGGGGTTGAGTCCGCTGACTTCTTGCTCGCGCTTTATGTGCGGTACTGCGGTCCTGTGACACAACAGGGTCGCTTCCTTCACGCAGGGTGAAGTTAACCCATGTGTGTATACTTAGTACCGCCATATAGTCCGTCTTACTAGCAGCAGGGTCTTTTACCTGCACGGTGGACCTCGGACGGCGAACGCACCTAATACCATTACACCTTATACTTGGTGCGTTCCGCCAGTCCTAACATAATACTAGCGCCAAGGTCTGGCTAGTAATGACGGACGATCAGAGTTTACAGCGGTACATCCAGCAGCTGGAGGGAAGGTTGGCGGCTCTTGAGCGTTCAACCTCAGCTGTGGATGTTACTGCTGTCGCTGTTCAGGCTGCAAGTGTGACTGCAGCTACCTTGTCCACTGCCGCCCCTGTACCGACGCTATCTCGCCTCCCGCTACCAGAGAAATTTTCTGGTGACAGTAAGTCCTGTAGGGGTTTCGTGAGTCAGTGCTCAATACATCTCGAGCTTCTGGCCTCTCGTTTCCCTACAGAGTGGGCTAAGGTGGGCTTTATCGTGTCTTTATTGTCGGACAGGGCGTTGCAGTGGGCTACGCCGCTGTGGGAGCATGGCGATCATGTGGTGCAGAGTGCTCCGTTATTCCTGAGCACTCTGAAACAGGTCTTTTTAGGACCTCGTGTCACCCATGATATGGCGCTCCAACTGTTGGCATTGACTCAGGGCTCGTCCTTGGTCAGCCAGTTTGCCGTCCACTTCCGCACGCTAGCATCTGAGCTGGAGTGGTCGGATAAAGCCCTTATTCCTATATTTTGGAGGGGGCTGGCTGACCACGTTAAGGACGCCCTGGCCACTAGGGAGATTCCCGCCACACTGGAGGAATTAATAACAGTATCCACTCGTATTGACCTCCGTTTTCACGAGCGGAGGTTAGAGCGAGCCCAGTGTAGGCAGAGGTTTCGGCTGGCTCCCACCTTCGCCAAACCTTTGGAATCTCCAGTCCAGGCTCCTGAGTCCCATGAGCCTATGGTAGTGTCACGAGCGGGATCTAAGTCCCGGACCGCTCGTGCACTCCAGGTTTGTCATGTTTGCCAACAGTCAGGACATCTTGCCACCAGATGTCTCCAGCGGTCGAGGAAACGTCAGCGTCTAGTGGTAGTAGGTGGAGGTGCACTAGACACGGCGACGTTTGCCTCCAAATTATCCTTTAAGAGGACAATAACATTAGGCTCATCCTCCCACTCGGTAGACCTCTGCGTGGATTCTGGGGCGGAGGGCAATTTTATGTCTTCTGCCTTCGCCCAAAGTCACGCAATACCCCTGGTTATGCTACCTCAACCAGTAACGGTACGAGTGGTGAATGGGTCGACACTGCCCGCACAGATAACACATCAGACCATCCCTTTTACTCTGTCCATGTCACCATCCCATCAGGAGATTATATCTCTGCTCATCATTCCTGAGGGGATTGATGAGGTCCTGTTGGGGATACCTTGGTTACGGTACCACTCTCCTCACATCGAGTGGTCCTCAGGCAGAATTCTGGGATGGGGTGAATCATGTGGGGGTAGGTGTCACCGAGAGTGCGTTCAGGTTGCTACTACAGAGGTACCTGCAGATCTATCCTCTCTCCCCAAGCAATATTGGTCGTATGCAGACGTGTTCTCCAAAAAGGCGGCGGAGACCCTTCCGCCCCATCGCCCCTATGACTGTCCTATTGATCTCTTGCCTGGTGCTGAGCCTCCCCGGGGTCGAGTCTATCCATTATCTCTCCCGGAGATGGAGGCAATGTCTCAGTACATTCAAGAGAATCTGGCAAGAGGGTTCATCAGGAAGTCAGTGTCACCTGCTGGGGCAGGGTTCTTTTTCGTGCAGAAGAAGAATGGGGAACTACGTCCATGCATAGACTACAGGGGTCTTAATGCTATCACCGTTAAGAACAAGTATCCTTTGCCCTTGATATCTGAGCTTTTCGATAGGCTTCGGGGAGCAAGGGTGTTTACCAAACTAGATCTGCGGGGTGCTTACAACCTGATTCGCATCCGTGAGGGGGATGAATGGAAAACGGCGTTTAACACCAGAGATGGGCACTATGAGTATCTGGTGATGCCCTTCGGGCTCTGTAATGCCCCAGCCGTTTTCCAAGACTTTGTCAACGACATCTTCCGGGATATGCTTTCCACCTCGGTTGTAGTTTATCTGGATGATATTCTCATCTTTTCTCCAGATATTGACTCCCACCGGAGAGATGTTGGCAGAGTCTTCGACCTCCTACGGGCAAACTCTCTTTATGCAAAGTTGGAGAAGTGTATGTTTGAGCAGGAGTCTTTACCGTTCCTGGGCTATATCATCTCCGCCCAGGGATTGGCTATGGATCCTGCCAAACTACAGGCTGTGATGGACTGGCAAGAGCCCCATTCTCTTAAGGCGGTGCAGTGCTTTATGGGGTTCATTAATTATTACCTCCAGTTCATTCCCCACTTCTCAACCCTGGTAGCTCCCTTGGTAGCCCTCACCAAGAAGGGAGCAAATCCCAAAGTGTGGTCTGAAGAGGTCTCCAGGGCCTTTTCTTCTACTAAGTCTCATTTTGCTAGCGCTCCCATCCTACATCGTCCCGATGTCGATAAGCCGTTTATAATGGAGGTGGATGCCTCTTCCGTTGGTGCTGGAGCAGTCCTCTTCCAAAAGGATGCTCAAGGTCGGAAGCATCCGTGCTTCTTCTTCTCTAAGACCTTCACACCAGCGGAGAGGAATTATTCCATCAGGGACAGGGAGTTGCTAGCGATGAAATTGGCTTTCTCAGAGTGGAGACATCTCTTGGAGGGGGCTCGTTTTCCCTTTCAAGTTTTCACAGACCACAAAAATTTGCTATATTTGCAAACAGCCCAGCGGCTAAATTCTCGCCAGGCCAGATGGTCCTTATTCTTCTCCCGATTCCACTTCACCCTCCATTATCTCGCTGGGGAGAAGAACATTCGAGCTGATGCCCTTTCTCGCTCTGTTGTGTCATCTGGGGAGGAGGAAGGAGAGCCTCGGCTTATTGTTCCTTCTGAGAGCTTGAGAACCGTGGCTCCAGTGTCGCTTGAGTCTGTGCCTCCGGGCAAGACTTTTGTGCCCATAAATTTGCGACCGGAGGTTCTCTCTTGGGCTCATTCCTCCAGGGTGGATGGACACTTTGGGACAAAAAGGACATCTGAGCTGCTGGCGAGGACGTACTGGTGGCCGCACATGCTCCGAGATGTCAGAGATTACGTTCTGGCGTGTGTCTCATGCGCCAAAAATAAGTCTCCTCGACAACGGCCGTCTGGGTTACTCTATCCCTTGCCGGTGGCAGACAGGCCCTGGAAGATGGTCGGGATGGACTTTGTAGTGGGTTTGCCCAAGTCTCGCGGTTGTACCGTCATTTGGGTTATTACCGATCATTTCTCGAAAATGGTGCATTTGGTGCCGCTCCCACGGTTACCTTCTGCACGGGCCTTGGCAGCGTTGTTCATAAGACACATCTTCCGCCTACACGGCATGCCAGACAAAATTGTCAGTGACCGGGGTCCCCAGTTTGCGTCTCGGTTCTGGAGAGAGCTTTGTCGTCTTCTCAGCATTGAATTAAATCTCTCTTCCGCATATCATCCCGAGATGAATGGGTTGGTAGAGAGGGCCAATCAGACTCTGGTCACATATCTACGACATTTTGTTTCTGCCAGGCAGGATGACTGGGCATCTTTATTACCATGGGCAGAGTTCGCCCTTAATAACGCTGTAGTCGACTCCACTGGTCAGACACCTTTCCTCCTTAATTACGGCCAGCATCCGCGGGTTCCTGTGCCTATGCCCGTGTCCTCTGCTGACTCGAGGGTGGCAGACTGGGCAGTGGAGGCACGGGACATTTGGGACCGCACTCAGGATGCCATTCGGGCCTCAAAGGAGAGAATGAGGTCCTCCGCCGATGCACATCTGTGCCCTGCCCCGACCTTTGCTCCTGGCGATTTAGTGTGGCTCTCCGCCCGTAACATCAGGCTGCATGTAGAGTCCACTAAGTTTGCACCTTGCTACTTGGGTCCCTTCAAGGTCCTCGAACAGGTTAATCCTGTGGTCTACCGTCTGGCCCTTCCTCCACGCCTTGGTATCACCGACACCTTTCATGTGTCCCTCCTTAAGCCCGTATACACGTCCCGGTTTTCTGAGTCATCTGCCGGGACATCGGGTTCGTCTACGGATGATTACGAGGTGAACGCTATTTTGGGGTACAAGGTGGTACGTGGTAAAACATTCTATTTGGTGGATTGGAAGGGTTATGGCCCTGAGGACAGGTCCTGGGAGCCTGCTGAGCACATTCAGGCTCCGCAGCTCATTGCTGCTTTTGAACGTAGCGAGGCCCAAGGAGGGGGGGGGGCCCTAGGAGGGGGGATAATGTTAGGGGTCGAGTTCCTGCCTCTGCACAGGGGGAATCTCGGGCCATCTCCGCTGCAGTCTCCCATTCTTCTCCTGCCGCAGTGGAGCTTGCTCAGCAGAGACGTCGATCCCAGCGTCTCGCTCAGTCTGACTCTGTGCTTAGAGTTACTGCTGCGTTTCCTGCTTCTCCCATTGAAGTCAGTGCTGGGCAGCGGCGAGCGGACGTTTCTGGGGCTAAGTCCTGCTTTTTACATTCTGAGCATGCCCAGAGTAAGATCTCTCAGTGGAGATCGAGGGTCACATGATCAGATACTGCAGCTAAGGTCCTTGTAGCTGCTAGGACTAAATCCTGCTTTGCACTCTGAGCATGCCCAGGGCGAGATCTCTCAGTGGAGATCCAGGGTCACATGCTCAGGTGCTGCAGCACTCCATTGGTCCTTCTTTGGAGGTCCTAAACATGCTGCAGCTATTTAAGCCTCGCATGGCCACACGGCCATGCGCTAGTATTGTCTTGTAAATATGTGTGTGTGTTGTGAGTGAAAGTCGCTCTTTAAATAACCCTCCCTATTGAATGTCTGTTCGCGGAAGGTGTATGTTTGCTATCTAGCGCCCGACTTATCCAACAGTGCCTTTATATTACTATTTATGTTCCTCTGACACACCCAGTTGCGGTGTTGTGCCAGCAAGTGTCTAATCGGACTTCAATCCTGTGTAGGGGTTGAGTCCGCTGACTTCTTGCTCGCGCTTTATGTGCGGTACTGCGGTCCTGTGACGCAACAGGATCGCTTCCTTCACGCAGGGTGAAGTTAACCCATGTGTGTATACTTAGTACCGCCATATAGTCCGTCTTACTAGCAGCAGGGTCTTTTTACCACACGGTGGACCTCGGACGGCTAACGCACCTAATACCATTACACCTTATACTTGGTGCGTTCCGCCAGTCCTAACAGGTGGCGTGCTTCTATTATACTTTTCCTTACTGACCGAGCACTCCGCACTCCACCAGGTGGTGATTTTAATTACAGCAGGTCCCTACTTACCCATAAATGCAGGCATTGCTGACAGAGGTGTCCACAGTCACCCAGGAATTCAGTCATCAGCCTTAGAGAGGTATTCACACAGGTCAGGGACCCATCAGACTGAGACCACCTTGACGATGGTTGATGGACACATAATATTTGGCCAAATTTTATGCTAAGCGTCTCATATTTTTTCCTAATACTCCAAAGCCGTATTGCTATTCTAATTTCACATATTCCAAATTGACATGCTTTAGCATGATAGAGTGCAACCTTTTTTTGTAAACTGATATTATCTAACATACCAGGGGAGAGAGAAATGGAGTCCCTGGTATCACCACTATCCTCGGACCTCCACATCTTCTTCCTGGAAGAAAATGGCGGGCGCATGCCTGCCGATAACTGCTGGTGGGTACTTGGCAACAATGGGAAATTTTTCCTATTGGTTCATTTTGATCATAAACATAGTAAATTAAACCCTTCTTTGTTAGGTAAAATAATAAAATAAAAACAAATATTTTTTCCATTCTTTGCAGTTAAGGTTAGGGTTGGGGCTAGGGTTGGGGATGGGGCTAGGGTTGGGGTTAGGATTGTGTTGGGGTTAGGGTTATGTTGGGGTTAGGGTTGTGGTGTTGTGGTGTTGTGTTAAGGTGGTGCTGGGTAAAGGGTTGTGGTTTTGGTGTTAATGGTGTGGTTAGGGTTGGGATTAGGGCTAGGGGTGTGTTGGAGTTGAGGTTGGGGTTGGCTGTGTTAGGGTTGGAGTTAGAATTGGGGGTTTCTACCATTTAGATGCATCAGGGGGTCTCCAAATGAGACATGGCACCCGCCATTAATTCCAGCCAAACTTTTGCATCAAACTTTGCTCCCTCCCACATACGGGGTATCGGTGTCCTCAGGAGAAATTGCACAACAAATTTTATGGTCCATTTCTCCTGATACCATTGGGAAAATAAAAATGTTTAGGTCTAAAATACATTTTTTGTGAAAAAAGTTGAATGTTATTTTTTTTCCTTTTACACTGCTTTAAATCTCGTGAAGCACCTGAAGGGTTAATAAACTTCTTGAATGTGGTTTTGCACACCTTGATGGGTGCAGTTTATAGAATGGTGTCACTTTTGGATATTTTATGTCATATTGACCCAAAAAGTCACTTCAAACGTGAGGTGGTCCTTAAAAAATGATTTTGTCAATTTTGTTGGAAAACTTAGAAATCGCTCGTCAACTTTTAACCCTTATAACTTCCTAACAAAAAAAAAATTATTTCCTAAATTGTGCTGATGTAAAATGGACATGTGGGAAATATTATGTATTAAATATTTTATATAACACACATTGTCCGTTAGTATTCAAAAATGCCCATAAAGAGTAAGCTGCACTTCACATAACATTAGACTCAAAAAGACACTTTTGCTCAGGATCGGGTGCAAAAGTAGAAGTGACCAACAAGTTTTTGTAGTTGTAAAAAAACTTAACATTTATTAGATGAAAATTGTAAAAAACATTAACATTTCAGAAATAGGTGCAGGAATAGGAATTACAGGTAAAAATAATTAATAAGTTGCAGCTGAATATACATATTTTTTTTTTATTCAAATAAATTTTTATTAAGAATAACAAGATAAATGACATGTTACATTCTCATTTTCAATACAAAGCTTTTTTTCTCCCCCTTCAAACATTCCCCTTCAATCCCACCACCCCCCAACCCCACCCAACAAAGCAGCTAATATACAATGTTATTTAACTCTAATTCCATTGTAAATCATTTAACATCCGGTAAAACCAGAAAATCATCCAATATTTTCTAAAGTGCCCATGCCAAAAAACAAATAGATAAGAATAATGCAATACTAATAGTTGTCAAAAGCTGGTTGACTTCAGGTTTAGTGGGGAAAAAAGTGTTTAGTCAGCCACCAATTGTGCAAGTTCTCCCACTTAAAAATATGAGAGAGGCCTGTAATTGACATCATAGGTAGACCACAACTATGAGAGTCACAATGAGAAAACAAATCAAGAAAAATCACCTTGTCTGATTTGGTAAGATTTATTTTGCAAATTATGGAGGAAAATAAGTATTTGGTCATTAACAAAAGTTCATCTCAATATTTTGTTATATATCCTTTTTTTTACAATGACAGAGGTCAGACGTTTTCTGTAAGTCTTCACAAGGTTGGCACACACTGTTGGTGGTATGTTGGCCAAATCCCCCATGCAGATCTCCTCTAGATTATTGATGTTTTGGGTCTGTCGCTGGTCAACATTCAACTCCCTCCAAAGGTTTTCTATGGGGTTGAGATATGGAGACTGGCTAGGCCACTCCAGGACCTTCATATGCTTCTCAAGAAGCCACTAACTGTTCTTATTATTATTTTGACCCCATAGGGTGAGATCTTGCGTGGAGCCCCAGATCGAGGGAGATTATCAGTGGTCTTATATAACTTCCATTTTTTGTTTCTGGTGTCCTTCGACAGCTCTTTGGTCCTCGCCATAGTGGAGTTTGGAGTGTGACTGAGGTTGCGGACAGGTGTCTTTTATACTGATAACAAGTTCAAACGGGTGCCATTACTACAGGTAATGAGTGGAGGACAGAGGAGCCTCTTAAAGAAGAAGTTACAGATCTGTGAGAACCAGAAATCTTGCATATTTTAGGTGACCAACTACTTATTTTCCACCATATTTTTCAAAATAAATCTTGCCAAATCAGACAAGGTGATTTTCTGGATTTGTTCTCTCATTTTGACTCTCATAGTTGTGGTCTATCTCTGATGTCAATTACAGGCTTCTCTCATCTTTTCAAGTGGGAGAACTTGCACAATTGGTGGCTGACTAAATACTTTTTCACCACTGTAATCTTGATTTAAAAAGTAACCAATATCCAAAGGTAAAAAAGGTGCTATTTTAGAATTTAACCACTAGATGGCACTAAATTAAAAAAGGGGCAAAAGTACCCCGTGTTAATATAAATATTTAGACAGTGGAACTGTATCAACTCCCCCCTCCCCCCCCCCAAGAAGCAGGGTGAAATGTACGCATCGGGGCCAGGTATATGATGCTTCTCAGTTCCACCGTCTAAATATTTATATTGACACCAGGTAGTTTTCCCTCTATACCATCTTCTTGGACACAAATGATGCTTATATTGCAACAAAGACATCCTATATAATGAATCTTTTTGGGAGACAATTTCAGAATTTTTTATTACGATTGCGGTGTGTCTAAAAACCCTTTTTTAATTTAATGCCATCTAGTGGTTAACTACTGTAATAGCACCTTTTTTGCCTTTGGACATTTGTTACTTTTCTGATCAGGATATACCTGAAGTTAATCAGCTTTTGACCACTATTAGCATTGTATTATTCTTATCTATTTGTTTTTTTGGCACGGGCACTTTAGAAAATATTGGATGATTTTCTGGTTTTACCGGATGTTAAATGATTTACAATGGAATTAGAGTTAAATAACATTATATATTTAGCTGCTACTTACCAATTATTTTTACCTGTACCTCCTATTCCAGCACCTATTTCTGAAATGTTAATGTGACGCCCAGGAGACCGGGATACCCAGCACCGGACCAATGGAGTCTGTCTCTTGAGGGGGATGTCACGGGTGGCTTGACCCGGTGCTGTGGCCTCAGGCAATGCACAGTGTAAGGGGTATCATGAGGGGACAGGCACTTACTTGATCAGCAGCAGGTTCTCCCAGCGGTGACGATCCCGATCCTGGATAGATGGCTATTGTCTAAATGAAAGACTGAGGCACTGAAACGTTTAACCAGTTTACTTTAACATAAAAGGATTTACAACCAGTCCTGTCACCGGAGTCTGTATGGGAACTCTGAGTTACTTTGACCCTGCCGGGGTCTTCGCCTCTTATTGTGCGCAATTTCTGTGTGGCCCTGCTGCTGTATGTGAACTGGCTGCCGGCCCAATCTGTCCCCTCCGGGTCCTGGTTCGACGGGCAACCCGAGTCCTTTTATCGGTTTACCCCCTCTGGGAGTACCGCTGAACTCTGTGTCTGTTGCTGCGTCTGGCCCTAGTGAAGCTGATATCACCTCACGTTTTTCCGGTTGCTGTATTATATATAATGAATACAGCCACGGATCCGGTATCCGTCTTTGCGCCTGTTCTGGGTAGTGATTAATGCTACCCGGTTCTCACAATGTCCTTTTTCTCTATCCCTCTTCTCCTCAGGCCGGTGATTTAGGCCTGGTAACAGTCACAGGGCTGTTAGAAATTCAGCTGTATGATCTCTCACTATCAGCTCCTTAGCCCAACTGCCATTTCTTCTCTCAGACCAGAATGGATCAAGGGGAGTCTCTGGAGCTCCCCCTTCTGGCCGGAGGTGGTAGTGCAGTCTTGCTATTTTAGTATTTGTACTTACTGTCAGTAACTATTTTTGTGGCAAATACCCCTAGGGGTGCCACATTCCCCCTTAGTTAAGAACAGTACTCCGGGACTGTGGGACAATAACATTTTGAAATAACAATTAATATGTACAGAGTCTTAAAAATGAAAAGTTACAAAAACCACTCAAGGAAACAAAAATAGAGTTCTGTAAAAAGTCACTTCAAATAGCGTCCATTAATACAGTTCTATCCTTGAAGGTATTAGGAAAGGCACTGTACTTAGTGTCCAGGAATTTAGTTCCATTTTTCCAACGGAGTTATCAATATAAAGTCTAAAGAAAGTTCAAAAAGAGCAAAAAGCAAAGTTCAAAAAGCAGTCTTTCCGGAGCTTTGATTTAGTGCCTCCGGGCTGATAAAAAGTTCAAGAATATACAATAAGTTCATACAGACAATTCTCTGTAGGCACTGGGCTTAAACGTTGCAGACTGATAACAATGACTATACTACATTTTCTGTTTAACTATATATGGCATAACATATATACAATTCACATTATGAGCTTTATAGTTGGTAATCTGCATACCTGGCCGGTAATTGGCCCTGGGTACTACGCTGTGATCTACGTAATAGCGGTATCTCTTCATGTGGTGTACTACTGTCTACTGCGGATGTAGTATCTGCCCGCTCTGCTAAAGATAATTCCATGACTATGGAGTTGGCAAGTCCACCGTGAATGAGATTACTCTGATCAGGAATCTGTTCTTCCTGGCCTGGAACCTCCTGTAGTACGGGGTCAGCCTCTTCCTGTCTTGGGACTTCTGGTATTGGGTTCGGTGTTAGGTAAAAGGCCGCCATGGGAACCACTACTGCACCATGGTATGTTAGTAGGGTTTTGGGAAAGTCTCCTATACAGGTGTGATACATTTCCTCTTCTTTTTCCTTTACTGGTTGAAACTGTATGGGTTGAATAACTTCTGGTTCTGGCTGGACAACTTCTGGCTCTTTCAATGCTTCCGGACACAATTTAAGATTGTCTCTTGACACTAGTACAGATGTTAAGCCTCCGTTTTTGCTAATGAGACACATTTTAGGATTATCCATTCTTGTTGGTAAAACTGTGTAGGGTACGGCTTCCCACTGATTGTCTAGTTTATTGGTTCGACGATTTCTCTTGAGCACTTGGTCACCCGGTCTTAATGGGGTCGCTAGAGCATTCTGGTTGAAAGTTCGCTCTTGTCTTTCTCTAGTTTGCTGAAGGCTTCTTTCCACACTCTCTTGCACTTGGCGATACTGCTTTTGCCGTATGATATCCCAATTGGAGTCTTGAACTTCTGCGTCTGGTTTCAGAATTCCCATTTCTAGATCGATTGGTAATTGGCCGGGTCTTGCACGCATAAGGTAAGCTGGGGTGCAGTTGGTGGAGCTCACCGGGACATGATTATACAGATCCACCAAGTCAGGCAATTTCTCTGGCCATTGATTCCTATCTGTCTCAGGTAAAGTCTTTAGTAGGTCTATTACAATATGGTTCATCTTCTCGCATAAGCCGTTTGTTTGTGGATGATAGGCCGTCGTCCGGATCTTTTTGCAACCATACATATTACAGAATTCTCTGAAGATCTCTGATTCAAAGGCTGTACCTTGGTCGGTGAGAACCTGTTCCGGATATCCATGGGGTCTACAAAAGTACGTTTGGAACGCTTTGGCTGCTGTTTTTGCTGTCAGATCTTTTACGGGTACTACTACCAAGAAACGTGAATAATGGTCCACGATGGTCAAGGCATAGACATAGCCGGACCGGCTTGGTGTCAACTTCACGTGGTCCATGGCTACAAGTTCAAGTGGTTGTTTGGTGATTATGGGCTGCAGTGGTGCTCTTTGGTTCTTTTGATCGTTTCTTCTGAGGTTGCACAGGCCACAATTTCTGCACCACTGTTCGATTGATTTTCTCATCCCGACCCAATAAAATCTTTCTCTTAGAAGTACTTCTAACTTTTTCCAACCGAAGTGACCAGCACCATTATGGTAAGCTTCGAGGACCATCTTCACATCTTGTTTAGGCACAATAATCTGCCAAACCAATTCATGTGTTTTCGGATTGGTGTATCTTCTACAGAGCTTCCCTTGATACAGGAACATTTTGCCTCTCTCTTTCCAGAGTTGATGCGTCTCTTCTGGGGCATCCTCATCGGGATATGCACTTTGCTCAGTCAACAGTTCCTTCACCAACTTCACAGCCGGATTGCTGTCTTGGGTGTCAGCCCATCTATGGTGTGCTAACGGATTAAAATTCACCTCTTGTTGTTTCTGATAGGTACTTGACTGATGATGTTTTGCCTTGGGACGATGGAAGGCTGGTAGTTCAATTTCTTCAAGCTCCCCCGTTTCCTCTTCTACATCTCTCAAGTGTGGCATCCGGGATAGGGCATCGGCATTTCCATTCTTGCGACCTGCTCGATACTTGATTATGAAGTTGTAATTAGATAACCGGGCTATCCATCGCTGTTCTAACGCACCTAATTTGGCTGTGTCCAGGTGGGTCAACGGATTGTTGTCAGTATAGACAATAAATTCTGCAGCGGCCAGATAGTGTTTGAAACGCTCCGTCACAGCCCAAACTACTGCCAGTAGTTCCAATTTGAAGGAGCTGTAATTTTCTGAATTTCTTTCAGTAGGCCGGAGCTTTCTACTTGCAAAGGCGATGACTTTCTCCCGACCTTCTTGCTTTTGTGACAGCACCGCTCCTAGTCCCACATTACTGGCATCGGTGTAGAGGATGAAAGGTTGATGGTAATCTGGGTATGCCAGAACCTCTTCTCCGGTTAGTGCCTTCTTTAGTTGTTCAAAGGAGTCTTCCCTTTCGTCGTTCCACTGAAAAGGAGGGTTTCGGTTTGAAGGTTTCTTCGTCTGCCCTACCAAGGTGTCTTGCAAGGGTGCTGCCAACTTGGTAAATCCTTTTATAAATCTGCGATAGTAACCCACCAATCCCAGGAATTGTCTCACTTCTTTTGCGCTGGTAGGTCTTGGCCAATCCCTTATGGCGCTTATTTTCTCGGGATCTGGTGCTACTCCCTCCGAACTCACGATGTGTCCCAGGTACTGTACCTTTGGCTTGAGAAGGTGACATTTGGATGGCTTGACTTTCATGCCATACCTGGATAAGGCTTCGAACACTTCTGCCAGGTCTATTAAGTGTTGTTCGTAAGTCTTCGAGTAGACGATCACATCATCTAGGTACAGGAGGACGGTCTCGAAGTTCTTGTGTCCGAGGCAGCATTCCATCAGCCGCTGGAAGGTACCGGATGCGTTGCAGAGTCCGAACGGCATGCGATTAAATTCACATAGACCCATTGGTGTGGTGAATGCCGTCTTTTCCTTATCTCTCTCAGCCACAGGGACTTGCCAATACCCGCTTGTTAAGTCTAAGGTGGAAAAATAATTAGCAGATTTCAAAGCAGTTAAGGACTCTTCTATCCTAGGCAAGGGGTAGGCGTCTTTATGGGTGATGTTATTAATCTTCCGGTAGTCTGCGCACATTCTCATGGTTCCGTCCTTTTTTTTTGACAATCACTAGAGGGGCCGCCCAGGGGCTACAGCTGTCTCTTATTACCCCGGCCTGTTTCATTTCCCTCAGCATATCTTTTGCACATTGATAGTGAGCGGGCGGTATGGGTCTATATCTTTCTTTTATTGGGGGATGGTCACCTATGGGGATTGTGTGTTCTACCCCTTCTATCCGTCCAAAGTCCAATGGGTGTTTACTGAAGACTTGTTCATATTCCGTCACTAGCCTATACACCCCTTGTTTTTGATGGGTAGGTGTTGAATTTATGCCCACGTGTAGCTGTTGGCACCAATCCTCCATTTCTCCATCTGAGCCATTGCCTTCCACCTGACAGGTTGGTTCTAAGGGCTCAATGGTTGTGATGGCATTGTTGTCAACAGTATATAGCTTTGCCATTGTAGCATACCTTGGCAAAGTGACCTCTTCCTCTCCACAGTTCAAAAGTCGTACCGGCACTCGTCCCCGGTGTACCTCGACTATCCCTCGTGCTGTGAGTATAGTGGGCCTGCTGTCGGTGTACACTGGTTCTATTAAGGCTTGATAATCTCGTCCCTTAGTACCAATGGCTGCTCTACACCATACCAGCATTTCTGTTTTTGGTGGGATTACAATAGACGTTGGATCACTTACCCTCACACTGCCGATTTCTCCACCTGCAACTTCTACCTGTTGCCTTAACATCAATACTTTTATTTCCCTCCGGAGAACTCTCTGCTGGCAGGATTGGGCAGTTTCAGCAATTTGCTGTAAGACAGAAATGACTTCGGAAAAGCAGTTCTCTAACACATTCATTCCTATCAATACAGTTGGTTCACAGTTCCGCCGGTCAACATCAACAACAATTATACCCTGTTTCTTCAGTTCTACTTTACCAATCTTTATGGTCATCTCCCTGAATCCTAGTTTCGGTACCAACTTACCATTACTGGCCCATATATCTAGTTCAACATCAGAGGGCCCTTTATCAATATCTGCATCAGCCCAGTACCTCTTATAAAGGATATACGGTATAGATGAAATCTGGGAACCTGTGTCCAGCAAAGCGTTGAGGGGAATTCCGTCCAGCACGATCGGGATAATGGGTCGTCCTCCGATGTACCTGTCGTGCCAGGGTGTTGGGCCTTGAAAGTTCATTCCTGCGAAGCGGCCCGCATTCCCAGGGGATTCCCGTTTAAATCACAATCTCGTGCAAAGTGGCCCGGCTGCTGGCAACGGCGGCAAATGGGCTGTCCATCCGGTTGGTAGCGGTCGCGGGGTCGTCCTCTCCATGTCGGGTATCTCCGGGGTCTCATCCATGGAACATCCTCTCTACAGTTTGCCAACTCCATCTTGTGTCCTCTCATCTCCTGCATGGTTTTAGCCATTGAAGCAACAACATCAGCTAAAGAGTCAAGCTTTTGTTGAAGAGCCTCATTAGTACTGGGCCCCAGGGGCTTAGCAATGGCCCCAGACATAGCTGATGTCACTGGCACTCCCTGTTGTTGAGGTGCCTCTGCAATGGGTTGCGCAGGATCCTGATCCCGAGGTGCCTCTGCCAGCTGGAGACGTATAGCGCTCTCCTTTAATTGGGCAAATGTCAATTCAGGGTTCTTAAAAACAAGCATGCTCACATGCCCCCGGTGAGAAGGGGTGTAGAGTCCCTCAATAAATTGATCTCTTAGTAGTTTATCCGCTCCGGTGTTAAAAATGGGTTCAGCCAGTGTAAGTGATTTAAGGGCTTCCTGCAGGTTTAAGGCAAAGTCTCTCACGCCCTCATTAGCTTTTTGTTTGCAATTAAAGAATCGTATTTTAGCTTTGCTGCTGGCCGTGGTTTCAAATGTAGCTTTTAATCCAGCAAATATGCGTTCAACAGTGCCTTTTAGATCAGCTGCCCATGCTGTGACTTCTCGCTTAGCATGGCCACTTAACTGCATCATCAGGAGACTAACACGCTGAACTTCACCCACAGGGAACATGTCAAAATGGGCCAGCATCTTTTCTCTGAAATCGTCAAGGGTATTAGGCTCACCTTCATACATTGGAAGCCATGGGCCACCCGGGGTATATGGCATCAGCACCGGCATGATGGGCGCCACTCCTTGCACCGCTGCGCTACCGGACTCTCTATTGACACTCTGTCTTTCAGCTGCATTAGCGTTGCCGGGTGCTGCGGCGTCTCCGTGCTGCGACATACTGTGCCCCCTTAGTTAATCCGGACCCTTCCGGTCCTCCGCTTCCGTCGGGATAGTGTAGATTCGTTCCGCTGTGCAGCAGGATCGATTTTCCCCTTGCTCTGATGTCAGAGCGCTCAGCTTGGTGCCGCCCACAATGACACGCCCCCTGCTGCTCCCGCCCGCCGCGCGCTCAGTAATGGCAGATTCTGAAGTTTTTCAGTTAGACTGGGGCTCAGGTAATGGCGTAGCTCAATTAACAGTCTCGTGCCTAACGGTTATGAAGTGATTACCTCAGGGGATGGCGGCCATCTTTACTCCATTATAACCAATGGGGAAAAGTCACTTTCAATAGTTTTCAATGGGGAATGGATTTTTCTTTAATAAAGTCAATTTTCAAGATTTTTCATCCCAGTTTTCACAGTTTTGGGCTCGAATCACGGCACACAATACCCGGTATACGGGCTGGCTAGATCCTGTTCGTGACGCCAATTGTGACGCCCAGGAGACCGGGATACCCAGCACCGGACCAAATCCTGCTTTGCACTCTGAGCATGCCCAGGGCGAGATCTCTCAGTGGAGATCCAGGGTCACATGCTCAGGTGCTGCAGCACTCCATTGGTCCTTCTTTGGAAGGTCCTAAACATGCTGCAGCTATTTAAGCCTCGCATGGCCGCACGGCCATGCGCTAGTATTGTCTTGTAAATATGTGTGTGTGTTGTGAGTGAAAGTCGCTCTTTAAATAACCCTCCCTATTGAATGTCTGTTCGCGGAAGGTGTATGTTTGCTATCTAGCGCCCGACTTATCCAACAGCACGAAACACACATTACAGCTACCAGTTGCTGTGTCCGCCAGTACGGCGCCGTGCGCTTGCTCTGGGCTTTCCTGACCCAAGCCTGGGTGGTTAGTGGCGTCCGTCAGTGTGGCACCGCACGCACTCTTGTGCCTTTATATTACTATTTATGTTCCTCTGACACACCCAGTTGCGGTGTTGTGCCAGCAAGTGTCTAATCGGACTTCAATCCTGTGTAGGGGTTGAGTCCGCTGACTTCTTGCTCGCGCTTTATGTGCGGTACTGCGGTCCTGTGACACAACAGGGTCGCTTCCTTCAAGCAGGGTGAAGTTAACCCATGTGTGTATACTTAGTACCGCCATATAGTCCGTCTTACTAGCAGCAGGGTCTTTTACCTGCACGGTGGACCTCGGACGGCGAACGCACCTAATACCATTACACCTTATACTTGGTGCGTTCCGCCAGTCCTAACATAATACTAGCGCCAAGGTCTGGCTAGTAATGACGGACGATCAGAGTTTACAGCGGTACATCCAGCAGCTGGAGGGAAGGTTGGCGGCTCTTGAGCGTTCAACCTCAGCTGTGGATGTTACTGCTGTCGCTGTTCAGGCTGCAAGTGTGGCTGCAGCTACCTTGTCCACTGCCGCCCCTGTACCGACGCTATCTCGCCTCCCGCTACCAGAGAAATTTTCTGGTGACAGTAAGTCCTGTAGGGGTTTCGTGAGTCAGTGCTCAATACATCTCGAGCTTCTGGCCTCTCGTTTCCCTACAGAGTGGGCTAAGGTGGGCTTTATCGTGTCTTTATTGTCGGACAGGGCGTTGCAGTGGGCTACGCCGCTGTGGGAGCATGGCGATCATGTGGTGCAGAGTGCTCCGTTATTCCTGAGCACTCTGAAACAGGTCTTTTTAGGACCTCGTGTCACCCATGATATGGCGCTCCAACTGTTGGCATTGACTCAGGGCTCGTCCTTGGTCAGCCAGTTTGCCGTCCACTTCCGCACGCTAGCATCTGAGCTGGAGTGGTCGGATAAAGCCCTTATTCCTATATTTTGGAGGGGGCTGGCTGACCACGTTAAGGACGCCCTGGCCACTAGGGAGATTCCCGCCACACTGGAGGAATTAATAACAGTATCCACTCGTATTGACCTCCGTTTTCACGAGCGGAGGTTAGAGCGAGCCCAGTGTAGGCAGAGGTTTCGGCTGGCTCCCACCTTCGCCAAACCTTTGGAATCTCCAGTCCAGGCTCCTGAGTCCCATGAGCCTATGGTAGTGTCACGAGCGGGATCTAAGTCCCGGACCGCTCGTGCACTCCAGGTTTGTCATGTTTGCCAACAGTCAGGACATCTTGCCACCAGATGTCTCCAGCGGTCGAGGAAACGTCAGCGTCTAGTGGTAGTAGGTGGAGGTGCACTAGACACGGCGACGTTTGCCTCCAAATTATCCTTTAAGAGGACAATAACATTAGGCTCATCCTCCCACTCGGTAGACCTCTGCGTGGATTCTGGGGCGGAGGGCAATTTTATGTCTTCTGCCTTCGCCCAAAGTCACGCAATACCCCTGGTTATGCTACCTCAACCAGTAACGGTACGAGTGGTGAATTGGTCGACACTGCCCGCACAGATAACACATCAGACCATCCCTTTTACTCTGTCCATGTCACCATCCCATCAGGAGATTATATCTCTGCTCATCATTCCTGAGGGGATTGATGAGGTCCTGTTGGGGATACCTTGGTTACGGTACCACTCTCCTCACATCGAGTGGTCCTCAGGCAGAATTCTGGGATGGGGTGAATCATGTGGGGGTAGGTGTCACCGAGAGTGCGTTCAGGTTGCTACTACAGAGGTACCTGCAGATCTATCCTCTCTCCCCAAGCAATATTGGTCGTATGCAGACGTGTTCTCCAAAAAGGCGGCGGAGACCCTTCCGCCCCATCGCCCCTATGACTGTCCTATTGATCTCTTGCCTGGTGCTGAGCCTCCCCGGGGTCGAGTCTATCCATTATCTCTCCCGGAGATGGAGGCAATGTCTCAGTACATTCAAGAGAATCTGGCAAGAGGGTTCATCAGGAAGTCAGTGTCACCTGCTGGGGCAGGGTTCTTTTTCGTGCAGAAGAAGAATGGGGAACTACGTCCATGCATAGACTACAGGGGTCTTAATGCTATCACCGTTAAGAACAAGTATCCTTTGCCCTTGATATCTGAGCTTTTCGATAGGCTTCGGGGAGCAAGGGTGTTTACCAAACTAGATCTGCGGGGTGCTTACAACCTGATTCGCATCCGTGAGGGGGATGAATGGAAAACGGCGTTTAACACCAGAGATGGGCACTATGAGTATCTGGTGATGCCCTTCGGGCTCTGTAATGCCCCAGCCGTTTTCCAAGACTTTGTCAACGACATCTTCCGGGATATGCTTTCCACCTCGGTTGTAGTTTATCTGGATGATATTCTCATCTTTTCTCCAGATATTGACTCCCACCGGAGAGATGTTGGCAGAGTCTTCGACCTCCTACGGGCAAACTCTCTTTATGCAAAGTTGGAGAAGTGTATGTTTGAGCAGGAGTCTTTACCGTTCCTGGGCTATATCATCTCCGCCCAGGGATTGGCTATGGATCCTGCCAAACTACAGGCTGTGATGGACTGGCAAGAGCCCCATTCTCTTAAGGCGGTGCAGTGCTTTATGGGGTTCATTAATTATTACCTCCAGTTCATTCCCCACTTCTCAACCCTGGTAGCTCCCTTGGTAGCCCTCACCAAGAAGGGAGCAAATCCCAAAGTGTGGTCTGAAGAGGTCTCCAGGGCCTTTTCTTCTACTAAGTCTCATTTTGCTAGCGCTCCCATCCTACATCGTCCCGATGTCGATAAGCCGTTTATAATGGAGGTGGATGCCTCTTCCGTTGGTGCTGGAGCAGTCCTCTTCCAAAAGGATGCTCAAGGTCGGAAGCATCCGTGCTTCTTCTTCTCTAAGACCTTCACACCAGCGGAGAGGAATTATTCCATCAGGGACAGGGAGTTGCTAGCGATGAAATTGGCTTTCTCAGAGTGGAGACATCTCTTGGAGGGGGCTCGTTTTCCCTTTCAAGTTTTCACAGACCACAAAAATTTGCTATATTTGCAAACAGCCCAGCGGCTAAATTCTCGCCAGGCCAGATGGTCCTTATTCTTCTCCCGATTCCACTTCACCCTCCATTATCTCGCTGGGGAGAAGAACATTCGAGCTGATGCCCTTTCTCGCTCTGTTGTGTCATCTGGGGAGGAGGAAGGAGAGCCTCGGCTTATTGTTCCTTCTGAGAGCTTGAGAACCGTGGCTCCAGTGTCGCTTGAGTCTGTGCCTCCGGGCAAGACTTTTGTGCCCATAAATTTGCGACCGGAGGTTCTCTCTTGGGCTCATTCCTCCAGGGTGGATGGACACTTTGGGACAAAACGGACATCTGAGCTGCTGGCGAGGACGTACTGGTGGCCGCACATGCTCCGAGATGTCAGAGATTACGTTCTGGCGTGTGTCTCATGCGCCAAAAATAAGTCTCCTCGACAACGGCCGTCTGGGTTACTCTATCCCTTGCCGGTGGCAGACAGGCCCTGGAAGATGGTCGGGATGGACTTTGTAGTGGGTTTGCCCAAGTCTCGCGGTTGTACCGTCATTTGGGTTATTACCGATCATTTCTCGAAAATGGTGCATTTGGTGCCGCTCCCACGGTTACCTTCTGCACGGGCCTTGGCAGCGTTGTTCATAAGACACATCTTCCGCCTACACGGCATGCCAGACAAAATTGTCAGTGACCGGGGTCCCCAGTTTGCGTCTCGGTTCTGGAGAGAGCTTTGTCGTCTTCTCAGCATTGAATTAAATCTCTCTTCCGCATATCATCCCGAGACGAATGGGTTGGTAGAGAGGGCCAATCAGACTCTGGTCACATATCTACGACATTTTGTTTCTGCCAGGCAGGATGACTGGGCATCTTTATTACCATGGGCAGAGTTCGCCCTTAATAACGCTGTAGTCGACTCCACTGGTCAGACACCTTTCCTCCTTAATTACGGCCAGCATCCGCGGGTTCCTGTGCCTATGCCCGTGTCCTCTGCTGACTCGAGGGTGGCAGACTGGGCAGTGGAGGCACGGGACATTTGGGACCGCACTCAGGATGCCATTCGGGCCTCAAAGGAGAGAATGAGGTCCTCCGCCGATGCACATCTGTGCCCTGCCCCGACCTTTGCTCCTGGCGATTTAGTGTGGCTCTCCGCCCGTAACATCAGGCTGCATGTAGAGTCCACTAAGTTTGCACCTTGCTACTTGGGTCCCTTCAAGGTCCTCGAACAGGTTAATCCTGTGGTCTACCGTCTGGCCCTTCCTCCACGCCTTGGTATCACCGACACCTTTCATGTGTCCCTCCTTAAGCCCGTATACACGTCCCGGTTTTCTGAGTCATCTGCCGGGACATCGGGTTCGTCTACGGATGATTACGAGGTGAACGCTATTTTGGGGTACAAGGTGGTACGTGGTAAAACATTCTATTTGGTGGATTGGAAGAGTTATGGCCCTGAGGACAGGTCCTGGGAGCCTGCTGAGCACATTCAGGCTCCGCAGCTCATTGCTGCTTTTGAACGTAGCGAGGCCCAAGGAGGGGGGGGGGCCCTAGGAGGGGGGATAATGTTAGGGGTCGAGTTCCTGCCTCTGCACAGGGGGAATCTCGGGCCATCTCCGCTGCAGTCTCCCATTCTTCTCCTGCCGCAGTGGAGCTTGCTCAGCAGAGACGTCGATCCCAGCGTCTCGCTCAGTCTGACTCTGTGCTTAGAGTTACTGCTGCGTTTCCTGCTTCTCCCATTGAAGTCAGTGCTGGGCAGCGGCGAGCGGACGTTTCTGGGGCTAAGTCCTGCTTTTTACATTCTGAGCATGCCCAGAGTAAGATCTCTCAGTGGAGATCGAGGGTCACATGATCAGATACTGCAGCTAAGGTCCTTGTAGCTGCTAGGACTAAATCCTGCTTTGCACTCTGAGCATGCCCAGGGCGAGATCTCTCAGTGGAGATCCAGGGTCACATGCTCAGGTGCTGCAGCACTCCATTGGTCCTTCTTTGGAGGTCCTAAACATGCTGCAGCTATTTAAGCCTCGCATGGCCACACGGCCATGCGCTAGTATTGTCTTGTAAATATGTGTGTGTGTTGTGAGTGAAAGTCGCTCTTTAAATAACCCTCCCTATTGAATGTCTGTTCGCGGAAGGTGTATGTTTGCTATCTAGCGCCCGACTTATCCAACAGTGCCTTTATATTACTATTTATGTTCCTCTGACACACCCAGTTGCGGTGTTGTGCCAGCAAGTGTCTAATCGGACTTCAATCCTGTGTAGGGGTTGAGTCCGCTGACTTCTTGCTCGCGCTTTATGTGCGGTACTGCGGTCCTGTGACGCAACAGGATCGCTTCCTTCACGCAGGGTGAAGTTAACCCATGTGTGTATACTTAGTACCGCCATATAGTCCGTCTTACTAGCAGCAGGGTCTTTTTACCACACGGTGGACCTCGGACGGCTAACGCACCTAATACCATTACACCTTATACTTGGTGCGTTCCGCCAGTCCTAACAGGTGGCGTGCTTCTATTATACTTTTCCTTACTGACCGAGCACTCCGCACTCCACCAGGTGGTGATTTTAATTACAGCAGGTCCCTACTTACCCATAAATGCAGGCATTGCTGACAGAGGTGTCCACAGTCACCCAGGAATTCAGTCATCAGCCTTAGAGAGGTATTCACACAGGTCAGGGACCCATCAGACTGAGACCACCTTGACGATGGTTGATGGACACATAATATTTGGCCAAATTTTATGCTAAGCGTCTCATATTTTTTCCTAATACTCCAAAGCCGTATTGCTATTCTAATTTCACATATTCCAAATTGACATGCTTTAGCATGATAGAGTGCAACCTTTTTTTGTAAACTGATATTATCTAACATACCAGGGGAGAGAGAAATGGAGTCCCTGGTATCACCACTATCCTCGGACCTCCACATCTTCTTCCTGGAAGAAAATGGCGGGCGCATGCCTGCCGATAACTGCTGGTGGGTACTTGGCAACAATGGGAAATTTTTCCTATTGGTTCATTTTGATCATAAACATAGTAAATTAAACCCTTCTTTGTTAGGTAAAATAATAAAATAAAAACAAATATTTTTTCCATTCTTTGCAGTTAAGGTTAGGGTTGGGGCTAGGGTTGGGGATGGGGCTAGGGTTGGGGTTAGGATTGTGTTGGGGTTAGGGTTATGTTGGGGTTAGGGTTGTGGTGTTGTGGTGTTGTGTTAAGGTGGTGCTGGGTAAAGGGTTGTGGTTTTGGTGTTAATGGTGTGGTTAGGGTTGGGATTAGGGCTAGGGGTGTGTTGGAGTTGAGGTTGGGGTTGGCTGTGTTAGGGTTGGAGTTAGAATTGGGGGTTTCTACCATTTAGATGCATCAGGGGGTCTCCAAATGAGACATGGCACCCGCCATTAATTCCAGCCAAACTTTTGCATCAAACTTTGCTCCCTCCCACATACGGGGTATCGGTGTCCTCAGGAGAAATTGCACAACAAATTTTATGGTCCATTTCTCCTGATACCATTGGGAAAATAAAAATGTTTAGGTCTAAAATACATTTTTTGTGAAAAAAGTTGAATGTTATTTTTTTTCCTTTTACACTGCTTTAAATCTCGTGAAGCACCTGAAGGGTTAATAAACTTCTTGAATGTGGTTTTGCACACCTTGATGGGTGCAGTTTATAGAATGGTGTCACTTTTGGATATTTTATGTCATATTGACCCAAAAAGTCACTTCAAACGTGAGGTGGTCCTTAAAAAATGATTTTGTCAATTTTGTTGGAAAACTTAGAAATCGCTCGTCAACTTTTAACCCTTATAACTTCCTAACAAAAAAAAAATTATTTCCTAAATTGTGCTGATGTAAAATGGACATGTGGGAAATATTATGTATTAAATATTTTATATAACACACATTGTCCGTTAGTATTCAAAAATGGCCATAAAGAGTAAGCTGCACTTCACATAACATTAGACTCAAAAAGACACTTTTGCTCAGGATCGGGTGCAAAAGTAGAAGTGACCAACAAGTTTTTGTAGTTGTAAAAAAACTTAACATTTATTAGATGAAAATTGTAAAAAACATTAACATTTCAGAAATAGGTGCAGGAATAGGAATTACAGGTAAAAATAATTAATAAGTTGCAGCTGAATATACATATTTTTTTTTTATTCAAATAAATTTTTATTAAGAATAACAAGATAAATGACATGTTACATTCTCATTTTCAATACAAAGCTTTTTTTCTCCCCCTTCAAACATTCCCCTTCAATCCCACCACCCCCCAACCCCACCCAACAAAGCAGCTAATATACAATGTTATTTAACTCTAATTCCATTGTAAATCATTTAACATCCGGTAAAACCAGAAAATCATCCAATATTTTCTAAAGTGCCCATGCCAAAAAACAAATAGATAAGAATAATGCAATACTAATAGTTGTCAAAAGCTGGTTGACTTCAGGTTTAGTGGGGAAAAAAGTGTTTAGTCAGCCACCAATTGTGCAAGTTCTCCCACTTAAAAATATGAGAGAGGCCTGTAATTGACATCATAGGTAGACCACAACTATGAGAGTCACAATGAGAAAACAAATCAAGAAAAATCACCTTGTCTGATTTGGTAAGATTTATTTTGCAAATTATGGAGGAAAATAAGTATTTGGTCATTAACAAAAGTTCATCTCAATATTTTGTTATATATCCTTTTTTTTACAATGACAGAGGTCAGACGTTTTCTGTAAGTCTTCACAAGGTTGGCACACACTGTTGGTGGTATGTTGGCCAAATCCCCCATGCAGATCTCCTCTAGATTATTGATGTTTTGGGTCTGTCGCTGGTCAACATTCAACTCCCTCCAAAGGTTTTCTATGGGGTTGAGATATGGAGACTGGCTAGGCCACTCCAGGACCTTCATATGCTTCTCAAGAAGCCACTAACTGTTCTTATTATTATTTTGACCCCATAGGGTGAGATCTTGCGTGGAGCCCCAGATCGAGGGAGATTATCAGTGGTCTTATATAACTTCCATTTTTTGTTTCTGGTGTCCTTCGACAGCTCTTTGGTCCTCGCCATAGTGGAGTTTGGAGTGTGACTGAGGTTGCGGACAGGTGTCTTTTATACTGATAACAAGTTCAAACGGGTGCCATTACTACAGGTAATGAGTGGAGGACAGAGGAGCCTCTTAAAGAAGAAGTTACAGATCTGTGAGAACCAGAAATCTTGCATATTTTAGGTGACCAACTACTTATTTTCCACCATATTTTTCAAAATAAATCTTGCCAAATCAGACAAGGTGATTTTCTGGATTTGTTCTCTCATTTTGACTCTCATAGTTGTGGTCTATCTCTGATGTCAATTACAGGCTTCTCTCATCTTTTCAAGTGGGAGAACTTGCACAATTGGTGGCTGACTAAATACTTTTTCACCACTGTAATCTTGATTTAAAAAGTAACCAATATCCAAAGGTAAAAAAGGTGCTATTTTAGAATTTAACCACTAGATGGCACTAAATTAAAAAAGGGGCAAAAGTACCCCGTGTTAATATAAATATTTAGACAGTGGAACTGTATCAACTCCCCCCCCCCCCCCCCAAGAAGCAGGGTGAAATGTACGCATCGGGGCCAGATATATGATGCTTCTCAGTTCCACCGTCTAAATATTTATATTGACACCAGGTAGTTTTCCCTCTATACCATCTTCTTGGACACAAATGATGCTTATATTGCAACAAAGACATCCTATATAATGAATCTTTTTGGGAGACAATTTCAGAATTTTTTATTACGATTGCGGTGTGTCTAAAAACCCTTTTTTAATTTAATGCCATCTAGTGGTTAACTACTGTAATAGCACCTTTTTTGCCTTTGGACATTTGTTACTTTTCTGATCAGGATATACCTGAAGTTAATCAGCTTTTGACCACTATTAGCATTGTATTATTCTTATCTATTTGTTTTTTTGGCACGGGCACTTTAGAAAATATTGGATGATTTTCTGGTTTTACCGGATGTTAAATGATTTACAATGGAATTAGAGTTAAATAACATTATATATTTAGCTGCTACTTACCAATTATTTTTACCTGTACCTCCTATTCCAGCACCTATTTCTGAAATGTTAATGTGACGCCCAGGAGACCGGGATACCCAGCACCGGACCAATGGAGTCTGTCTCTTGAGGGGGATGTCACGGGTGGCTTGACCCGGTGCTGTGGCCTCAGGCAATGCACAGTGTAAGGGGTATCATGAGGGGACAGGCACTTACTTGATCAGCAGCAGGTTCTCCCAGCGGTGACGATCCCGATCCTGGATAGATGGCTATTGTCTAAATGAAAGACTGAGGCACTGAAACGTTTAACCAGTTTACTTTAACATAAAAGGATTTACAACCAGTCCTGTCACCGGAGTCTGTATGGGAACTCTGAGTTACTTTGACCCTGCCGGGGTCTTCGCCTCTTATTGTGCGCAATTTCTGTGTGGCCCTGCTGCTGTATGTGAACTGGCTGCCGGCCCAATCTGTCCCCTCCGGGTCCTGGTTCGACGGGCAACCCGAGTCCTTTTATCGGTTTACCCCCTCTGGGAGTACCGCTGAACTCTGTGTCTGTTGCTGCGTCTGGCCCTAGTGAAGCTGATATCACCTCACGTTTTTCCGGTTGCTGTATTATATATAATGAATACAGCCACGGATCCGGTATCCGTCTTTGCGCCTGTTCTGGGTAGTGATTAATGCTACCCGGTTCTCACAATGTCCTTTTTCTCTATCCCTCTTCTCCTCAGGCCGGTGATTTAGGCCTGGTAACAGTCACAGGGCTGTTAGAAATTCAGCTGTATGATCTCTCACTATCAGCTCCTTAGCCCAACTGCCATTTCTTCTCTCAGACCAGAATGGATCAAGGGGAGTCTCTGGAGCTCCCCCTTCTGGCCGGAGGTGGTAGTGCAGTCTTGCTATTTTAGTATTTGTACTTACTGTCAGTAACTATTTTTGTGGCAAATACCCCTAGGGGTGCCACATTCCCCCTTAGTTAAGAACAGTACTCCGGGACTGTGGGACAATAACATTTTGAAATAACAATTAATATGTACAGAGTCTTAAAAATGAAAAGTTACAAAAACCACTCAAGGAAACAAAAATAGAGTTCTGTAAAAAGTCACTTCAAATAGCGTCCATTAATACAGTTCTATCCTTGAAGGTATTAGGAAAGGCACTGTACTTAGTGTCCAGGAATTTAGTTCCATTTTTCCAACGGAGTTATCAATATAAAGTCTAAAGAAAGTTCAAAAAGAGCAAAAAGCAAAGTTCAAAAAGCAGTCTTTCCGGAGCTTTGATTTAGTGCCTCCGGGCTGATAAAAAGTTCAAGAATATACAATAAGTTCATACAGACAATTCTCTGTAGGCACTGGGCTTAAACGTTGCAGACTGATAACAATGACTATACTACATTTTCTGTTTAACTATATATGGCATAACATATATACAATTCACATTATGAGCTTTATAGTTGGTAATCTGCATACCTGGCCGGTAATTGGCCCTGGGTACTACGCTGTGATCTACGTAATAGCGGTATCTCTTCATGTGGTGTACTACTGTCTACTGCGGATGTAGTATCTGCCCGCTCTGCTAAAGATAATTCCATGACTATGGAGTTGGCAAGTCCACCGTGAATGAGATTACTCTGATCAGGAATCTGTTCTTCCTGGCCTGGAACCTCCTGTAGTACGGGGTCAGCCTCTTCCTGTCTTGGGACTTCTGGTATTGGGTTCGGTGTTAGGTAAAAGGCCGCCATGGGAACCACTACTGCACCATGGTATGTTAGTAGGGTTTTGGGAAAGTCTCCTATACAGGTGTGATACATTTCCTCTTCTTTTTCCTTTACTGGTTGAAACTGTATGGGTTGAATAACTTCTGGTTCTGGCTGGACAACTTCTGGCTCTTTCAATGCTTCCGGACACAATTTAAGATTGTCTCTTGACACTAGTACAGATGTTAAGCCTCCGTTTTTGCTAATGAGACACATTTTAGGATTATCCATTCTTGTTGGTAAAACTGTGTAGGGTACGGCTTCCCACTGATTGTCTAGTTTATTGGTTCGACGATTTCTCTTGAGCACTTGGTCACCCGGTCTTAATGGGGTCGCTAGAGCATTCTGGTTGAAAGTTCGCTCTTGTCTTTCTCTAGTTTGCTGAAGGCTTCTTTCCACACTCTCTTGCACTTGGCGATACTGCTTTTGCCGTATGATATCCCAATTGGAGTCTTGAACTTCTGCGTCTGGTTTCAGAATTCCCATTTCTAGATCGATTGGTAATTGGCCGGGTCTTGCACGCATAAGGTAAGCTGGGGTGCAGTTGGTGGAGCTCACCGGGACATGATTATACAGATCCACCAAGTCAGGCAATTTCTCTGGCCATTGATTCCTATCTGTCTCAGGTAAAGTCTTTAGTAGGTCTATTACAATATGGTTCATTTTCTCGCATAAGCCGTTTGTTTGTGGATGATAGGCCGTCGTCCGGATCTTTTTGCAACCATACATATTACAGAATTCTCTGAAGATCTCTGATTCAAAGGCTGTACCTTGGTCGGTGAGAACCTGTTCCGGATATCCATGGGGTCTACAAAAGTACGTTTGGAACGCTTTGGCTGCTGTTTTTGCTGTCAGATCTTTTACGGGTACTACTACCAAGAAACGTGAATAATGGTCCACGATGGTCAAGGCATAGACATAGCCGGACCGGCTTGGTGTCAACTTCACGTGGTCCATGGCTACAAGTTCAAGTGGTTGTTTGGTGATTATGGGCTGCAGTGGTGCTCTTTGGTTCTTTTGATCGTTTCTTCTGAGGTTGCACAGGCCACAATTTCTGCACCACTGTTCGATTGATTTTCTCATCCCGACCCAATAAAATCTTTCTCTTAGAAGTACTTCTAACTTTTTCCAACCGAAGTGACCAGCACCATTATGGTAAGCTTCGAGGACCATCTTCACATCTTGTTTAGGCACAATAATCTGCCAAACCAATTCATGTGTTTTCGGATTGGTGTATCTTCTACAGAGCTTCCCTTGATACAGGAACATTTTGCCTCTCTCTTTCCAGAGTTGATGCGTCTCTTCTGGGGCATCCTCATCGGGATATGCACTTTGCTCAGTCAACAGTTCCTTCACCAACTTCACAGCCGGATTGCTGTCTTGGGTGTCAGCCCATCTATGGTGTGCTAACGGATTAAAATTCACCTCTTGTTGTTTCTGATAGGTACTTGACTGATGATGTTTTGCCTTGGGACGATGGAAGGCTGGTAGTTCAATTTCTTCAAGCTCCCCCGTTTCCTCTTCTACATCTCTCAAGTGTGGCATCCGGGATAGGGCATCGGCATTTCCATTCTTGCGACCTGCTCGATACTTGATTATGAAGTTGTAATTAGATAACCGGGCTATCCATCGCTGTTCTAACGCACCTAATTTGGCTGTGTCCAGGTGGGTCAACGGATTGTTGTCAGTATAGACAATAAATTCTGCAGCGGCCAGATAGTGTTTGAAACGCTCCGTCACAGCCCAAACTACTGCCAGTAGTTCCAATTTGAAGGAGCTGTAATTTTCTGAATTTCTTTCAGTAGGCCGGAGCTTTCTACTTGCAAAGGCGATGACTTTCTCCCGACCTTCTTGCTTTTGTGACAGCACCGCTCCTAGTCCCACATTACTGGCATCGGTGTAGAGGATGAAAGGTTGATGGTAATCTGGGTATGCCAGAACCTCTTCTCCGGTTAGTGCCTTCTTTAGTTGTTCAAAGGAGTCTTCCCTTTCGTCGTTCCACTGAAAAGGAGGGTTTCGGTTTGAAGGTTTCTTCGTCTGCCCTACCAAGGTGTCTTGCAAGGGTGCTGCCAACTTGGTAAATCCTTTTATAAATCTGCGATAGTAACCCACCAATCCCAGGAATTGTCTCACTTCTTTTGCGCTGGTAGGTCTTGGCCAATCCCTTATGGCGCTTATTTTCTCGGGATCTGGTGCTACTCCCTCCGAACTCACGATGTGTCCCAGGTACTGTACCTTTGGCTTGAGAAGGTGACATTTGGATGGCTTGACTTTCATGCCATACCTGGATAAGGCTTCGAACACTTCTGCCAGGTCTATTAAGTGTTGTTCGTAAGTCTTCGAGTAGACGATCACATCATCTAGGTACAGGAGGACGGTCTCGAAGTTCTTGTGTCCGAGGCAGCATTCCATCAGCCGCTGGAAGGTACCGGATGCGTTGCAGAGTCCGAACGGCATGCGATTAAATTCACATAGACCCATTGGTGTGGTGAATGCCGTCTTTTCCTTATCTCTCTCAGCCACAGGGACTTGCCAATACCCGCTTGTTAAGTCTAAGGTGGAAAAATAATTAGCAGATTTCAAAGCAGTTAAGGACTCTTCTATCCTAGGCAAGGGGGTAGGCGTCTTTATGGGTGATGTTATTAATCTTCCGGTAGTCTGCGCACATTCTCATGGTTCCGTCCTTTTTTTTTGACAATCACTAGAGGGGCCGCCCAGGGGCTACAGCTGTCTCTTATTACCCCGGCCTGTTTCATTTCCCTCAGCATATCTTTTGCACATTGATAGTGAGCGGGCGGTATGGGTCTATATCTTTCTTTTATTGGGGGATGGTCACCTATGGGGATTGTGTGTTCTACCCCTTCTATCCGTCCAAAGTCCAATGGGTGTTTACTGAAGACTTGTTCATATTCCGTCACTAGCCTATACACCCCTTGTTTTTGATGGGTAGGTGTTGAATTTATGCCCACGTGTAGCTGTTGGCACCAATCCTCCATTTCTCCATCTGAGCCATTGCCTTCCACCTGACAGGTTGGTTCTAAGGGCTCAATGGTTGTGATGGCATTGTTGTCAACAGTATATAGCTTTGCCATTGTAGCATACCTTGGCAAAGTGACCTCTTCCTCTCCACAGTTCAAAAGTCGCACCGGCACTCGTCCCCGGTGTACCTCGACTATCCCTCGTGCTGTGAGTATAGTGGGCCTGCTGTCGGTGTACACTGGTTCTATTAAGGCTTGATAATCTCGTCCCTTAGTACCAATGGCTGCTCTACACCATACCAGCATTTCTGTTTTTGGTGGGATTACAATAGACGTTGGATCACTTACCCTCACACTGCCGATTTCTCCACCTGCAACTTCTACCTGTTGCCTTAACATCAATACTTTTATTTCCCTCCGGAGAACTCTCTGCTGGCAGGATTGGGCAGTTTCAGCAATTTGCTGTAAGACAGAAATGACTTCGGAAAAGCAGTTCTCTAACACATTCTTTCCTATCAATACAGTTGGTTCACAGTTCCGCCGGTCAACATCAACAACAATTATACCCTGTTTCTTCAGTTCTACTTTACCAATCTTTATGGTCATCTCCCTGAATCCTAGTTTCGGTACCAACTTACCATTACTGGCCCATATATCTAGTTCAACATCAGAGGGCCCTTTATCAATATCTGCATCAGCCCAGTACCTCTTATAAAGGATATACGGTATAGATGAAATCTGGGAACCTGTGTCCAGCAAAGCGTTGAGGGGAATTCCGTCCAGCACGATAGGGATAATGGGTCGTCCTCCGATGTACCTGTCGTGCCAGGGTGTTGGGCCTTGAAAGTTCATTCCTGCGAAGCGGCCCGCATTCCCAGGGGATTCCCGTTTAAATCACAATCTCGTGCAAAGTGGCCCGGCTGCTGGCAACGGCGGCAAATGGGCTGTCCATCCGGTTGGTAGCGGTCGCGGGGTCGTCCTCTCCATGTCGGGTATCTCCGGGGTCTCATCCATGGAACATCCTCTCTACAGTTTGCCAACTCCATCTTGTGTCCTCTCATCTCCTGCATGGTTTTAGCCATTGAAGCAACAACATCAGCTAAAGAGTCAAGCTTTTGTTGAAGAGCCTCATTAGTACTGGGCCCCAGGGGCTTAGCAATGGCCCCAGACATAGCTGATGTCACTGGCACTCCCTGTTGTTGAGGTGCCTCTGCAATGGGTTGCGCAGGATCCTGATCCCGAGGTGCCTCTGCCAGCTGGAGACGTATAGCGCTCTCCTTTAATTGGGCAAATGTCAATTCAGGGTTCTTAAAAACAAGCATGCTCACATGCCCCCGGTGAGAAGGGGTGTAGAGTCCCTCAATAAATTGATCTCTTAGTAGTTTATCCGCTCCGGTGTTAAAAATGGGTTCAGCCAGTGTAAGTGATTTAAGGGCTTCCTGCAGGTTTAAGGCAAAGTCTCTCACGCCCTCATTAGCTTTTTGTTTGCAATTAAAGAATCGTATTTTAGCTTTGCTGCTGGCCGTGGTTTCAAATGTAGCTTTTAATCCAGCAAATATGCGTTCAACAGTGCCTTTTAGATCAGCTGCCCATGCTGTGACTTCTCGCTTAGCATGGCCACTTAACTGCATCATCAGGAGACTAACACGCTGAACTTCACCCACAGGGAACATGTCAAAATGGGCCAGCATCTTTTCTCTGAAATCGTCAAGGGTATTAGGCTCACCTTCATACATTGGAAGCCATGGGCCACCCGGGGTATATGGCATCAGCACCGGCATGATGGGCGCCACTCCTTGCACCGCTGCGCTACCGGACTCTCTATTGACACTCTGTCTTTCAGCTGCATTAGCGTTGCCGGGTGCTGCGGCGTCTCCGTGCTGCGACATACTGTGCCCCCTTAGTTAATCCGGACCCTTCCGGTCCTCCGCTTCCGTCGGGATAGTGTAGATTCGTTCCGCTGTGCAGCAGGATCGATTTTCCCCTTGCTCTGATGTCAGAGCGCTCAGCTTGGTGCCGCCCACAATGACACGCCCCCTGCTGCTCCCGCCCGCCGCGCGCTCAGTAATGGCAGATTCTGAAGTTTTTCAGTTAGACTGGGGCTCAGGTAATGGCGTAGCTCAATTAACAGTCTCGTGCCTAACGGTTATGAAGTGATTACCTCAGGGGATGGCGGCCATCTTTACTCCATTATAACCAATGGGGAAAAGTCACTTTCAATAGTTTTCAATGGGGAATGGATTTTTCTTTAATAAAGTCAATTTTCAAGATTTTTCATCCCAGTTTTCACAGTTTTGGGCTCCAATCACGGCACACAATACCCGGTATACGGGCTGGCTAGATCCTGTTCGTGACGCCAATTGTGACGCCCAGGAGACCGGGATACCCAGCACCGGACCAATGGAGTCTGTCTCTTGAGGGGGATGTCACGGGTGGCTTGACCCGGTGCTGTGGCCTCAGGCAATGCACAGTGTAAGGGGTATCATGAGGGGACAGGCACTTACTTGATCAGCAGCAGGTTCTCCCAGCGGTGACGATCCTGATCCTGGATAGATGGCTATTGTCTAAATGAAAGACTGAGGCACTGAAACGTTTAACCAGTTTACTTTAACATAAAAGGATTTACAACCAGTCCTGTCACCGGAGTCTGTATGGGAACTCTGAGTTACTTTGACCCTGCCGGGGTCTTCGCCTCTTATTGTGCGCAATTTCTGTGTGGCCCTGCTGCTGTATGTGAACTGGCTGCCGGCCCAATCTGTCCCCTCCGGGTCCTGGTTCGACGGGCAACCCGAGTCTTTTTATCGGTTTACCCCCTCTGGGAGTACCGCTGAACTCTGTGTCTGTTGCTGCGTCCGGCCCTAGTGAAGCTGATATCACCTCACGTTTTTCCGGTTGCTGTATTATATATAATGAATACAGCCACGGATCCGGTATCCGTCTTTGCGCCTGTTCTGGGTAGTGATTAATGCTACCCGGTTCTCACAATGTCCTTTTTCTCTATCCCTCTTCTCCTCAAGCCGGTGATTTAGGCCTGGTAACAGTCACAGGGCTGTTAGATATTCAACTGTATGACCTCTCACTATCAGCTCCTTAGCCCAACTGCCATTTCTTCTCTCAGACCAGAATGGATCAAGGGGAGTCTCTGGAGCTCCCCCTTCTGGCCGGAGGTGGTAGTGCAGTCTTGCTATTTTAGTATTTGTACTTACTGTCAGTAACTATTTTTGTGGCAAATACCCCTAGGGGTGCCACATTAATGTTTTTGTAAAATTTTCATCTAATAAATGTTAAGTTTTTTTTAAAACTATAAAAACTTAGTGGTTACTTCCATTTTTGTGCCTGATCAGGAGCAAAATTGTCTTTTTGAGTCTAATTATTAACTATTTTGCCTGACACGACTCTGATTTAAGGTCACAAAAAATTAAAAATTTGAAAATTGCTAATCTTTCAAATTTTTTTCCAAATTTCTATTTTTTCATAAATAAAGTCATATTAAAGAATTTTTATCACTAACATGAAGTACAATATGTCGCAAAAAAACAGAATCAGTCGAATCCATTGAGTGTTCCAGAGCTACAGTGCCTTGCAAAAGTATTCGGCCCCCTTGAACTTTTCAACCTTTTCCCACATACCATGCTTCAAACATAAAGATATCAAATGTACATTTTTGGTGAAGAATCAACAAGTGGAACACAATTGTGAAGTTGAACTAAATTTATTGGTTGTTTCAAATTTTTGTGGAAATTGAAAAACTGAAAAGTGGGGCGTGCAATATTATTCGTCCCCTTTACTTTCAGTGCAGCAAACTCACTGCAGAAGTTCATTGTGGATCTCTGAATGATCCAATGTTGTCCTAAATGCCTAATTATTAGTAATGAGCGAACGTGCTCGCCACTACTCGTTACTCACCCGAGTATCACTATGCTCGGTGTACTCGGCGAGCACCGAGCATTTCCAGGATTATTTGGCGGTAACTGGTGTCTCTACCCAACATTTTTGGCGGACTTGGAGACCCAATCACACTCCAGGGATTGTCTGCCAAGCCATGAAATGCCGCAGCCATCTTTGTTGTGGTCATGCAGTAATTGGCTTGGCTGCACAGCATCATCCCGAGTACAAGAGACCTGGCTCTCACATTAAGTGAGAGTAGGGAGAGCTGCTGCCGAGATAGGGTCAGAATCGTGGTTATTATAATCAGTGAAGGTCTGCAACTCTTAAATCCACAACTCCTGAGAAACCAACAGTCCTTTTTAGGGCTAATTTGTGGGTCCCAATATTGCAGCGCTAGGTGGGCTGGGCACACTATATCCACATCAGTGCAAGGCCTGCAGGCACTGTATGTGCGTCCATTGCTCCCACTGCATCCCTCCCAGAGCTCCATAACTGCTGCTGCAGCTTCTTTACTATATACCTAGTTGCATTTTTTTTCCCAAAAATTCAACCCCCCCCCAAAAAAATATACAGTGTGTTCTGTCAGACTGAGGCCTGATTAAAATCATAGTCTTCAGGCATACGTAGCATAGTTGTGTGTGCTAGCCTTGTGCCACTTTTTTTTTTTTTTGGGGGGGGGGTTAAATTCACCAAAAAAGGCCTCATATATCTGCGTGCTCCAAATTTGGGCATTTTAGGCTGTTTTGCCACTTTTTTTGCTGTCTGTTACTCTAATTATATACAGCACTATTTGGTTTTTAAAAAATACAGGCCACATATTTGCCAGTGTGATATTTCCGTGAGAGCCCTCATATATCTGCGTGCTCCAAGTTTGGTCATTGTAGGCCGGTGGACAACTTTTTTTTGCTGTCTGATACTCTAATTATAAACAGCACTATTTAGCATTAAAAAATATAAAAAGGCCACATATTTGCCAGTGTGGTATTTCCGTGACAGCCCTCACATATCTGCGTGCTCAAAGTTTGGGCATTGTATGCCGGTGGACCACTTTTTTTGCTGTCTGTTACTGTAATTATATACAGCACTATTTAGCATAAAACAAAAAATATAAAAAAGCCACATATTTGCTAGTGTGGTATTTCCGTGACAGCCCTCATATATCTGCGTGGTCCAAGTTTGGGCATTGTAGGCCGGTTTCCCCCTTTTTTTCCTGTCTATTACTGTAATTATATACAGCACTATTTGGCATTTTTTTTTAAAAACAGGCCACATATTTGCCAGTGTGGTATTTCCATGACAGCCCTCATATATCTTTGTGCTCCAAGTTTGGTCATTGTAGGCCGGTGGACCACTTTTTTTGCTGTCTGTTGCTGAAATTATATACAGCACTATTTAGCATAAACCAAAAAAAAATAAAAGGCCACATATTTGCTAGTGTGGCATTTCCGTGACAGCCCTCATATATCTGCGTGCTTCAAGTTTGGTCATTGTAGGCCAGTGGACCAATTTTTTTGCTGTCTGATACTCTAATTATATGCAGCACTATTTACCATAAAAAATATAAAAAGGTCAGTTATTTGCCAGTGTGGTATTTCGGTGACAACCCTCATATATCTGTGTGCTCCATGTTTGGGCTATGTAGGCTGGTGGACCACTTTTTTTGCTGTCTGTTACTCTACTTATATACAGCACTTTTTTGCATAAATTAGCTTCACAATAAAGCCCCCAAAAATTTAACACAGTCTGGAGGCCTGCTTGGTGTTTGGGTTTGAAAAATCGTAGATTTGCAGGCATACTGATCAGATATTATTTCGCTACTAATAAATATATTTGTGTTGAGCATTTGAAATAGTGCAGTATTCCATTTAGAATGGGCAAGGCAAGGAGCAAGGGATGGGGAAGAGGACGTGATGATGATGATGCATGCAGAGGACGAGGCTGTGGCCAAGGTGAAAATGGGCACCCACAAATACCCACATCTTCTCGCTCGACCTTCCTGTCCCAGTTTCTAGGGGGCCGCAGCACACCACTATTGAAGCCAGAGCAGTGTGAAACGGTTGTTGGTTGGATAGCGGATAATGCTTCAAGTCACTTAGCCACCACCCCCCCCAGCATGTCTTCCACACAGTCAAGTCTGAGTAGCCATGAGTGTGGCCCTGATATTTCTCACTCTGATCCTCCTTCCTCCCACCATGCCGAGTGCCCTGAGACAACTGATCCCACACATAGACACTCTGAAGAGCTATTCAGTTTTCCATTTCAAGATTCAGAACTCTCGGCCAGTCAACTTGAAGTGGGGACAGATGAGATCGAATGTAGAGATGCCCAAAGCTTTGACCAGCCCCGGTCATGCGAAGGCGATGGTGGGAAAGTGTCAGAAGAGGTGGACGATGATGAGACACAATTGCCAGAAAGTCAGGAGGAGGAGCAGGGGGCGGTTCTGGAAGACGAGGTGGTGGATGACTATGTGACTGACCCAACCTGGCAGGAGGACACATGGGAAAGTAGGCATATCACTCCAACATGCAGGAAGAAGCAGTGTGGTGGCCACAGACAGAAGGCCTGCATCCTTTCCCTGTAACACCAACCTGAGGGAAGTTGCCATTCCAACTGTTAGATCTTCCCCAGTCTGGTTATTTTTTAAAGACTCTGCTGATAACCCCAAACAGGCCATTTGCAGCACCTGCCATGCCCGCATCAGCAGGGGTAGCAAAACAACCAGCCTGACCACCAGCAGCATGATCAGGGACATGGCATCAAAGCACCCGAATTTGTGGGCCGAACCCCAGACTCCAGGACCACTGTCTGCAGGTCACACCACTGCTTCTTCCACTGTTCTGCATAGTATCCAATCCCCAGTACACCGTGCATGTGAAGATGCCTCTAGCCCTGCACCTGTTGTGGCCCACAGTCAAGCAGTACCATCATCAAACCCGTCCACGTCCTTGTCCCAGCACAGCCTTCAGTTGTCTATAACCCAGTCTTTGGAATGCAAGCTGAAATACCCAGACAACGCCCCACAGGCCACAGTCCTAAATTCTAATATTTCTCTTCTGCTTGCGCTAGAAATGCTGCCTTTTAGGCTCGTTGAGACGGAAGCTTTCCGGAACCTGATGGCGGCGGCTGTCCCAAGGTACTCAGTCCCCAGTCTATTTCTCCCGATGTGCCATACCATTATTACACCAGCATGTGTCCCACAACATTACCGGTGCCCTCAACAATGCTGTTACAGGGAAAGTCCACCTAATCACGGACACATGGACAAGTGCTTGAGGACAGGGATGGTACATCTCACTGATTGCTGGCCCTATGTCAATCAGGGATGCCCCCACAGTCTACAGCTCCTGCACCTCCTCCTCCTCCTCCATCTCTGAAATCAACATATCAGTCAGAAGCTCGAAGCACTGCAGCACTGCCTCAGCCTAGCCTGCATAGGTGACAAACTGCACAATGCAGAAGAGTTGTGGACAGCGCTGAAAGAGCAGGCAGATGTTTGGATGACCACGCTGAACCTACAGCCAGACATGGTCGTGTGTGACAATGGCTGTAACCTGGTGGCGGCTCTGAGGCAAGGTGAGCTCACACACGTACCTTGCTTGGCCCATGTGCTTAACCTCGTGGTTCAACGTTTTCTGACAAGCTACCCGGAGCTGCCGGATCTGCTAGTGAAAGTACGCCATCTGTCTGACATGGAGCAAGGAACCATAGAGGGGGATTACACTCAGGCCAGCCTCATGTCTTCTCATCGTGGATTGGTAGTCAATGAGGAGGAGGAGGAAGACCAGGAGCTACTTTCATGCGCTATAGACGGTACTACAAACACAGCTGTCATACCGTCTGTTCAGCAGGGATGGCCTGAGGACAGAGAGGAGGAGGATATGGAGGAGGAGGAGACAGCATGGTCAGTTGTCCTGTTGGTGAGGACACGGAAGTCTTGCCTGTTAGCAGTCTGGCACGCATAGCTGTCTTTATGTTGCTCTGCGTTTCACATGACCCAAGCATTATAAAAATTTTGGTTGACACTCATTACTGGTTGGTGACACTCCTAGACCCATGCTACAAGGAGAACTTTCAATCTCTTCTACCAGAGGCAGAGAGATGTACCAGAGGGCCCTTGTAGGGGAATTACTTAGAAAATTCCCATGTGAGAACGCTGGCAGCAGACGTCAGAGTTTGTTGTACAACCAAGGACTCCAAGCGAGAGAGACAGAAGTACAATCCAGCTCAGGCAGGGAAACAATGGCAAAATTAGTGGACAGTTTTCTCAGACCCTCCCATCATGACGGCACAGAGGCAAGGGGTGCTGTCACAAGAAGTGCAATGTTTGGGAAGATGGTGAGGGAGTACGAACATCCTCCTTGATTCGTCTGTGCCTTTTAATTATTGAGTATCCAAGCTGGACATGTGGCATGAACTGGCTCTCTACGCCTTGGAGGTCCTGGCCTGCCCTACTGCTAGCGTTCTGCTAGAGCGGGTTTTTGGTGCCGCTGGTGGAATTATAACAAATAAGCGCATCCGCCTGTCAACTGAAAATGCTGACAGGCTGACTCTTATAAAAATGAACCAGGCCTGGGTTGGGAAAGACTTCTGTACACCACCAAGTGAAAACAGCGAAACATAACCTCAAATACATTCTCTCTTTTGGGAGGTGTATTCTCATGCACCTCTTCACAACCACATATGGGTAAATGCTTCCAGATTTGGTCTGTTTGTTGTCATCTTCCTCCTTATCCTCATCCTCATCATCCAGAACCACTAGATGACTAGGGTGAACGTGCTCTGTACTGTTATAGGTCGGTGCATTTTGTGGAAGGGGGCTGTGATGGCACTATTTTATTTAGCAAAAAAAGGACCCCATTGTGCATTACATTACATTGGGCCTACTTCTTAACTCTTTCTCCTGCAATGTCTCTTCTTTACCTGCCACTAGATCACCAGGGTGAACGTGCACTGTATGGTGAATTTTGGGCAAGGGGGCTGTGATGGCACTATTTTATTTAGTAAAAAAAGGACCCCACATTAGGGAATTGGGCATTGCATTACATTGGGCCTACTTCTTAACTCTGTCTCCTGCAATGTCTCTTCTTTACCTGTCACTAGATCACCAGGGTGATCGTGCTCTGTACAGTGGATTTTGGGCAAAGGGGCTGTGATGGCACTATTTTATTTAGCAAAAACAGGACCCCACATTGGGGAATTGGGCATTACATTACATTGAGCCTACTTATTAACTCTGTCTCCTGCAATGTCTCTTTTTACCTGCCACTAGATCACCAGGGTGAACGTGCTCTGTACGGTGAATTTTGGGAAAGGCGGCTGTGATGGCACTATTATATTTAGTAAAGATAGGACCCAACATTGGGGAATTGTTTATCAGCTCATGCCCTCCATTACAAGTCTCAGAGACCCACACCACTACATTGGGCATACTTCTTAACTCCGTTTCCTGCAATGTCTCTTCCTTATCTCTGATGACATTCTCTTCCTTATCTCTGATGACATGACCTGGGTGAACATGTTCTGTACTTTTGTAGGCCCCAGAATTTTGAGCAAGGGGGGCTGTGATGGCAATAGTATATTTTTTAAAAAGGTACCCCCCCATTGGTGAAACCACATCCTTATTGGCAAAGACTTCATAACATTTGTATACCTTAAAGAGCTCACTTGAAAAGCTCCTTTTTGTGTTGCCTGGTTGCTCACATTGGACACAGTTCACTTCATATAAATTTGATAAAGCAATGCTGTTAGTTTGGCTCAGTAGTTCATTACAAATATTTCTTTGTCGACTATATTAGTTTCTCTCCTTGAGAGCCATAACTTTGGCTGCTTCAAATGTACAAATGGCCAATATACAAATGGCAATTTGGAATCCAGATTAAAATACTGTATATCGAATGCATTAAGACAATCACATAGCTGAATTTCTTGTAAAACATTTATAGATGTGACAGACAATTGTGACACAATCTTGAGAAATGTTTGTTTATTCACTTCACAAACAGCTCTAAGCCTCTATATGTGTGCTGTTTTTCATTGTAAAACATTAAGGTTTGCGGAAACACTGCCTGTGGTGGTTTGATCTAAATCCTTGTGGCTTTTATATTCTAGGTGTTTATGGCCCCTCGTATGACGACTCCATGATATCTCAGTTTCATACAACCTTGAAAGCTGGCCACTTGAAGGTCTGGGTGAAACTAGAGTTACTACATGGTTTAAATCACTATATAAGACCAGAGAAACATGACTAAGACAGATGCCAAAACTGGGGTACCTATACATGTACAGTGTGCTGATAACTGCATAATTGGGGATGCCCATGCAGTATAGGTAATCTCTGTCTTGGTGTTGCTTCTCTGATATTCCAGACGGATGATGTTTAAAAGCCTCTTGTGGATGATGTAAGTATACTGTATGTAGTTAATCTTCATATATACGTAATCACTATATGTATTTAATCCTTTTATGTACTTATTAACCTTTGTATGTTAACATATACAAAAGTGTACACACTCACACTATTCAATCACACTATTCCTTGAATTTTGTAGTTTGCAATAAAATTGCGTTGTATTGCAAGTATTAGCATTATTTAAAGCCGTATCTGAAACTTAGTGTTAAAAATATGGCAAATAAAATAGCAAAATTCTCCTGTAAATAATTCAGCAAAGAGGGAACCATCATACCATTAAGAAATAGTGGAGTGGATTTTCATGGGCCCATCCAGTATGTGGGTTCCAAGGCGTAATGGGGTGCATATGACTGACTATGCAGCAGGGCTGGCCTTGCTGCCAACGTGTAAAACAAAGGAGTATGGCCTGGACATCTTATGAAAGTGGTATTGTGGTGTGTCGTAATTCTTGGCAGCCCATCCACTCACAGCATAGGCTACAACAGCTTAGGAGACCCACTGTTTAATAATGGCCCTTTAAGAAGATTAATGCCGCCTGATGCACCAGTAAAAATCGGCTCTGTCACTTTATGAGTCCCTCCTTCATAAATGAAACTAGATGGGTCTGCTTATGTGTCACACACCACATGGCCAGCTAGGGTTGTTACATGTTACAGTGACATTTCCCAGTGAATGCAATTGTAGTGGTTGAAAGCAATGTTAAAGTTGAAAAACGCTTCAAAAAGCTGCGTCTGAACTAAGCATAAGTGGGGGAGGAAATTTTCGGTCTGGGGTTAAATATTTGGCCTTACAGGCAAGTCATTAATCTGCAAAGGATGTATCTTGACATATTTCCCAGCAAAATCGGTTTTGGTTTCGTTTTAGTGTGTTTTTTGTGGCACCGGGAAAAAAAGTTTACAGCTGTGAACTAGGTGTCAGGAATGCTTCCAGGGGCGATCCACATGAGGTTCCTGTATCATTTGAGCAGTATTTCCATCATTTTCAGATGTTTTTAGACCTTAAAAGGACCCCCGGGGGGATCACGGTAAAAATACTCCGGTCTCCCATAGACTTACAATGGGCTTGTTGTTCTGACCGAGTACCCGAGTATTCCAATCTGCTCGACCCGAGCAACGAGCACCAGAGCATTTTAGTGCTCGGTCATCACTACTAATGATGATAAATATAATCCACCTGTGTGTAATCAAGTCTCCGTATAAATGCACCTGCTCTGTGATAATCTCAGGGTTCTGTTTGAAGCACAGAGAGCATCATGAAGACCAAGGAACACAACAGGCAGGTCCATGATACTGTTGTGGAGAAGATTAAGGCTGGATTTGGATACAAAATGATTTCCAAAACTTTAATCATCCCAAGGAGCACTGTGCAAGAGATCATATTGAAATGGAAGGAGTATCATACCACTGCAAATCTACCAAGACCCAGCCGTCCTTCTAAACTTTCATCTCAAACGAGGAGAAGACTGATCAGAGATGCAGCGAAGAGGTCCATGATCACTCTGGATGAACTGCAGAAATCTATAGCTGAGGTGGGACAGTCTGTCCATAGGAAAACAATCATTCGTACACTACACAAATCTGACCTTTATGGAAGAGTGGTAAGAAGAAAGCCATTTCTCAAAGATATCCATAAAAAGTGTTGTTTAAAGTTTGCAACAAGCCACCTGGGAGATACACCAAACATGTGGAAGAAGGTGCTCTGGTCAGATGAAACCAAAATCGAACATTTTGGTAACATGGTAACATCGCCAAACGATATGTTTGGCATAAAGGCAACACAGCTCATCACCCTGAACACACCATCCTCACTGTCAAACATGGTGGTGGTAGCATCATAGTTTGGGCCTGCTTTTCTTCAGCAAGGAGAGGGAAGGTGGTTAAATTTGATGGGAAGATGGATGGAGCCAAATACAGTCTGTTGGAGTCTGCAAAAGACCTGAGACTGGGACGGAGATTTGTCTTCCAACAAGACAATGATCTCAAACATAAAGAAAAATTTACAATGGACTGGTTCACAAATAAACATATCCAGGTGTTAGAATGGCCAAGTCAAAATCCAAACCTCAATCCAATAGAGAATCTATGGAAAGAGCTGAAAACTGCTGTTCACAAACGATCTCCATCAAACCTCACTGAGCTCAAGCTGTTTGCCAAGGAAGAATGGGCAAGAATTTCAGTCTTTCGATGTACAAAACTGATAGAGACATACCCCAAGCGAAAGTATTAAGATAAAGGGGACGAATAATATTGCACGCCCCACTTTTCAGTTTTTCAATTTCCACAAAAATTTTAAATAACCAATAAATTTCGTTCAACTTCACAATTGTGTTCCACTTGTTGGTGATTCGTCACTAAAAATGTACATTTGGTATCTTTTTGTTTGAAGCATGATATGTGGGAAAAGGTTGAAAAGTTCAAGGGGGCCGAATACTTTCGCAAGGCACTGTATAACCTCATAATAATAATAATAATAATAATAATCTTTATTTTTTATAATAATAATCTTTATTTTTTATATAGCGCTAACATATTACGCAGCGCTTTACAGTTTTGCACACATTATCATCGCTGTCCCCGATGGGGCTCACAATCTAAATTCCCTATCAGTATGTCTTTGGAATGTGGGAGGAAACCGGAGTGCCCGGAGGAAACCCACGCAAACACGGAGAGAACATACAAACTCTTTGCAGATGTTGTCCAAGGTGGGATTAGAACCCAGGACTCCAGCGCTGCAAGGCTGCTGTGCTAACCACTGCGCCACCGTGCTGCCCGTAAAGTAACAGTGGTCAGAATAATAAAAATTGGCTTGGTTATTAAGGTCAAAATTGGCTTGGTCACTAAGGGGTTAAGGGGCCTCAATCAGCACCAGGTTTCCAGCGCAACCTTTGCATCTATACCTTCAATAACTCCACCCCTACACTATTGAGTGTTGGTGTATGTGTTGCTTCCCATTGGGAAATTGACACTGTGTGCTCCAGAACTACAGACACTATTTCAATCATAATTTGCTTTTTAACTAAAAAAAAAATAGCAATTTTTCGACTCCCTGTTGTTTAGAATAAATAAGCACATTTAATTGAATTCTTATGGGGCAATTATGTAGATCTGACTCTGTAGCACTTATTAAATCCTTAGGGTTGTTCAGTATAAAAGATATATCGCATTTTACGGACTATAAGATGAACTTTTTTTCTCCCAAAATGTGGAGGAAAATGGGAGGTGCGTCTTATAGTCCAGATGTACCAGCTCTGGCTGTGGTGGGGAAGTGGGGGAGTGGTTTCGGTGGAGTGGCTATGGCTACCTCCTGTGCCTGCTGCTAAAGAAAAATGAATATTCAATGCATTCCACGCCCATGGGCATGGATTGCAATGAATATTAATTTCTTTCTGGCATCCTGGTATGATTGGTTCCACCCTGTTCCTGGTATGATTGGTCCCATCCTTATTCTGGTATGATTGTCCCTATCCCATTCCTGGTATGATTGAACCCATCCTTATTCTGGTATAATTGGTTCCATCTGCTCTGGAGCCAGCAACTGCTTTATGCTTGTAAGCAGCGCATGGCAGGGACGTCATGCTCTGCTCACAAGCAGAGCACAGCTGCTGGAATACTCACCGGGACTGTTCATCGCAGAGAGCAGTGAGTATTCATTGCTCTTCAGTAGTGTGCAGTGTCAGCCACCGGCTTCCTGCTGCTACCAGCTGTCACGTGTGCCGATACTTAAGAGAAATAAATATCAGCATACGTGACCGCTGTCAGCAGCAGGAGGGCTCCGGCTGACACTGCGCACTACTGAAGAGCTGTGAATACTCACTGCTCTCTGTGATTAACAGTCCCTGTGAGTATTCCGGCAGCGGTGCTCTGCTAGTGAGCAGCACATGACGTCCCTGCCATGTGTTGCTTACAAGCATCATGCAGCTTCTGGCAACGGAGCAGGATGCTATGAGGGAGCGGAGGATGGTAAGTGTAATGGTTTGTTTTTTTAAGCTTTTCTGATGGGAACATGCATACCAGGACTGTGATGGGGCCAATCATACCAGAATAAGAATGGGGCCAATCATACCAGGATAAGGATGGAGCCATACATACCAGGACCAGGATGGGGCCAATCATACCAGAAAAAGGATGGGACCATGGATACAGGACTGGGATTGGAGCCAATCGTACCAGAATAAGGATGGGACCATGCATACCAGGACTGGGGTGGGACCAATCATACCAGGATAAGGATGGGGCCATATATACCAGGACTGGGATTGGGCCAATCATACCAGGATAAGGATTGGGTCATACATACCAGGACTGGGATGGGGCCAATCATACCAGAATAAGGATGGGCGAATGAATACCAAGATTGGGATGGGGTCAATCATACCAGGATAAGGATGGGACCATGCATACCAGGATTGGGATGGGACCAATCATACCAGGATAAGGATGGGACCATATATAACAGGACTGGGATGGGGCCAATCATACAAGAATAAGGATGGGGCCATGCATACTAGGACCGGGATGGGGCCAATCATACCAGAATAAGGATGGGGCCATGCATACCAGGATTGGGATGGGGCCAATCATACCAGCATAAGGATAGGGCCATGCATACCAGGACCGGGATGGGGACAATGATGGGACCATACATACCAGGACTTGAATGGGGCCAATCATACCCGGACTGAGATAGGGGCCAATCATGCCAGGTTAAGGATGGGGCCCTGCATTCTAGGATAGGGATGGGGCCATACATACTTTGACGAGATTGGGACCCTGCATACCAGTATAGGGATGAAGGTGATCATTTCTGCCAGGATAAGGATGAGGGGGACCATTCCTACCAGGATAGAGATGAGGGGTCCATGCATACCAGGATAGAGATGAGGGAGCCATGCATACCAGGATAGGCATGTGGAGCCATGTGTAGCAGATTGGGGATGAGGGGATCATATTTACCAGGATAGTGGATATTAACCCCTTCCCGACCCATGACGCCACGTAGGCGTCATGAAAGTCTGTGCCAATCCGACCCATGACGTCTATGTGGCGTCATGGAAAGATCGCATCCCTGCAGATCGGGTGAAAGGGTTAACTCCCATTTCACCCGATCTGCAGGGACAGGGGGAGTGGTAGTTTAGCCCAGGGGGGGTGGCTTCACCCCCCCCCCCCGTGGCTACGATCGCTCTGATTGGCTGTTGAAGGTGAAACTGCCAATCAGAGCGATTTGTAATATTTCACCTACTATAACTGGTGAAATATTACAATCCAGCCATGGCCGATGCTGCAATATCATCGGCCATGGCTGGAAACACTAATGTGCCCCCACCCCACCCCACCGATCGCCCCCCCAGCCCCGCGATCTGTCCGGTACACTGCTCCGGCTCCGCTCCGTCCTGTGCTCCGCTCCCCCGTGCTCTTGTCCGCTCCCCCCATGCTCCAGTCACCCCCCCGTGCTCCAATCACCCCCCCTGCACTCCGATCCACCCCCGTGCTCCGTTCCACCCCCCGTGCTCCGTTCCACCCCCCGTGCTCCGTTCCACCCCCCGTGCTCCGTTCCACCCCTCCCGCGCTCCGATCCACCCCCCCATGCTCTGAGCCCCCCCCCCCATGGTCCCCCCCACCCCATCATACTTACCGATCCTGCCGGGGTCCGTCCGTCTTCTCCCTGGGCGCCGCCATCTTCCACTGTTAGAATAGTGTTAGGGGTAGGGTTAGGGGTAGGGTTAGGGGTAGGGTTAGGGTTAGGGGTAGGGTTAGAGGTAGGGTTAGGGCTAGGGTTAGGGTTAGGGCTAGGGCTAGGGTTAGGGCTAGGGGTAGGGTTAGGGTTTCGGTATGTGCACACGTATTCTGGTCCTCTGCGGATTTTTCCGCTGCGGATTTGATAAATCCGCAGTGCTAAACCGCTGCGGATTTATGGCGGATTTACCGCGTTTTTTCTGCGCATTTCACTGCGGTTTTACAACTGCGATTTTCTATTGGAGCAGTTGTAAAACCGCTGCGGAATCCGCACAAAGAAGTGACATGCTGCGGAATGTAAACCGCTGCGTTTCCGTGCAGTTTTTCCGCAGCATGTGTACAGCGATTTTTGTTTCCATAGGTTTACATTGAACTGTAAAGTCATGGGAAACTGCTGCGGATCCGCAGCGTTTTCCGCAGCGTGTGCACATACCTTTAGAATTAGGCTATGTGCACACGGTGCGGATTTGGCTGCGGATCCGCAGCGGATTGGCCGCTGCGGATTCGCAGCAGTGTTCCATCAGGTTTACAGTACCATGGAAAACCAAATGCGCTGTGCCCATGGTGCGGAAAATACAGCGCGGAAACGCTGCGTTGTATTTTCCGCAGCATGTCAATTCTTTGTGCGGATTCCGCAGCGTTTTACACCTGTTCCTCAATAGGAATCCGCAGGTGAAATCCGCACAAAAAACACTGGAAATCCGTGGAAAATCCGCAGGTAAAAAGCAGTGCCTTTTACCCGCGGATTTTTCAAAAATGATGCTGAAAAATCTCACACGAATCCACAACGTGGGCACATAGCCTTAGGGTTAGGGTTGGAATTAGGGTTGTGGTTAGGGGTGTGATTAGGGTTATGGCTACAGTTGGGGTTAGAGTTAGGGGTGTGTTGCGGTTAGGGTTGTGATTAGGGTTATGGCTACAGTTGGGATTAGGGTATTTATAAAGAGGAGAAAAAAGGAGCATACAGTATAAATAATTTTAAACAAGTGTCTTTATTGATACAAAAAAATGCTAAAAATAGTAAGACAATTACATATAAGGTGAAATCCAGTCAAGCACAATCCTACGGTACCTTTTTTGCGGGATTTACAAAACATTCTTATTGAGGCTTTGGAGGGTAATATCATCACCAAACAAGTATTTGATGGTCTAATGGTCAGGTCCCCTAGAGTCCCGACTTTGTATCTGTTGCCTAAGGTCCACAAAGATGCCCTTGACCCTCCGGGGCGTCCTATAGTGTCTGGTATTGATGGGATGTGTAACCCCATTTGTCAATTCGTTGACTACTATTTGAAACCTTTGGTGGAGACCTTACCTTCTTACGTTAAGGACACTTCGGATGTCCTGTCGAGGGTCGATGGCATCCTTGTGGACTGTGACACAATCCTCGTTACAGCTGACGTCGAGAGTCTATACACGTGCATTGATCACTCCCATGGGCTGAATGCTGTTCGCCACTTCTTGAGTGCCTCCGACATGGATGGCCCTCTGTGTGAGCTAATCCTCGAGCTGGTGGAGTATATCCTGACCCATAATTTTTTCATCTTTAAAGACAACTTTTATTTACAGAAACGCGGCACAGCCATGGGCACGGTGTGTGCGCCCTCGTACGCCAACCTCTTCCTGGGCGCCTGGGAGAGAGAGATCTTTGGCGACGGGGGCCCACCATCTGCTGCCCATGTGCTGTGCTGGCATCGTTATATCGATGATATTCTGTTTTTTTGGGGCGGGTCTGTCCACCAGCTCGAGGATTTTATGAGAGGCCTTAATGATAATGCATTGAACATACGTTTGACCTATGTTCATAGTACTGTTACGGTCGACTTCCTGAACGTCCGTCTGGAAATTGATTCTGATCGGCGCATCCAGACCGACGTTTTCAGGAAGCCGACCTCGGTCAACTCTTTACTGCATGCCACCTCTGCTCACCATCCAGCCACCGTGAGGGCCGTCCCGGTCGGACAGTTTCTCAGGATGCGACGCATTTGCTCCTCTGAAACTAAATTTGAACAACAGGCGAGTGATCTTAAACAGAGATTTAAGGCCCGTGGCTATAGCCACAGGTCGATTAAGGCCGGCTATGACCATGCCAGGACTACCCCACGGAGTGATCTATTGCACGGTGTCTCTCGACGTCACAATGAGGACAAGGGTGGATTAATTAGATACATTTCCACCTATAATCATGAGTGGGAGAGCATGCGTTCTATCTTTTTCAAACATTGGCCAGTGCTACATACTGAGCCCTCCCTGCGTGCTGCTTTGGGCAACTTCCCTTTGATGACTCCTAGGAGGTGTAGGAGCCTTAATGATATCTTGGTGAGGAGCCATTACGTCCCAGCCCCAACCAATTTTTTTGGTACGGGGGGCCCCCGTATGGGATGTGTCCCGTGTGGGCGCTGTCTTGCCTGCGCCAATGTCCTCCGCTGCTCTGATTTCGCTTCGAGTGACGGTTCAAAAGTATTTCAAATTAGACAGCGCATAAGTTGCAATAACACCAATGTCATCTATTATGCGACCTGTCCATGCCCAAAAATATATGTGGGGCTTACCACTCGCGAACTTAGGGTTCGTGTTCGTGAGCATGTGCGGGACATTGGCGTGGCCAGGACAGCGCCCACATTAGCTGACTTGAAAACAATTCCACGCCATTTCAGGCAGCACCATAATTGTAATGACAAACTACTTTCTGTTAGGGGGATTGACGTTCTTCATCTTGGCATTCGAGGTGGTGACTATAGGAAACGACTTGCACAGATTGAGTCCAAGTGGATTGTTCTGCTTGATACTTTGACGCCCAGGGGCCTTAATGTAACATAGTAACATAGTAACATAGTTAGTAAGGCCGAAAAAAGACATTTGTCCATCCAGTTCAGCCTATATTCCATCATAATAAATACCCAGATCTACGTCCTTCTACAGAACCTAATAATTGTATGATACAATATTGTTCTGCTCCAGGAAGACATCCAGGCCTCTCTTGAACCCCTCGACTGAGTTCGCCATCACCACCTCCTCAGGCAAGCAATTCCAGATTCTCACTGCCCTAACAGTAAAGAATCCTCTTCTATGTTGGTGGAAAAACCTTCTCTCCTCCAGACGCAAAGAATGCCCCCTTGTGCCCGTCACCTTCCTTGGTATAAACAGATCCTCAGCGAGATATTTGTATTGTCCCCTTATATACTTATACATGGTTATTAGATCGCCCCTCAGTCGTCTTTTTTCTAGACTAAATAATCCTAATTTCGCTAATCTATCTGGGTATTGTAGTTCTCCCATCCCCTTTATTAATTTTGTTGCCCTCCTTTGTACTCTCTCTAGTTCCATTATATCCTTCCTGAGCACCGGTGCCCAAAACTGGACACAGTACTCCATGTGCGGTCTAACTAGGGATTTGTACAGAGGCAGTATAATGCTCTCATCATGTGTATCCAGACCTCTTTTAATGCACCCCATGATCCTGTTTGCCTTGGCAGCTGCTGCCTGGCACTGGCTGCTCCAGGTAAGTTTATCATTAACTAGGATCCCCAAGTCCTTCTCCCTGTCAGATTTACCCAGTGGTTTCCCGTTCAGTGTGTAATGGTGATATTGATTCCCTCTTCCCATGTGTATAACCTTACATTTATCATTGTTAAACCTCATCTGCCACCTTTCAGCCCAAGTTTCCAACTTATCCAGATCCATCTGTAGCAGAATACTATCTTCTCTTGTATTAACTGCTTTACATAGTTTTGTATCATCTGCAAATATCGATATTTTACTGTGTAAACCTTCTACCAGATCATTAATGAATATGTTGAAGAGAACAGGTCCCAATACTGACCCCTGCGGTACCCCACTGGTCACAGCGACCCAGTTAGAGACTATACCATTTATAACCACCCTCTGCTTTCTATCACTAAGCCAGTTACTAACCCATTTACACACATTTTCCCCCAGACCAAGCATTCTCATTTTGTGTACCAACCTCTTGTGCGGCACGGTATCAAACGCTTTGGAAAAATCGAGATATACCACGTCCAATGACTCACCGTGGTCCAGTCTATAGCTTACCTCTTCATAAAAACTGATTAGATTGGTTTGACAGGAGCGATTTCTCATAAACCCATGCTGATATGGAGTTAAACAGTTATTCTCATTGAGATAATCCAGAATAACATCCCTCAGAAACCCTTCAAATATTTTACCAATTTTACTTAATGAATCTTTAAGTTTTGCTCCTTACCTCTAGCGTAGTCTAAAACGTGTCTCCAGCGCGTCTCACCATTGTCCCTCCGGATTTTTTGTTTTTATAATTTTTAATGCATTGTGCTGCCCTGGTGAGAGTGAGACGTCCAGTTACAGGGTCCTGGGCTGCGGGGCATTGTGCTGCCCTGGTGAGAGTGAGACGTCCAGTTACAGGGTCCTGGGCTGCGGGGCATTGTGCTGCTCAGCTGGGTGTGAGACGGCCAGTTACAGGGTCCTGGGCTGGGGGGCATTGTGCTGCCCTGGTGAGAGTGAGACGTCCAGTTACAGGGTCCTGGGCTGCGGGGCATTGTGCTGCCCTGGTGGGAGTGAGACGTCCAGTTACAGGGTCCTGGGCTGGGGGGCATTGTGCTGCTCAGCTGGGTGTGAGACGGCCATTTACAGGGTCCTGGGCTGGGGGGCATTGTGCTGCTCAGCTGGGTGCTGGTTAGACGGCCAGTTACAGGGTCCTGGGCTGGGGGGCATTGTGCTGCTCAGCTGGGTGCTGGTTAGACGGCCAGTTACAGGGTCCTGGGCTGGGGGGCATTGTGCTGCCCTGGTGGGAGTGAGACGTCCAGTTACAGGGTCCTGGGCAGGGGGGGCATTGTCCTGCCCTGGTGGGAGTGAGACGTCCAGTTAAAGGGTCCTGGGATGCCACCCGCATTGTGCTTCCCAGCCAGTAGGGGGGTCGTTAGGATACAGGGCCCTGGGCTGAGGGGCATTGTGCTGCCCTGGTGGGAGTGAGACTTCCAGTTACAGGGTCCTAAGCTGGGGGGCATTGTGCTGCCCTGGTGGGAGTGAGACGTCCAGTTACAGGGTCCTGGGCTTGGGGGGCATTGTGCTGCCCTGGTGGGAGTGACATGTCCAGTTACAGGGTCCTGGGCTTGGGGGGGCATTGTGCTGCCCTGGTGGGAGTGACATGTCCAGTTACAGGGTCCTGGGCTTGGGGGGCATTGTGCTGCCCTGGTGGGAGTGGGATGTCCAGTTACAGGGTCCTGGGCTGGGGGGCAGTCCCTGCTGGGACCCAGCAATAGCAGCTTCTATAACACATGTACATAACCCAAGGTGAGTGGCACATGCCTTCTACACGATACTTATTGGGGCTGATTTCAGCATCACTCCATGTACATTTTTATGTCATCTGGTGTCTGTAGATTGCACAGATATCTAATGAAATTGCTGCACAGGCGGCAGTCGCTTATTGACAATCGCTCAATGTAAATATGACTTTATGTGTGACAGAATAATCCTTATTGCAGATTAGAGCTGGCACCTATTGGGTAGCGGCTTCTCCCAGGGCAGCTGGATGTGGCTAGGGAATATGTAGAGGTGAAATTGTGGCTGGATACAAGATGGTGGGATATACATGGGCATCGGTTGTCTAGAGAGGTCGCTGGAAAGTGACTGGTTCTCTACCCTGGAGAGTCACTGACGTGCAGCTCATTAGTCTTCGGCCGCTGCAGGGTCCGTTCCGAACAATTTGATTTGTGACAAAGCGCTCACCACTTCCACCACTGTAAGGCGGATCAATAATGGAAAGACATTTAACAAGGATCCTCGGTATAATTGACTGCTGGTTTACATTCTGGTACAGTGAGGTCATATTTTACAACCACTTTACCAACTCTGGTAGAAGGAATTGCATTATGAGTAATTCCCTTGTATGCTGTTATTGGAGTTGCTACCTTTATGGGCAGCTTTATAAAGAGCCTGTGCTGAGGCCCAGTATGTGTGCAGCAGTCACTCTGCTTCTTCTCAGTGCTGTACTTTATTTATCTATTAAATGAATCGGTGACATTGAGTCTATTACATCTAGGAGTTAATACTGTGCCTTCTGTAGTCTAGGTCAGACCTGGCTTGTCACTCTCCACAGGGAGAAACATCACCCCTTAGATCTTAGTCTGAAAGCTGTGACTTGCATCTATTTGTGCACGCAATTTTGCCTCGTGCTGTACCCTAAATTTGCCCATGCAGCTCTAAGTACCCTATATACATGCATACTTGCCTGTATTTTCAGTGGGTGAAGGCAGGGCTGTATATCGAAATCATGGGGCTCATAGGAAAAGTCCTAATTGGACCCCTTTGCCTCTAAAAAAAATATATATTTGGAGGAGTAGGAAGAGCCATGTATAGGTCCAATCACAAAAGGACATGCCACCCAACTTTTAAAAACAGGGAGAGGGACTCTGTTGTGGCACGAACACAATTTTGCTCCTACCTAAGTCCCTTTGTGTTCTCACCAAATATAATAACCCTCTCATAGCCCCGATATAGTATGTTGTAAAAAAAAAAATGTACCTCCCAATACAGAATGAACACACTACAGTGCTCCTAAAAAAGTATGACCCCCAAAGTGCCACCACCAAAGCATGATTCTGCCACAGACTGCAAACACAGTATGATGCCCCCACAGTGACCTTATAACACAGTATAATGTCACCGCCCTAAAATCAGTGTAATGCCCTTCAACATGGTATGATGTATCCATGGTACCCTGACATATAGTATGATGTGACCACCTAAGTATAATGTCACAGCCCTAAAATCAGTGCAATGCCCTCCAAAATAGTATGATGTATCCATAGTTCCCTGACAGAGTATGATGCCCCCACAAGAATCCCACGGACACTGTGATTGCCTTCACAGCCCCTTCCCACACACAGTATTATGGTTCCCATAGTCCCCCCAGAGTAGAATGGTCCCCAGAGCCCACCTCAGAGTATAATGGTCCCCACAGTATGATGGCCACCACTGCTCTCCCCCCCAAGATATAATGGTCACCGTAGCTCCCCACATAGTATAATGGCTTCCAGAGGCCCCTCAAACAATAAGATGCCACTACAGTCGTCCCACCAACGGTATAATGCCCACACCCACAGCCCCTCAAACACTGTATCATGGACCCCACACAGTATTATGTCCCCTCTCACCTAGTATCATGGCTCCTTAGTTTCCTTCCACAAATATTGGCATTACAAAAAAATTAAAATCTCCCCTCACCCCATTCCCCTTATGCGTTGCTCCAATCCGTGTGGGCCAAGGCTCTGTGCAGTATACATCTAGTGATATCATCTCGCCTGTTTTGCTGAGATTTGGAGCTGCACGCCATTGGACATTATGCGTGGTCTGCAGCTATTAGCGTACACCACTGGGTATAGGTGCTTATCTTCCCCCAGATCAATGTTCAGCAGATCCAATTCTCCTTTTCCATGGCATAATCTTTCAGGAGAGTGAGTTGGGAGCCTTATCATCATACGTTAGTGGGATAGCCCTGTGAAAATTGGCTTAAAGAAAACTGTATTTTCTGCGGGGCATTTGTTTATACACAGCAGCCAGTTTGATCCCAGTGAGCTGCAGTGGATGGTGGCCCGATTCTAACGCATCGGGTATTCTAGAATATGCATGTCCACTTAGTATATTGCCCAGCCACGTAGTATACTGCCCAGCCATGTAGTATACTGCCCAGCCACGTAGTATACTGCCCAGCCACGTAGTATACTGCCCGGCCACGTAGTATATTGCCCGGCCACGTAGTATATTGCCCGGTCACGTAGTATATTGCCCGGTCATGTAGTATATTGCCCGGTCACATAGTATATAGCACAGCCCACGTAGTACGGTATATTGTCCAGCCACATAGTATATTGCCCAGTCACGTAGTATATTGCCCAGCAGAGCCACGTAGTATATTGCCCAGCCACATAGTATATAGCAGAGTCACGTAGTATATTGCCCAGCCACATAGTATATAGCAGAGTCACGTAGTATATTGCCCAGCCACATAGTATATAGCAGAGTCACGTAGTATATTGCCCAGCACCGAGCCACATACAATAGAGACTTAAAAAAAAAAAAAATAAACATATACTCACCTATAGCCCGTTGAAGTCCTGCTATACTTACCATCCGCCGCCTTTCCCGCTCTTCGGGACGCTCCCGGGATCGCTCCATTGCAAGCGGCAGCTTGCGGTCCCAGGTCTGGTGTGAGCAGTACCTATGATGACGTCGCGGCAGGTCCTTGTCGCACACCAGCCCTGGGATGGGCCCGGAAGCTGCCGCTTGCAATGGAGCGGTCCCGGGATCGTGGCGAGGAGCGAGAAAGGCGGCGGAGGGTGAGTATAGCAGGTATTTTGTTTTTTTTAAATTATTTTTAACATGACATATTTTTACTATTGATTCTGTCTAGGCAGCATCAATAGTAAATAGTTGGGGACACACAGGGTTAATAGCAGTGGTAACGGAGTGCGTTACACCGCGGGCCGTTACCGCTGCCATTAACCCTGTGTGAGCGGTGAGCGGAGGGGATTACGGAGCGGGCGCCGGGCAGTAGGGCAGGGACTAATCGGACTGTGGCCGTCGCTGATTGGTCTCGGCAGCTGCCTGTCATGGCTGCTGCGACCAATCAGTGAACGAATAACCGTGACAGAAGGACAGACAGACAGACGGAAGTACCCCTTAGACAATTATGTATATAGATGGGCCTTAATACAGACAACTAAAAGATTTCCAATACAGTGATATTGATGACCTCCATCAGCGCTCTCGTTGATCAGCTGTTACGAGCGCCTGCAGCGTTTTTGTGCTCTGTACTCAGTATACATCCATCTATTGTCAGAGTTGAAGACATCTCATCGGTGGAGGTGCTGGGTGTCAGGCCCCATCAATCTGATATTGATGTTCTCTTCTGAGAAGAAGTCATCAGTAGAGTTGAGCGACCTTGACCTTTTTAGAGTCGAGCCGGGTTTTGCGAAACCCGACTATGTCCAAAGTCGGGTCGAGTGAAATCGGCCGATTATGACGTAAAGTCGGGATCGACCGAAACACGAAACCCAATGCAAGTCAATGGGGCAGCATAGTCGGCAGTGAGTGGGGGCCAGGAAAACACCTAGAGTGGCCATTTTAATGTCAAAACCATCCATTCTTCTTAATGAAGCTTGTCAAGCGTAATTTACCTTATAATAATTGGAAGGCATTTGAAATTGGGGGTCATTTGGCTAAAGTTGTGGGGGGTAGGGCTGGTTCAAGTAATTAGTGGGCCCAGGAAATCTGGACCACGTCACGGCAGTGGAGCAGGGAGAGGTAAGTATTTCAACTTTGCAAGTGCTGTGAACCTGAGCAAGCAGGGGGGGGCCACTCGTTGGCATTGGCACTGGCACAGGGCCCCTCAAAGTACAGCGGTGTGTTTGCACGGCGGGGGCGCCTCCCACCGGCAGCAACACTTTTGCGTACTATGAGAGGCCCTGTGCCAGTGACGTCGCCAACTAGTATTCCTCCCCCCACCTGATGAAGGAACCTGCACTTTCATCTGCACCTTCCTCTTTGTCCCCGTGTAAGGTGGTATGGTATGCGGGAAGAGCAACCTGACTTTCAGCAGGGTCACAATGTTGTTGTGTAGCGTGCACGGGGAATGTTGCGTTATGGGTCAATGTACCAGCAGACTCATCTATCACTGGCTGGGCAATGGGCACGATGAAGTGGAAACACAGATATAGGCCCAAAGAAGAAAGTGGGCTAAATGCAGTTCAAAATTGGTAACACAGGAATAACCAGGGGGCATTGCAGTGGAGGACAACTGGAATGAGAGGCTGACACAGAGAGTAGGGCCAAATCAGTAAGTAGTCGAAATGCAGTTCAAAATTGGCAACCGTAGTAAACAGGCGGCACAGCTTTGTTCAGTGGAGGAGAACAGCAAGGAGTGGCAGACACCGATAGTAGGCCCCAAACCAACTAGTACGCCAAATGCAGTTGTTCCATTTAACCACAATTTAATGAGAGCCTGAAGATAGAAGCTCAGGAAAGGCAACCTGGGGAACACCTTGGAGTGTAACACACCATCTCTCTCCACCCCATACCCATTTTGTATGGCCTAATGCAGTGTACTTTTCTACAACTACTAAACGAGAGTCGGAAGACCGAAGCAATGGCAAGGAAACCTGGGGAACACCTTAGAGTGTAACACACCCTCTCTCTACACCCCATACCCAATTTGAAGGCCTAATGCAGTGTAGTTTCCAAGAACTACTAAACGAGAGCCGGAAGATCGAAGCTCAGGAAAGGCAACCTGGGGAACACCTTGGAGTGTAACACACCCTCTCGCTACACCCCATACCCAATTTGAAGGCCTAATGCAGCGTAGTTTCCAACAACTACTAAACGAGAGCCGGAAGATCGAAGCTCAGGAAAGGCAACCTGGGGAACACCTTGGAGTGTAACAAACCCTCTCTCTACACCCCATACCCAATTTGTAGGCCTAATGCAGCGTAGTTTCCGACAACTACTAAACGAGAGCATGAAGATCGAAGCTCAGGAAAGGCAACCTGGGGAACACCTTGGAGTGTAACACACCCTCTCTCTACACCCCATACCCAATTTGTAGGCCTAATGCAGCGTAGTTTCCGACAACTACTAAACGAGAGCCGGAATATCGAAGCTCAGGAAAGGCAACCTGGGGAACACCTTGGAGTGTAACACACCCTCTCTCTACGCCCCATACCCAATTTGTAGGCCTAATGCAGCGTAGTTTCCGACAACTACTAAACGAGAGCCGGAATATCGAAGCTCAGGAAAGGCAACCTGGGGAACACCTTGGAGTGTAACACACCCTCTCTCTACACCCCATACCCAATTTGAAGGCCTAATGCAGTGTAGTTTCCAAGAACTACTAAACGAGAGCCGGAAGATCGAAGCTCAGGAAAGGCAACCTGGGGAACACCTTGGAGTGTAACACACCCTCTCGCTACACCCCATACCCAATTTGAAGGCCTAATGCAGCGTAGTTTCCAACAACTACTAAACGAGAGCCGGAAGATCGAAGCTCAGGAAAGGCAACCTGGGGAACACCTTGGAGTGGAACACACCATCTCTCTACACCCCATACCCAATTTGAAGGCCTAATGCAGAGTAGTTTCCAAGAACTACTAAACGAGAGCCGGAAGATCGAAGCTCAGGAAAGGCAACCTGGGGAACACCTTGGAGTGTAACACAACGTCTCTCTACACGACGGAAGGGCTGATTCTTAGGAAGGAAGGCTGTTGGAAATAAGCATTGCGCGTCCGAGGGTGATTATATTCTTATTAGGTATATACTCACCCTCGGACGCGCCCTGCTTCTTTATTTGGAATGAATGTTTATTTGCAATGTGGTGTTGACTTTCTCTATTATTTTGGTAATTAATGATTTTATTATTTTCATTATTTTGCATCTTCTCGGCAATAATATAAAGAAGACGCGACAGGACAACACTCGGTGGATGCCATATGTGTGTTTTCAATTTAAAAAAACTTTCAGTTAACTACTTGCAGGAGAAAGTAATTGTAGCTGGTGGCCATTTTTAGTACTGTACCAGATTAGAGTTGTGTGTTTGTTTTTAATGTTAAAATGTCTGCATTTGATATCTCACCAGTATTTTCTTTTTTATAAGCAAAATACTTATTTTTATATTTTCTGATGTTGGTTCCAGGGGTACACGGCCAGCAGTGCCCTGGTCAGTGTAGTAGTAGTTGAAAGAATGGACCGCAGACAGGCATCGAAGGCCTAAAATAATAACACATGGCTGTAGGCAATTTTAAATTGGTTCCAGGGGTACACGGACAGCAGTGGTGTGGTCAGTGGAGGCCTAGTGGAAGGAGTGACCGCAGACAGGCATCGAAGGCCTAAAATAATAACACATGGCTGTAGGCAATTTTAAATTGGTTCCAGGGGTACACGGACAGCAGTGGTGTGGTCAGTGGAGGCCTAGTGGAAGGAGTGACCGCAGACAGGCATCGAAGGCCTAAAATAAAAAAATTGGGCTGGCTGTAGGCAATTTTAAATTGGTTCCAGGGGTACACGGGCAGCAGTGGTGTGGTCAGTGGAGGCCTAGTGGAAGGAGTGACCGCAGACAGGCATCGAAGGCCTAAAATAATAACACATGGCTGTAGGCAATTTTAAATTGGTTCCAGGGGTACACGGGCAGCAGTGACCTGGTCAGTGTAGTAGTAGTTGAAAAAATGGACCGCAGACAGGCATCGAATGCCTAAAATAATAACACATGGCTGTAGGCAATTTTAAATTGGTTACAGGGGTACACGGACAGCAGTGACCTGGTCAGTGTAGTAGTAGTTGAAAGAATGGACCGCAGACAGGCATCGAAGGCCTAAAATAAAAAAATTGGGCTGGCTGTAGGCAATTTTAAATTGGTTCCAGGGGTACACGGACAGCAGTGGTGTGGTCAGTGGAGGCCTAGTGGAAGGAGTGACCGCAGACAGGCATCGAAGGCCTAAAATAATAACACATGGCTGTAGGCAATTTTAAATTGGTTCCAGGGGTACACGGACAGCAGTGGTGTGGTCAGTGGAGGCCTAGTGGAAGGAGTGACCGCAGACAGGCATCGAAGGCCTAAAATAATAACACATGGCTGTAGGCAATTTTAAATTGGTTCCAGGGGTACACGGACAGCAGTGACCTGGTCAGTGTAGTAGTAGTTGAAAGAATGGACCGCAGACAGGCATCGAAGGCCTAAAATAAAAAAATTGGGCTGGCTGTAGGCAATTTTAAATTGGTTCCAGGGGTACACGGGCAGCAGTGGTGTGGTCAGTGGAGGCCTAGTGGAAGGAGTGACCGCAGACAGGCATTGAAGGCCTAAAATAATAACACATGGCTGTAGGCAATTTTAAATTGGTTCCAGGGGTACACGGACAGCAGTGGTGTGGTCAGTGGAGGCCTAGTGGAAGGAGTGACCGCAGACAGGCATCGAAGGCCTAAAATAATAACACATGGCTGTAGGCAATTTTAAATTGGTTCCAGGGGTACACGGACAGCAGTGACCTGGTCAGTGTAGTAGTAGTTGAAAGAATGGACCGCAGACAGGCATCGAAGGCCTAAAATAAAAAAATTGGGCTGGCTGTAGGCAATTTTAAATTGGTTCCAGGGGTACACGGACAGCAGTGGTGTGGTCAGTGGAGGCCTAGTGGAAGGAGTGACCGCAGACAGGCATCGAAGGCCTAAAATAATAACACATGGCTGTAGGCAATTTTAAATTGGTTCCAGGGGTACACGGACAGCAGTGGTGTGGTCAGTGGAGGCCTAGTGGAAGGAGTGACCGCAGACAGGCATCGAAGGCCTAAAATAATAACACATGGCTGTAGGCAATTTTAAATTGGTTCCAGGGGTACACGGGCAGCAGTGACCTGGTCAGTGTAGTAGTAGTTGAAAGAATGGACCGCAGACAGGCATCGAAGGCCTAAAATAAAAAAATTGGGCTGGCTGTAGGCAATTTTAAATTGGTTCCAGGGGTACACGGGCAGCAGTGGTGTGGTCAGTGGAGGCCTAGTGGAAGGAGTGACCGCAGACAGGCATCGAAGGCCTAAAATAATAACACATGGCTGTAGGCAATTTTAAATTGGTTCCAGGGGTACACGGGCAGCAGTGACCTGGTCAGTGTAGTAGTAGTTGAAAAAATGGACCGCAGACAGGCATCGAATGCCTAAAATAATAACACATGGCTGTAGGCAATTTTAAATTGGTTACAGGGGTACACGGACAGCAGTGACCTGGTCAGTGTAGTAGTAGTTGAAAGAATGGACCGCAGACAGGCATCGAAGGCCTAAAATAAAAAAATTGGGCTGGCTGTAGGCAATTTTAAATTGGTTCCAGGGGTACACGGACAGCAGTGGTGTGGTCAGTGGAGGCCTAGTGGAAGGAGTGACCGCAGACAGGCATCGAAGGCCTAAAATAATAACACATGGCTGTAGGCAATTTTAAATTGGTTCCAGGGGTACACGGACAGCAGTGACCTGGTCAGTGTAGTAGTAGTTGAAAGAATGGACCGCAGACAGGCATCGAAGGCCTAAAATAAAAAAATTGGGCTGGCTGTAGGCAATTTTAAATTGGTTCCAGGGGTACACGGGCAGCAGTGGTCTGGTCAGTGGAAGTCTAGTGGAAGGAGTGACCGCAGACAGGCTTCCAAGGCCTAACATAACAAACTTGGGCTGGCTGTAGGCACTTTTAAATTGGTTCCAGGGGTACACGGGCAGCAGTGGTCTGGTCAGTGGAAGTCTAGTGGAAGGAGTGACCGCAGACAGGCTTCCAAGGCCTAACATAACAAACTTGGGCTGGCTGTAGGCACTTTTAAATTGGTTCCAGGGGTACACGGGCAGCAGTGGTCTGGTCAGTGGAAGTCTAGTGGAAGGAGTGACCGCAGACAGGCTTCCAAGGCCTAACATAACAAACTTGGGCTGGCTGTAGGCACTTTTAAATTGGTTCCAGGGGTACACGGGCAGCAGTGGTCTGGTCAGTGGAAGTCTAGTGGAAGGAGTGACCGCAGACAGGCTTCGAAGGCCTAACATAACAAAATTGGGCTGGCTGTAGGCACTTTAAATTGGTTCCAGGGGTACATGGGCAGCAGTGTATGGTCAGTGGAAGTCTAGTGGAAGGAGTGACGGCAGACAGTCTTCGAAGGCCTAACATAACAAAATTGGGCTGACTGTAGGCACTTTTAAATTGGTTCCAGGGTAACACGGCCAGCAGTGGCCTGGTCAGTGTAGTAGTTGTAGAAAGAAGGGACCGCAGACAGGCTTCGAAGGCCTAACATAACAAAAATGTCAAAACAATGGTATTGTCAGTGCCAGGCATTGAAGGATGTCAGCGGCTAGACTACACATTGGTGAAGCTGTGAGAGATAATTTTGCTAGTGGTAGAGCACTGTTTGAGCTGGGGGGGGAACTGTCTTGTGGCCGGCGGTACAGGCACAGGGCCCCTCATATTACAACGGTGTGTCTGACGTTGGGTGCGCACCACCACCGCCAGAGACACTTTATTGTACTATGAGGGACCCAGTGGCAGTGCCGTCGACCAAAAGCGGCCACACCCACCTCTTCAGACAAACAGCACTCTCAAGGGTCCAAGCGCAAAGTGGCGATAGCACGGCCCCGTGTGGGGAGTTTGGCCATTTCGTGAGGTGGAAACATGTCGTATGCTGGACAATCAGGTGAAGAAAATTACGAGATTGGAAAAGTCATTCAGAATAGTCCACAGGCAAGACCTTTTCATAGGAAAGCTAGGTGTCAGCCGGGCAGGGTGGGGCAAAAGATTTTGAAATCCAGTTGTGGTTCATTTTAATGAAGGTTAGATCATCTACATTTTGGGTAGCCAGACGAGTCCTTTTTTCTGTTAGTATTGAACCTGCAGCACTGAATACTCTTTCTGATAGGACACTAGCTGCCGGGCAAGCAAGCTCCTGCAATGCATATTCTGCCAATTCTGGCCAGGTGTCTAATTTGGATGCCCAGTAATCAAATGGGAATGACGGTTGAGGGAGAACGTCGATAAGGGATGAAAAATAGTTTGTAACCATACTGGACAAATGTTGTCTCCTGTCACTTTGAATTGATGCTGCAGTACCTGTCCTGTCTGCGGTCATAGAAAAATCACTCCACAACCTGGTCAGAAAACCCCTCTGTCCAACGCCACTTCTGATTTCTGCCCCTCTAACACCTCTGGTCTGCTGGCCCCTGGAGCTCGTGTGAGAACGATCACGGGCGCTGTGTGCAGGGAATGCCAGAAGCAAACGGTCAACAAGAGTTGATTGTTTTGTTGCTAATATTAGTTCCAAGTTCTCATGTGGCATAATATTTTGCAATTTGCCTTTATAGCGAGGATCAAGGAGGCAGGCCAACCAGTAATCGTCATCGTTCATCATTTTTGTAATGCGTGTGTCCCTTTTGAGGATACGCAAGGCATAATCCGCCATGTGGGCCAAAGTTCCCGTTGTCAAATCTGCGGTTGTGCTTGGTTGAGGGGCAGTTGCAGGCAAATCTACGTCACTTGTGTCCCTCAAAAAACCAGAACCCGGCCTTGCCACGCCACCAATTTCCCGTGCCCCCGGGAAAGCTTCCTCATTAAAAATATACTCATCCCCATCATCCTCCTCATCCTCCACCTCCTCTTCGCCCGGTACCTCGTCATGTACACTGCCCTGACCAGACAATCGCTGACTGTCATCAAGGCTTTCCTCTTCCTCTGGTGCAGACGCCTGATCCTTTATGTGCGTCAAACTTTGCATCAGCAGACGCATTAGGGGGATGCTCATGCTTATTATGGCGTTGTCTGCACTAACCAGCCGTGTGCATTCCTCAAAACACTGAAGGACTTGACACATGTCTTGAATCTTCGACCACTGCACACCTGACAACTCCATGTCTGCCATCCTACTGCCTGCCCGTGTATGTGTATCCTCCCACAAAAACATAACAGCCCGCCTCTGTTCGCACAGTCTCTGAAGCATGTGCAGTGTTGAGTTCCACCTTGTTGCAACGTCTATGATTAGGCGATGCTGGGGAAGGTTCAAAGAACGCTGATAGGTCTGCATACGGCTGGAGTGTACAGGCGAACGGCGGATATGTGCGCAAAGTCCACGCACTTTGAGGAGCAGGTCGGATAACCCCGGATAACTTTTCAGGAAGCACTGCACCACCAGGTTTAAGGTGTGAGCCAGGCAAGGAATGTGTTTCAGTTGGGAAAGGGAGATGGCAGCCATGAAATTCCTTCCGTTATCACTCACTACCTTGCCTGCCTCAAGATCTACAGTGCCCAGCCACGACTGCGTTTCTTGCTGCAAGAACTCGGACAGAACTTCCGCGGTGTGTCTATTGTCGCCCAAACACTTCATAGCCAATACAGCCTGCTGACGTATGCCAGTAGCTGCCCCATAATGGGAGACCTGGTGTGCAACAGTGGCAGGTGCGGATGGAGTGTTTGTGCGACTGCGGTCTGTGGACGAGCTCTTGCTTCTGCAGGAGGACGAGGAGGAGGAGGAGGAGGGGGTGCGAACGGCTACAGACAACTGTTTACTAGACCGTGGGCTAGGCAGAACTGTCCCAAACTTGCTGTCCCCTGTGGACCCTGAATCCACCACATTTACCCAGTGTGCCGTGATGGACACGTAACGTCCCTGGCCATGCCTACTGGTCCATGCATCTGTTGTCAGGTGCACCTTTGTGCTCACAGATTGCCTGAGTGCATGGACGATGCGCTCTTTAACATGCTGGTGGAGGGCTGGGATGGCTTTTCTGGAAAAAAAGTGTCGACTGGGTAGCTCGTAGCGTGGTACAGCGTAGTCCATCAGGTCTTTGAAAGCTTCGCTTTCAACTAACCGGTAGGGCATCATCTCTAACGAGATTAGTCTAGCTATGTGGGCGTTCAAACCCTGTGTACGCGGATGCGAGGCTAAGTATTTCCTTTTTCTAACCATAGTCTCATGTAGGGTGAGCTGGACTGGAGAGCTGGAGATCGTGGAACTAGCGGGGGTGCCGGTGGACATGGCAGACTGAGAGACGGTGGGAGATGGTATTGTTGCCGCCGGTGCCCTAGATGCAGTGTTTCCTACTACGAAACTGGTGATTCCCTGACCCTGACTGCTTTGGCCTGGCAAAGATACCTGCACAGATACAGCAGGTGGTGCGCTAAATGGTGGTCCTACACTGCCGGAAGGGATGTTGCGTTGATGACTAGCTTCATTGGCCGAGGGTGCAACAACCTTAAGGGACGTTTGGTAGTTAGTCCAAGCTTTCAAATGCATGGTGGTTAAATGTCTATGCATGCAACTAGTATTGAGACTTTTCAGATTCTGACCTCTGCTTAAGGAAGTAGAACATTTTTGACAGATGACTTTGCGCTGATCAATTGGATGTTGTTTAAAAAAATGCCAGACTGCACTCTTTCTAGCATCGGATACCTTTTCAGGCATTGCAGACTGAGCTTTAACCGGATGGCCACGCTGTCCTCCACCAGGTTTTGGCTTTGCCACGCGTTTTGGGCAAGATACGGGCCCGGCAGATGGAACCTGTGGCGATGTTGATGCCTGCTGCGGCCCCTCCTCCTCCTCTGCTTCAGAACTGCTGCCGCCTGCACCCTGTTCCCCCAATGGCTGCCAATCGGGGTCAAGAACTGGGTCATCTAATAACTCTTCTTGTACCTCCTGCGCAACTTCGTCTGTGTCACCGTGTCGTTCGGTGGTATAGCGTTCGTGATGGGGCAACATAGTCTCATCAGGGTCTGATTCTTGATCAGCACCCTGCGAGGGCAATGTTGTGGTCTGAGTCAAAGGACCAGCATAGTAGTCTGGCTGTGGCTGTGCGTCAGTGCACTCCATGTCAGATTCAATTTGTAATGGGCATGGACTGTTAACTGCTTCACTTTCTAAGCCAGGGACGGTATGTGTAAAGAGCTCCATGGAGTAACCCGTTGTGTCGCCTGCTGCATTCTTCTCTGTTGTTGTTTTTGCTGAAGAGGACAAGGAAGTGACTTGTCCCTGACCGTGAACATCCACTAACGACGCGCTGCTTTTACTTTTACCAGTTTCACGAGATGAGGCAAAAGAGCTAGAGGCTGAGTCAGCAAGATAAGCCAAAACTTGCTCTTGCTGCTCCGGCTTTAAAAGCGGTTTTCCTAATCCCAGAAAAGGGAGCGTTCGAGGCCTTGTGTAGCCGGACGACGAACCTGGCTCCACAGCTCCAGACTTAGGTGCAATATTTTTTCCCCCACGACCACCTGATGCTCCACCACTACCACTACCCTCATTACCAGCTGACAATGAACGCCCCCGGCCACGACCTCTTCCACTAGACTTCCTCATTGTTTTAAAAACGTAACCAAACTAACGTTATTTGTTGCAGTCACACAACTTACACGGTGAGCTATAACTTCAGTATGATTTAGCTACCCCTTTACAGGTTGGTGAGACCACAGCGAAAATCAGGCCCAATGTTACACACTCTTTTTTTGGTGGCTGCAAATTAGAGAGATGCCCCACACGCAGGACTGTCACTGAAGCACAAATGTTAATATTAATGTCACACTATTATTTTTTTTTTATTTTTATTTTTTTCAGGAACACTTTAGAAACCCCCCCAAAAAAAAAAAATAGATTTTTGCAGGGAGAATTTAGAAAACAAATGTAACAAACTATATGCTTTCTATGGGCCACTGAGTGAGAGATGACGCACACAGGAATCAGGAGTGGCACACAAGCCCAGAGGCCAATATTTTTCTACCAATGATTGATGGAGTTATTTTCTCTGGTAGATTTTGGAACCCAAATCAAGGAAAAAAAATGTAGGCTTTCTATGGACCACAATTGGAGAGAGAGAGAGAGAGAGATGGCACACCCAGGAGTCAAGACTGGCACACAAGCAGAAAGGCCAATATTAATCTCCCACTGTTTTTTTTTTGTTTTTTTTTTGTTTTTTTTTTTTCAGGGAGACTTTAGAAAAAAAAATAATAAAAAAAATATGATTTTATCAGGAAGAATTTAGAAACCAAATAAAATAAAATGATTTTTTCAGGGAGAATTTATAAAACAAATAAAAACAAAAATAGGCGTTCTATGGCCCACTGACTGAGAGATGACGCACACAGGAGTCAGGAGTGGCACACAAACCCAGAGGCCAATATTTTTCTACCAATGATTGATGTAGTTATTTTCTCTGGTAGATTTTAGAACCCAAATCAAGGAAAAAAAATATAGGCTTTCTATGGACCACAATTGGAGAGAGAGAGAGAGAGAGAGAGAGAGAGAGAGAGAGATGGCACACCCAGGAGTCAAGACTGGCACACAAGCAGAAAGGCCAATATTAATCTCCCACTGTTTTTTTTGGTTGTTTTTTTTTTTTTTTTTTTCAGGGAGACTTTAGAAAAAAAAATAATAAAAAAAATATGATTTTATCAGGAAGAATTTAGAAACCAAATAAAATAAAATGATTTTTTCAGGGAGAATTTATAAAACAAATAAAACCAAAAATAGGCGTTCTATGGCCCACTGACTGAGAGATGACGCACCCAGGAGTCAAGACTGGCACACAAGCAGAAAGGCCAATATTAATCTCCCACTGTTTTTTTTGGTTGTTTTTTTTTTTTTTTTTTCAGGGAGACTTTAGAAAAAAAAATAATAAAAAAAATATGATTTTATCAGGAAGAATTTAGAAACCAAATAAAATAAAATGATTTTTTCAGGGAGAATTTATAAAACAAATAAAACCAAAAATAGGCGTTCTATGGCCCACTGACTGAGAGATGACGCACCCAGGAGTCAAGACTGGCACACAAGCAGAAAGGCCAATATTAATCTCCCACTGTTTTTTTTTTTTTTTTTCAGGGAGACTTTAGAAAAAAAAATAATAAAAAAAATATGATTTTATCAGGAAGAATTTAGAAACCAAATAAAATAAAATGATTTTTTCAGGGAGAATTTAGAAAACAAATAAAACCAAAAATAGGCGTTCTATGGCCCACTGACTGAGAGATGACGCACACAGGAGTCAGGAGTGGCACACAAACCCAGAGGCCAATATTTTTCTACCAATGATTGATGTAGTTATTTTCTCTGGTAGATTTTAGAACCCAAATCAAGGAAAAAAAATATAGGCTTTCTATGGACCACAATTGGAGAGAGAGAGAGAGAGAGAGAGAGAGAGAGAGAGATGGCACACCCAGGAGTCAAGACTGGCACACAAGCAGAAAGGCCAATATTAATCTCCCACTGTTTTTTTGGTTGTTTTTTTTTTTTTTTTTTCAGGGAGACTTTAGAAATAAAAATAATAAAAAAAATATGATTTTATCAGGAAGAATTTAGAAACCAAATAAAATAAAATGATTTTTTCAGGGAGAATTTAGAAAACAAATAAAACCAAAAATATGCGTTCTATGGCCCACTGACTGAGAGAGAGAGAGAGATGGAACGCTTAGTACTGGCACACAAGCCCAAAGGGCAATATTAATCTCCCTTTTTTTTTCCAGGGAGAATTTCTGAAACCCAAAAAAAAAATAAAATAGGCTTTCTATGGCCCACTATTTGTGAGAGAGATGGGACGCTCAGGACTGGCACAGATGGCACGCTCAGGACTGGCACAGAAGCCCAGAGGCCAATATTAATCTCCCTTTTTTTCTGGGAGAATTTATAAAACCAAAAAAATATTTAAATAGGCTTTCTATGGCCCACTATTTGTGAGAGAGATGGCACGCTCAGGACTGGCACAGATGGCACGCTCACAACTGGCACACAAGCCCAGAGGCCAATATTAATCTCCCTTTTTTCAGGGAGAATTTCTAAAACCCCAAAAAAAAATAAAATAGGCTTTCTATGGCCCACTATTTGTGAGAGAGATGGGACGCTCAGGACTGGCACAGATGGCACGCTCAGGACTGGCACAGAAGCCCAGAGGCCAATATTAATCTCCCTTTTTTTCTGGGAGAATTTATAAAACCAAAAAAATATTTAAATAGGCTTTCTATGGCCCACTATTTGTGAGAGAGATGGCACGCTCAGGACTGGCACAGATGGCACGCTCACAACTGGCACACAAGCCCAGAGGCCAATATTAATCTCCCTTTTTTCAGGGAAAATTGATAAAACAAAAAAAAAAATTAAATAGGCTTTCTATGGCCCACTATTTGTGAGAGAGATGGCACGCTCAGGGCTGGCTGGCACAGATGGCACGCTCAGGACTGGCACACAAGCCCAGAGGCCAATATTAATCTCCCTTTTTTTCTGGGAGAATTTATAAAACCAAAAAAATATTTAAATAGGCTTTCTATGGCCCACTATTTGTGAGAGAGATGGCACGCTCAGGACTGGCACAGATGGCACGCTCACAACTGGCACACAAGCCCAGAGGCCAATATTAATCTCCCTTTTTTCAGGGAAAATTGATAAAACAAAAAAAAAAATTAAATAGGCTTTCTATGGCCCACTATTTGTGAGAGAGATGGCACGCTCAGGGCTGGCTGGCACAGATGGCACGCTCAGGACTGGCACACAAGCCCAGAGGCCAATATTAATCTCCCTTTTTTTCTGGGAGAATTTATAAAACCAAAAAAATATTTAAATAGGCTTTCTATGGCCCACTATTTGTGAGAGAGATGGCACGCTCAGGACTGGCACAGATGGCACGCTCACAACTGGCACACAAGCCCAGAGGCCAATATTAATCTCCCTTTTTTCAGGGAAAATTGATAAAACAAAAAAAAAAATTAAATAGGCTTTCTATGGCCCACTATTTGTGAGAGAGATGGCACGCTCAGGGCTGGCTGGCACAGATGGCACGCTCAGGACTGGCACACAAGCCCAGAGGCCAATATTAATCTCCCTTTTTTTCTGGGAGAATTTATAAAACCAAAAAAATATTTAAATAGGCTTTCTATGGCCCACTATTTGTGAGAGAGATGGCACGCTCAGGACTGGCACAGATGGCACGCTCACAACTGGCACACAAGCCCAGAGGCCAATATTAATCTCCCTTTTTTCAGGGAAAATTTATAAAACAAAAAAAAAAATTAAATAGGCTTTCTATGGCCCACTATTTGTGAGAGAGATGGCACGCTCAGGGCTGGCACAGATGGCACGCTCAGGACTGGCACACAAGCCCAGAGGCCAATATTAATCTCCCTTTTTTTCAGGGAGAATTTATAAAACCAAAAAAATAAATAAATAGGCTTTCTATGGCCCACTATTTGTGAGAGAGATGGCACACTCAGGACTGGCACACAAGCCCAAAGGCCAATATTAATCTCCCACTGTATTTTTATCAGGGAGAATTTATACACCCCACAAAAAAAAATACAGAAAAATGAAAAGGCTTTCTATGGCCCACTATGTGAGAGAGATGGCACACACAGGGATGGCACTCTAGCAGAAATGCCAAATTGCCAATCTTAATCTCCCACCAAAAAAAAAAAAAAAAAAAAAACAGGGAATGTCCTACAATTACTATCTCCCTGCCTGCAGTAATCTCAGCCAGGTATGGCAGGCAGCTACTATCTCCCTGCCTGCAGTAATCTCAGCCAGGTATGGCAGGCAGCAATAAGGAGTGGACTGATGCACAAATGAAATAAAAAGTGTGGACAAACAAAAAAGATAGCTGTGCAGAAAGGAAGGAACAAGAGGATTTGTGCTTTGAAAAAAGCAGTTGGTTTGCACAGCGGCGTACACACAGCAATGCAGCTATCAGGGAGCCTTCTAGGGCAGCCCAATGAGCTACAGCGCTGAGGGGAAAAAAAAAAAAAAAAAAACTTCCACTGTCCCTGCACACCGAGGGTGGTGTTGGACAGTGCAAATCGCTGCAGCACAAGCGGTTTTGTGGTTAATGGACCCTGCCTAACGCTATCCCTGCTTCTGACAAAGCGGCAGCAACCTCTCCCTAAGCTCAGATCAGCAGCAGTAAGATGGCGGTCGGCGGGAACGCCTCTTTATAGCCCCTGTGACGTCGCAGACAGCAAGCCAATCACTGCAATGCCCTTCTCTAAGATGGTGGGGACCAGGACCTATGTCATCACGCTGCCCACACTCTGCGTTTACCTTCATTGGCTGAGAAATGGCGCTTTTCGCGTCATTGAAACGCGACTTTGGCGCGAAAGTCGCGTACCGCATGGCCGACCCCGCACAGGGGTCGGATCGGGTTTCATGAAACCCCGACTTAGCCAAAAGTCGGCGACTTTTGAAAATGTTCGACCCGTTTCGCTCAACCCTAGTCATCAGTATCATTTAAGGTACTGTCACACTAGACGATATCGCTAGCGATCCGTGACGTTGCAGCGTCCTCGCTAGCGATATCGTCCAGTGTGACAGGCAGCAGCGATCAGGCCCCTGCTGGGAGATCGCTGGTCGGGGAAGAAAGTCCAGAACTTTATTTCGTCGCTGGACTCCCCGTAGACATCGCTGAATCGGCGTGTGTGACACCGATTCAGCGATGTCTTCGCTGGTAACCAGGGTAAACATCGGGTAACTAAGCGCAGGGCCGCGCTTAGTAACCCGATGTTTACCCTGGTTACCATCCTAAAAGTAAAAAAACAAACACTACATACTTACCTACAGCCGTCTGTCCTCCAGCGCTGTGCTCTGCTCTCCTCCTGCTCTGGCTGTGAGCGTCGGTCAGCCGGAAAGCAGAGCGGTGACGTCACCGCTCTGCTTTCTGGCTGCCCGGCGCTCACAGCCAGACCAGAGAAGCAGAGCGCCGAGGACAGACAGCGGAAGGTAAGTATGTAGCGTTTGTTTTTTTACTTTTTAGGATGGTAACCAGGGTAAACATCGGGTTACTAAGCGCGGCCCTGCGCTTAGTTACCCGATGTTTACCCTGGTTACCGGGGACCTCGGGATCGTTGGTCGCTGGAGAGCTGTCTGTGTGACAGCTCTCCAGCGACCAAACAGCGACGCTGCAGCGATCCAGATCGTTGTCGGTATCGCTGCAGCGTCGCTATGTGTGACGGTACCTTTAGTGATGAGTGAACGTACTCGGATAAGGTCTTACCGAGCATGCTTGGGTGTTATCCAGTATCTTCGGCGTGCTCGTACATTATGTTCGAGTCCCTGCGGCTGCATGATTTGCTGCTGTAAAGGTACCTTCACACATAACGATATTGTTAACGATATCGTTGCTATTTGTGACGTAGCAACGATATCGTTAATGAAATCGTTATGTGTGACAGCGACCAACGATCAGGCCCCTGCTGGGAGATCGTTGGTCGCTGAATAAAGTCCAGAACTTTATTTCGTCGCTGGACTCCCTGGAGACATCGCTGGATCGGCGTGTGTGACACCGATCCAGCGATGTCTTCACTGGTAACCAGGGTAAACATCGGGTAACTAAGCGCAGGGCCGCGCTTAGTAACCCGATGTTTACCCTGGTTACCATGCTAAAAGTAAAAAAAAACAAACACTAGATACTTATCTACAGCCGTCTGTCCTCCAGTGCTGTGCTCTGCACTCCTCCTGCTCTGGCTGTGAGCGTCGGTCAGCCGGAAAGCAGAGCGGTGACGTCACCGCTCTGCTTTCTGGCTGCCCGGCGCTCACAGCCAGACCAGAGAAGCAGAGCGCCGAGGACAGACAGCGGAAGGTAAGTATGTAGCGTTTGTTTTTTTACTTTTTAGGATGGTAACCAGGGTAAACATCGGGTTACTAAGCGCGGCCCTGCGCTTAGTTACCCGATGTTTACCCTGGTTACCGGGGACCTCGGGATCGTTGGTCGCTGGAGAGCTGTCTGTGTGACAGCTCTCCAGCGACCAAACAGCGACGCTGCAGCGATCCAGATCGTTGTCGGTATCGCTGCAGCGTCGCTATGTGTGACGGTACCTTTAGTGATGAGTGAACGTACTCGGATAAGGTCTTACCGAGCATGCTTGGGTGTTATCCAGTATCTTCGGCGTGCTCGTACATTATGTTCGAGTCCCTGCGGCTGCATGATTTGCTGCTGTAAAGGTACCTTCACACATAACGATATTGTTAACGATATCGTTGCTATTTGTGACGTAGCAACGATATCGTTAATGAAATCGTTATGTGTGACAGCGACCAACGATCAGGCCCCTGCTGGGAGATCGTTGGTCGCTGAATAAAGTCCAGAACTTTATTTCGTCGCTGGACTCCCTGGAGACATCGCTGGATCGGCGTGTGTGACACCGATCCAGCGATGTCTTCACTGGTAACCAGGGTAAACATCGGGTAACTAAGCGCAGGGCCGAGCTTAGTAACCCGATGTTTACCCTGGTTACCATGCTAAAAGTAAAAAAAAACAAACACTAGATACTTATCTACAGCCGTCTGTCCTCCAGTGCTGTGCTCTGCACTCCTCCTGTACTGGCTGTGAGCCGGAAAGCAGAGCGGTGACGTCACCGCTCTGCTTTCCGGCTCACAGACAGTACAGGAGGAGAGCAGAGAAGCAGAGCGCAGCGCTGGAGGACAGACGGCTGTAGGTAAGTATGTAGTGTTTGTTTTTTTTTACTTTTAGCATGGTAACCAGGCTAAACATCGGGTTACTAAGCGCGGCTCTGCGCTTAGTTGCCCGATGTTTACCCTGGTTACCGGCATCGTTGGTCGCTGGAGAGATGTCTGTGTGACAGCAATAGCAATAGCAAATAGCAATTTTTCGACTCCCTGTTGTTTAGAATAAATAAGCACATTTAATTGAATTCTTATGGGGCAATTATGTAGATCTGACTCTGTAGCACTTATTAAATCCTTAGGGTTGTTCAGCATAAAAGATATATCGCATTTTACGGACTATAAGATGAACTTTTTTTCTCCCAAAATCTGGAGGAAAATGGGAGGTGCGTCTTATAGTCCAGATGTACCAGCTCTGGCTGTGGTGGGGAAGTCGGGGAGTGGTTTCGGTGGAGTGGCTATGGCTACCTCCTGTGCCTGCTGCTAAAGAAAAATGAATATTCAATGCATTCCACGCCCATGGGCATGGATTGCAATGAATATTAATTTCTTTCTGGCATCCTGGTATGATTGGTTCCACCCTGTTCCTGGTATGATTGGTCCCATCCTTATTCTGGTATGATTGTCCCTATCCCATTCCTGGTATGATTGAACCCATCCTTATTCTGGTATAATTGGTTCCATCTGCTCTGGAGCCAGCAACTGCTTTATGCTTGTAAGCAGCGCATGGCAGGGACGTCATGCTCTGCTCACAAGCAGAGCACAGCTTCTGGAATACTCACCGGGACTGTTCATCGCAGAGAGCAGTGAGTATTCATTGCTCTTCAGTAGTGTGCAGTGTCAGCCACCGGCTTCCTGCTGCTACCAGCTGTCACGTGTGCCGATACTTAAGAGAAATGAATATCAGCATACGTGACCGCTGTCAGCAGCAGGAGGGCTCCGGCTGACACTGCGCACTACTGAAGAGCTGTGAATACTCACTGCTCTCTGTGATTAACAGTCCCTGTGAGTATTCCGGCAGCGGTGCTCTGCTAGTGAGCAGCACATGACGTCCCTGCCATGTGTTGCTTACAAGCATCATGCAGCTTCTGGCAACGGAGCAGGATGCTATGAGGGAGCGGAGGATGGTAAGTGTAATGGTTTGTTTTTTTAAGCTTTTCTGATGGGAACATGCATACCAGGACTGTGATGGGGCCAATCATACCAGAATAAGAATGGGGCCAATCATACCAGGATAAGGATGGAGCCATACATACCAGGACCAGGATGGGGCCAATCATACCAGAAAAAGGATGGGACCATGGATACAGGACTGGGATTGGAGCCAATCGTACCAGAATAAGGATGGGACCATGCATACCAGGACTGGGGTGGGACCAATCATACCAGGATAAGGATGGGGCCATATATACCAGGACTGGGATTGGGCCAATCATACCAGGATAAGGATTGGGTCATACATACCAGGACTGGGATGGGGCCAATCATACCAGAATAAGGATGGGCGAATGAATACCAAGATTGGGATGGGGTCAATCATACCAGGATAAGGATGGGACCATGCATACCAGGATTGGGATGGGACCAATCATACCAGGATAAGGATGGGACCATATATAACAGGACTGGGATGGGGCCAATCATACAAGAATAAGGATGGGGCCATGCATACTAGGACCGGGATGGGGCCAATCATACCAGAATAAGGATGGGGCCATGCATACCAGGATTGGGATGGGGCCAATCATACCAGCATAAGGATAGGGCCATGCATACCAGGACCGGGATGGGGACAATGATGGGACCATACATACCAGGACTTGAATGGGGCCAATCATACCCGGACTGAGATAGGGGCCAATCATGCCAGGTTAAGGATGGGGCCCTGCATTCTAGGATAGGGATGGGGCCATACATACTTTGACGAGATTGGGACCCTGCATACCAGTATAGGGATGAAGGTGATCATTTCTGCCAGGATAAGGATGAGGGGGACCATTCCTACCAGGATAGAGATGAGGGGTCCATGCATACCAGGATAGAGATGAGGGAGCCATGCATACCAGGATAGGCATGTGGAGCCATGTGTAGCAGATTGGGGATGAGGGGATCATATTTACCAGGATAGTGGATATTAACCCCTTCCCGACCCATGACGCCACGTAGGCGTCATGAAAGTCTGTGCCAATCCGACCCATGACGTCTATGTGGCGTCATGGAAAGATCGCATCCCTGCAGATCGGGTGAAAGGGTTAACTCCCATTTCACCCGATCTGCAGGGACAGGGGGAGTGGTAGTTTAGCCCAGGGGGGGTGGCTTCACCCCCCCCCCCCGTGGCTACGATCGCTCTGATTGGCTGTTGAAGGTGAAACTGCCAATCAGAGCGATTTGTAATATTTCACCTACTATAACTGGTGAAATATTACAATCCAGCCATGGCCGATGCTGCAATATCATCGGCCATGGCTGGAAACACTAATGTGCCCCCACCCCACCCCACCGATCGCCCCCCCAGCCCCGCGATCTGTCCGGTACACTGCTCCGGCTCCCCTCCGTCCTGTGCTCCGCTCCCCCGTGCTCTTGTCCGCTCCCCCCATGCTCCAGTCACCCCCCCCGTGCTCCAATCACCCCCCTGCACTCCGATCCATCCCCGTGCTCCGTTCCACCCCCCGTGCTCCGTTCCACCCCCCGTGCTCCGTTCCACCCCCCGTGCTCCGTTCCACCCCTCCCGCGCTCCGATCCACCCCCCCATGCTCTGAGCCCCCCCCCCATGGTCCCCCCCACCCCATCATACTTACCGATCCTGCCGGGGTCCGTCCGTCTTCTCCCTGGGCGCCGCCATCTTCCACTGTTAGAATAGTGTTAGGGGTAGGGTTAGGGGTAGGGTTAGGGGTAGGGTTAGGGTTAGGGGTAGGGTTAGAGGTAGGGTTAGGGCTAGGGTTAGGGTTAGGGCTAGGGCTAGGGTTAGGGCTAGGGGTAGGGTTAGGGTTTCGGTATGTGCACACGTATTCTGGTCCTCTGCGGATTTTTCCGCTGCGGATTTGATAAATCCGCAGTGCTAAACCGCTGCGGATTTATGGCGGATTTACCGCGTTTTTTCTGCGCATTTCACTGCGGTTTTACAACTGTGATTTTCTATTGGAGCAGTTGTAAAACCGCTGCGGAATCCGCACAAAGAAGTGACATGCTGCGGAATGTAAACCGCTGCGTTTCCGTGCAGTTTTTCCGCAGCATGTGTACAGCGATTTTTGTTTCCATAGGTTTACATTGAACTGTAAAGTCATGGGAAACTGCTGCGGATCCGCAGCGTTTTCCGCAGCGTGTGCACATACCTTTAGAATTAGGCTATGTGCACACGGTGCGGATTTGGCTGCGGATCCGCAGCGGATTGGCCGCTGCGGATTCGCAGCAGTGTTCCATCAGGTTTACAGTACCATGGAAAACCAAATGCGCTGTGCCCATGGTGTGGAAAATACAGCGCGGAAACGCTGCGTTGTATTTTCCGCAGCATGTCAATTCTTTGTGCGGATTCCGCAGCGTTTTACACCTGTTCCTCAATAGGAATCCGCAGGTGAAATCCACACAAAAAACACTGGAAATCCGTGGAAAATCCGCAGGTAAAAAGCAGTGCCTTTTACCCGCGGATTTTTCAAAAATGATGCTGAAAAATCTCACACGAATCCACAACGTGGGCACATAGCCTTAGGGTTAGGGTTGGAATTAGGGTTGTGGTTAGGGGTGTGATTAGGGTTATGGCTACAGTTGGGGTTAGAGTTAGGGGTGTGTTGCGGTTAGGGTTGTGATTAGGGTTATGGCTACAGTTGGGATTAGGGTATTTATAAAGAGGAGAAAAAAGGAGCATACAGTATAAATAATTTTAAACAAGTGTCTTTATTGATACAAAAAAATGCTAAAAATAGTAAGACAATTACATATAAGGTGAAATCCAGTCAAGCACAATCCTACGGTACCTTTTTTGCGGAATTTACAAAACATTCTTATTGAGGCTTTGGAGGGTAATATCATCACCAAACAAGTATTTGATGGTCTAATGGTCAGGTCCCCTAGAGTCCCGACTTTGTATCTGTTGCCTAAGGTCCACAAGGATGCCCTTGACCCTCCGGGGCGTCCTATAGTGTCTGGTATTGATGGGATGTGTAACCCCATTTGTCAATTCGTTGACTACTATTTGAAACCTTTGGTGGAGACCTTACCTTCTTACGTTAAGGACACTTCGGATGTCCTGTCGAGGGTCGATGGCATCCTTGTGGACTGTGACACAATCCTCGTTACAGCTGACGTCGAGAGTCTATACACGTGCATTGATCACTCCCATGGGCTGAATGCTGTTCGCCACTTCTTGAGTGCCTCCGACATGGATGGCCCTCTGTGTGAGCTAATCCTCGAGCTGGTGGAGTATATCCTGACCCATAATTTTTTCATCTTTAAAGACAACTTTTATTTACAGAAACGCGGCACAGCCATGGGCACGGTGTGTGCGCCCTCGTACGCCAACCTCTTCCTGGGCGCCTGGGAGAGAGAGATCTTTGGCGACGGGGGCCCACCATCTGCTGCCCATGTGCTGTGCTGGTATCGTTATATCGATGATATTCTGTTTTTTTGGGGCGGGTCTGTCCACCAGCTCGAGGATTTTATGAGAGGCCTTAATGATAATGCATTGAACATACGTTTGACCTATGTTCATAGTACTGTTACGGTCGACTTCCTGGACGTCCGTCTGGAAATTGATTCTGATCGGCGCATCCAGACCGACGTTTTCAGGAAGCCGACCTCGGTCAACTCTTTACTGCATGCCACCTCTGCTCACCATCCAGCCACCGTGAGGGCCGTCCCGGTCGGACAGTTTCTCAGGATGCGACGCATTTGCTCCTCTGAAACTAAATTTGAACAACAGGCGAGTGATCTTAAACAGAGATTTAAGGCCCGTGGCTATAGCCACAGGTCGATTAAGGCCGGCTATGACCATGCCAGGACTACCCCACGGAGTGATCTATTGCACGGTGTCTCTCGACGTCACAATGAGGACAAGGGTGGATTAATTAGATACATTTCCACCTATAATCATGAGTGGGAGAGCATGCGTTCTATCTTTTTCAAACATTGGCCAGTGCTACATACTGAGCCCTCCCTGCGTGCTGCTTTGGGCAACTTCCCTTTGATGACTCCTAGGAGGTGTAGGAGCCTTAATGATATCTTGGTGAGGAGCCATTACGTCCCAGCCCCAACCAATTTTTTTGGTACGGGGGGCCCCCGTATGGGATGTGTCCCGTGTGGGCGCTGTCTTGCCTGCGCCAATGTCCTCCGCTGCTCTGATTTCGCTTCGAGTGACGGTTCAAAAGTATTTCAAATTAGACAGCGCATAAGTTGCAATAACACCAATGTCATCTATTATGCGACCTGTCCATGCCCAAAAATATATGTGGGGCTTACCACTCGCGAACTTAGGGTTCGTGTTCGTGAGCATGTGCGGGACATTGGCGTGGCCAGGACAGCGCCCACATTAGCTGACTTGAAAACAATTCCACGCCATTTCAGGCAGCACCATAATTGTAATGACAAACTACTTTCTGTTAGGGGGATTGACGTTCTTCATCTTGGCATTCGAGGTGGTGACTATAGGAAACGACTTGCACAGATTGAGTCCAAGTGGATTGTTCTGCTTGATACTTTGACGCCCAGGGGCCTTAATGAATCTTTAAGTTTTGCTCCTTACCTCTAGCGTAGTCTAAAACGTGTCTCCAGCGCGTCTCACCATTGTCCCTCCGGATTTTTTGTTTTTATAATTTTTAATGTTTTATCTTTTTTCTTTTGATTCTAACTTTTTGTTCTTTCTTTTTCCATAGTAATGTCTTTTGCATATTGGCCCCCCCCCTTTGATTCCGGCCTCGTGTGGGGTGAACATTCTACATTGGCATCCGATAACTTTAATGAGGATTAGCATGGTGCCATCATCCGCTATTTTTGGACGCCATATGGACTATATATATAGGCGTATATGTGTATGTCGTGGTTGTCCGTATATGCTATGTATACTATGTTTTTATGTATCATGTTATACTGTATATACTGTTCTGGCTTACACCTATTTGTATGTGCTTTGCCCATATTACTCTTATGTCATGCTTTGCTGTCCCTTTTCCTCCCTTTTCCCTTTCCCTTTTATTGTTATTGGAGAAAATTGGGATTGTCCATATTAGGGGTATGCGTTTTAAGATAATGACATGCGGGCATATAGTATGTTGGTGCCATCTGCCAGTATTAGTTTACATATACATTGTTGATATCATTGCATGTGCGGATTGACCTTGTATACTATCGTATAGCTGCACATATATTGCGTATACAATTAATACCCTACTTTATATATGGTGGACTGTGCTTTTTCTATTTATTCATTAGATGACACCTTGCTCATTTTTTTGCCTTGTGCACATTGCCTCGGTATATATACCCCTCATTGGTAGTCAGCGGTTGTATCCCTCCCCTCACTCAGCCATCTATGCGGCTGTGCGCATCGCGCTGTGTGAGGGTGGCTCCGGTGTGTGGGTGGGGCATCTCGGTGCCTTGTGCGCAGCCTCCGGACTTTTCCTCCGGCGCCTACGCACTCGGCCTGACGCCCTGCCCCCGCTCCTGACCCGCCCTCCGCAGTGCGCATGCGCCGCTTATGCCGCGCGGATTGGTTGTTGCCGCACACGTGATCGGGGTCGAGGGGGTTATTAGCAGGTCCTGCACCAGTGGACTGCTATCCCCTTGAGAAAGCGGCGTTTGTGAGCCGCGAAACGCGCGTCGGGGCGTTTCTGTTTTTCCGGTGGGACACTCTCCTCCTGCACCCCTCTCTGGTAAGCATAGCTATGGCACTTGTCACTTTATCTATTACATATTACCAATAGTCTAGCCCTATGATGGCTATGGTACCTCTCTAGGTATATGTGAGCTTTGCCTTCCAGTTTATTTTCATGTGGGGGCTTTTCTTCCCCCCTTGGTTGTTATTTGTAGATATATATGGGGGTTGCAGGGTGTGGTCCTCCCCATGTGCTTGACTGGATTTTACCTTATATGTAATTGTCTTACTATTTTTAGCATTTTTTTGTATCAATAAAGACACTTGTTTAAAATTATTTATACTGTATGCTCCTTTTTTCTCCTCTTTATAAATATGCTTGTCATGGAGCTTTTTTGATGGATATGGGGACAGTCTATCGTTATGTGTTATAGCCCAGACCAGCATTATGATACTGGGATTTCTGCTAATATTAGTTGGGATTAGGGTTTGGGGTGTGGGGGGGTTAGTGTTGGAGGTAGAATTGAGGGGTTACCACTGTTTAGGCACATCAGGGGTCTCCAAACGCAACATGGCGCCACCATTGATTCCAGCCAATCTCGTATTCAAAAAGTCAAATGGTGCTCCCTCAATTCCGAGCCCCGACGTGTGCCCAAACAGTGGTTTACCCCCACATATGGGGTATCAGCATACTCAGGATAAACTGTGCAACAACTACTGGGGTCCAATTTCTCCTGTTACCCTTGTGAAAATAAAAAAATGCTTGCTAAAACATCATTTTTGAGGAAAGAAAAATGATTTTTTATTTTCACGGCTCTGCGTTGTAAACGTCTGTGAAGCACTTGGGGGTTCAAAGTGCTCACCACATATCTAGATAAGTTCCTTGGGGGGTCTAGTTTCTAAAATGGGGTCACTTGTGGGGGGTTTCTACTGCTTAGGCACACCAGGGGTCTGCAAACGCAACGTGACGCCCGCAGACCATTCCATCAAAGTCTGCATTTCAAAAGTCACTACTTCCCTTCTGAGCCCCGACGTGTGCCCAAACAGTGGTTTACCTCCACACATGGGGTATCAGTGTACTCAGGAGAAACTGGACAACAACTTTTGGGGTCCAATTTCTCCTGTAACCCTTGGGAAAATAAAAAATTCTGGGCTAAATAATAATTTTTGAGGAAAGAAAACGTATTTATTATTTTCACGGTTCTGCATTATAAACTTCTATGAAGCACTTGGGGGTTCAAAGTGCTCACCACACATCTAGATAAGTTCCTTTCGGGGTCTAGTTTCCAAAAATGGGGTCACTTATGGGGGGTTTCTACTGTTTAGCGACATCAGGGGCTCTGCAAACGCAACGTGACGCCCGCAGAGCATTCCATCAAAGTCTGCATTTCAAAACGTCACTACTTAAATTCCGAGCCCCGGCATGTGCCCAAACAGTGGTTTACCCCCACATATGGGGTATCAGTGTACTCAGGAGAAACTGGACAACAACTTTTGGGGTCAAATTTCTCCTGTTACCCTTGGGAAAATAAAAAATTGCAGGCTAAAATATCATTTTTGAGAAAATAATTTTTTTTTTTATTTTCATGGCTCTGCGTTATAAACTTCTGTGAAGCACTTGGGGGTTCAAAGTCCTCACCACACATCTAGATTAGTTCCTTTGGGGGTCTAGTTTCCAAAATGGGGTCATTTCTGGGGGATCTCCAATGTTTAGGCACACAGGGGCTCTCCAAACGTGACATGGTGTCCGCTAATGATTGGAGCTAATTTTCCATTTAAAAAGCCAAATGGCGTGCCTTCCCTTCCGAGCCCTGCCGTGCGCCCAAACAGTGGTTTACCCCCACATATGGGGTATCAGCATACTCAGGACAAACTGGACAACAACATTTGGGGTCCAATTTCTCCTATTACCCTTGGCAAAATAGGAAATTCCAGGCTAAAAAATCATTTTTGAGGAAAGAAAAATTATTTTTTATTTTCATGGCTCTGCGTTATAAACTTCTGTGAAGCACCTGGGAGTTTAAAGTGCTCAATATGCATCTAGATAAGTTCCTTGGGGGGTCTAGTTTAAAAAATGGGGTCACTTGTGGGGAAGCTCCAATGTTTAGGCACACAGGGGCTCTCCAAACGCGACATGGTGTCCGCTAACAATTGGAGCTAATTTTCCATTCAAAAAGTCAAATGGCGCGCCTTCCCTTCCGAGCCCTGCCGAGTGCCCAAACAGTGGTTTACCCCCACATATGAGGTATCGTCGTACTCGGGAGAAATTGCCCAACAAATTTTATGATCCATTTTATCCTATTGCCTATGTGAAAATGAAAAAATTGAGGCGAAATGAATTTTTTTGTGAAAAAAAAGTACTTTTTCATTTTTACAGATCAATTTGGGAAGCATCTGAGGGTTTAAAGTGCTCACTAGGCATCTAGATAAGTTCCTTGGGGGGTCTAGTTTCCAAAATGGGGTCACTTGTGGCGGAGCGCCAATGTTTAGGCACACAGGGTCTCTCCAAACGCGACATGGTGTCCGCTAACGATGGAGATAATTTTTCATTCAAAAAGTCAAATGGCGCTCCTTCCCTTCCGAGCCTTACCATGTGCCCAAACAGTGGTTTACCCCCACATGTGAGGTATTGGTGTACTCAGGAGAAATTGCCCAACAAATTTTAGGATCCATTTTATCCTGTTGCCTATGTGAAAATGAAAAAATTGAGGCTAAAAGAATTTTTTTGTGAAAAAAAAGTACTTTTTCATTTTTACGGATCAATTTGTGAAGCACCTGGGGGTTCAAAGTGCTCACTATGCATCTAGATAAGTTCCTTGGGGCGTCTAGTTTCCAAAATGGGGTCACTTGTGGGGGAGTTCCAATTTTTAGGCACACGGGGGCTCTCCAAACGTGACATGGTGTCCGCTAAAGAGTGGAGCCAATTTTTCATTCAAAAAGTCAAATGGCGCTCCTTCCCTTTCAAGCCCTGCCGTGCGCCCAAACAGTGGTTTACCCCCACATATGAGGTATCAGCGTACTCAGGACAAATTGGACAACAACTTTCGTGGTTCAGTTTCTCCTTTTACCATTGGGAAAATAAAAAAATTGTTGCTAAAAGATAATTTTTGTGACTAAAAAGTTAAATGTTCATTTTTTTCTTCCATGTTGCTTCTGCTGCTCTGAAGCCCCTGAAGGGTTAATAAACTTCTTGAATGTGGTTTTGAGTACCTTGAGGGGTGCATTTTTTAGAATGGTGTCACTTTTGGGTATTTTCAGCCATATAGACCCCTCAAACTGACTTCAAATGTGAGGTGGTCCCTAAAAAAAATGGTTTTGTAAATTTCGTTGTAAAATTGAGAAATCGCTGGTCAAATTTTAACCCTTATAACTTCCTAGCAAAAAAAAATTTTGTTTCCAAAATTGTGCTGATGTAAAGTATACATGTGGGAAATGTTATTTATTAACTATTTTGTGTCACATAACTCTCCGGTTTAACAGAATAAAAATTCAAAATGTGAAAATTGCGAAATTTTCAAAATTTTGGCAAAATTTCCGTTTTTATCACAAATAAACGCAGAATTTATTGACCTAAATTTACCACTAACATGAAGCCCAATATGTCACGAAAAAACAATCTCAGAACCGCTAGGATCCGTTGAAGCGTTCCTGAGTTATTACCTCATAAACGGACACTGGTCAGAATTGCAAAAAACGGCAAGGTCTTTAAGGTCAAAATAGGCTGGGTCATGAAGGGGTTAAGTAAAGAATTGACATTTTTTACTTCAGTTTTTTTGCCTCTCCTAATTTTCTCCTCTAAAATCTATGTGCGTCTTATGGTCCGGTGCATCTTATAGTCCGAAAAATACGGTACTTGTTGGGTTGTCCTACTTCATCCAGGTTCACCCTTCACCTGCAGATGTTGAAATAGCATGGCTCAGGCAAGAATTAATGTTTTTTTCATATGAAAAAAAGGAAAAGAACTCCTGTAGTACTCCTTAGATAATATCTTATGTATTGTGGGAATAAATGATCCAAGATGTTGAAATTCAACCTGTCCATTATTTCACTCAAACTAACACAAGAAGGCAGGACAGAACTTGTAGATCCATATTTAAAGTGCACAGTTGGCCAGTCCCTCTGACTTTCATCTAACCTGCATGGACAGCTTAAAAAATACCTGGAACCAAACCATAGTAACATAGTAACATAGTAACATAGTTAGTAAGGCCGAAAAAAGACATTTGTCCATCCAGTTCAGCCTATATTCCATCATAATAAATACCCAGATCTACGTCCTTCTACAGAACCTAATAATTGTATGATACAATATTGTTCTGCTCCAGGAAGACATCCAGGCCTCTCTTGAACCCCTCGACTGAGTTCGCCATCACCACCTCCTCAGGCAAGCAATTCCAGATTCTCACTGCCCTAACAGTAAAGAATCCTCTTCTATGTTGGTGGAAAAACCTTCTCTCCTCCAGACGCAAAGAATGCCCCCTTGTGCCCGTCACCTTCCTTGGTATAAACAGATCCTCAGCGAGATATTTGTATTGTCCCCTTATATACTTATACATGGTTATTAGATCGCCCCTCAGTCGTCTTTTTTCTAGACTAAATAATCCTAATTTCGCTAATCTATCTGGGTATTGTAGTTCTCCCATCCCCTTTATTAATTTTGTTGCCCTCCTTTGTACTCTCTCTAGTTCCATTATATCCTTCCTGAGCACCGGTGCCCAAAACTGGACACAGTACTCCATGTGCGGTCTAACTAGGGATTTGTACAGAGGCAGTATAATGCTCTCATCATGTGTATCCAGACCTCTTTTAATGCACCCCATGATCCTGTTTGCCTTGGCAGCTGCTGCCTGGCACTGGCTGCTCCAGGTAAGTTTATCATTAACTAGGATCCCCAAGTCCTTCTCCCTGTCAGATTTACCCAGTGGTTTCCCGTTCAGTGTGTAATGGTGATATTGATTCCCTCTTCCCATGTGTATAACCTTACATTTATCATTGTTAAACCTCATCTGCCACCTTTCAGCCCAAGTTTCCAACTTATCCAGATCCATCTGTAGCAATCTTCCAAATCAAACTTAACAAAAGTTCCCCAATGAAAAATATGTTCAGAATACTCTTCAGGATCTCCAGACTGCTAGAACAATCCAATATTCCCAAAGTCTCTTATAAACATTAGTTATCATTTTTTTCAGCAAATTACCATCTCTCCAGACTACCCACACTTTCCTGCATTTTCAAGCCTTACTTGGCCAAGAATTCCTGTGTTCTCTAAGAGAAAGCCGTTGCAAGTCTCCTTTGGGAGCGGTTCATCTCCAACAGAAGAATCGACAACAGAACTTCCAATGGTTAGATCCTTCTATGTCCTGACATCTGTTGGGGTAAGAGTCAATATACATTAGGGTGTTGGCCAATCCCAATGGGGTTAGCTGACTGTAGTCTAATGTGTCTGGTGGGCTATACTCCCTAAAGCTATAATTATGTGAGTTAAAAGGAATGACATTGTCCTTACACGAAACTAAGGAAATAAAAATTACCATAAGTTACAAACACCAAACCTATCGGGGATAATTTCTATATAAATAACTATTAGCACAATAAGATATGACAGTAATAAAAGAATAAAATGCACACGATGAATCTAAAGTAGGTTTCCAATTCAGGGATATGTCATGGTGAGTTTCTCACAATGCTCCATTTAATTAGCATACCTTGTAATAAGGTGATGATTTCCTTTTAAAACATGTCTCGTTAATTACACAGGAGAACAGAACTGGCACACTGTGCATTATAATACCCGCTAACATTCCCTGTTCTTTCCATTCTTCTGATTCACGCCTTTTATGCTCATCTTGACCACAACAGTCTGCTGCTCCATGTTATATATTGTTCTGTAGGAACAGGACACAATCCTGCACGTGCTTCTTTTTATGTGGTCCTCTTGTACTTTTCAAAAATGTAATGAATTAAACATTGGCCAAAATTCAATAACGCCACCATAGTGTGTCCTGAATACCACAGTCAATGCAAGTTATTAAAATCAATACGATGCACTAGTGGGTGGCGTGCTATGCCCAGCAACACATGCTATTTATTCAATAACACAGCATGGCACAATAGCACATGATATCGATTGTCCTAGTAGGCATCATCTGCCATATACATTAGACTGTATTACTGTTATTATTGAATTATGGTCATTGTATTTCACAGTTGAATAAGCTACAGGTGTTGTTTTGCTTTTTCTCCTTTCAATGTGTTCTTTCATTTAGTGGTTTGATTGTATTAGATGGGGCTTTTTATTGTTAAAAACAAATATTAAACTGGCACTTGAGAATTGTCACTTTATGTTACGTAAAGCAAATATTCATCTTTATTAAACTTTTATAGACATTTTAGGGAATGCAGCAATTATGCAATATTGTTCTATTACTCATGTCACTTACTTTACAGGCATGAGTAATTCAGGTAAGGAGGAACAGCAAAATTATGAAAATCAAATTCCCCATGACTTCTCAACCTGGAGCCATCAATATAATGAAACATCATGCATAAGATAGTATTATGGATCCATGTTATACAGATCTGTAACACTTCTGCCATGGGGGTGATGGGGGCCTCTAGTATACTACCATTTGCCTCTGATATTATATTAAAGCATACAGAAGTTGAACCCCTTAGCGCAATATTATGCAACTGTATGTTTCACAGTCAGAATTTGTCTCTAACAGCAGCTCAAATCTAAGGTAAAATCAGGTAATTATGGAAATCACAGGATCGATGCACATGTTAATAATGATATGCAAATAATGAAAAACATCTCAAATTATTACAGTAACTAGTGTGAGCACTATGCATAGAATTTCACACACTTACATTCCTTGGTATACTATTAATGAGGTTCTTAATGGTTGTCTAAGGAATGTTTTGGCACACTAAATGCACTGTGGAACACAAATCATCAAGACCTGCTTCTGGCAGCTCCCTTTGAGATTGCTGACCAATGATATGGTAGACGTGCTCAATAGGAGGCAAGTCCAGAGACACTGCAGGCCATGGTAGCACGTTTAGGCAACACATGCTGCTCACAGTAGAGCAAACACCATGGGGCCTCACATTGTCATGTTAAAAAATGGCTCATGGGACATTTGGAGAAATGGCCGTACCACTGGTTAAATGAAAGATCCATTTTATACTGTGTAAGATAGCACTTACTGAGTGTGTTGGGGGACACTCGCTTAGCACAGGATTCAGTCACACAGGCACAGGATTCTCACACAAACAGTCCATGCGGTTTATATTATGCAGCATAAACCGGGTCATGCACAGTTCATTATATACATTTTATACAGCTTCAACTCACAGTCACTAAACACGCCGGACTTCTCACTTCGTCCAGTTACCATGGGTGACCGTACGCCGAACAGTTCATCAATGTCCATGGAACACAACAAGCACCAACAGTCTGTTCCACAGGCAGATACTTCTCTGCCGTTATGATTGCCCCCTTCCATAGTGTTACCTTTCTGGAGCTCCTGCTCCACACACTGACCTCCTGTCAGTCCTTTCTCCTGGGAAGGTGCTGAACTGGGATCACTGTCCTGGACAATGCCTTGCTCACCAGGCCACCTGACAGTCCAAATCCTCAAACGGGCTGTAGCTTCCCCAATGCAGTGTCGTTGCAGACTCTGCATACATTTGGCCTTTTCGTGCACTCTTCAGGATGTCTGTCCCCACCTGGGACCATCCAACACAAAGGCCACTGCGTGCGCTGTTCAGGACGTCCGTCCCCACCTGGGACCATCCAACACACAAGTCTCTCAGTGCGCTATTCAGGGATCCGAGCCTACTCCCAGGATCTCCCAACACACAAGTCTTCAGATCCACGGCCTCTCAGTGCACTATTCAGGGATCTGGCCCACACACAGGACCTCCCAACACACAAGCCGTCCAGGATCTACATACTGTTCATTACAGAGACCATGTGACCACACCATGGTCACATCATGTACCTGTAACCACTCCCATAGGTGAGTGGTGTGTGTGGTTAGCCAGAGCCGCCCAGCTCTCCAGCTAACCCTGCAAGCCTCCCTTTACAAACTATACAAATATTTGTGGAACTACAGGTCCCAGAACAACAATATTACTGGCTTACAGCGCAGACTCCCTCTGCGACACATACTGGCCATTTACAATCCTGCCGGTCACTGTTTCACCATCATAATCACAGATACGCCTCCATGCGCATCCCAAGGAGCACCTACAACACCCCTAGCTGTGACAGCAGTCAATGCATCACAACTGCAAGGGAAATTTGATGTCACATACCAAGCCTAAGGGTACCGTCACACTATAACATTTCGATCGCTACGACGGTACGATTCGTGACGTTCCAGCGATATCGTTACGATATCGCTGTGTCTGACACGCAGCAGCGATCAGGGATCCTGCTGAGAATCGTACGTCGTAGCAGATCGTTTAGAACTTTCTTTCATCGCTGGATCTCCCGCTGTCATTGCTAGATCGGTGTGTGTGACACCGATCTAGCGATCTAGCGATGCGATCCAGCGATGCGTTCGCTTGTAACCAGGGTAAACATCGGGTAACTAAGCCCAGGACCGCGCTTAGTTACCCGATGTTTACCCTGGTTACAAGCGTTAAACTAAAAAAAAACAAACAGCACATACTTACATTCTGGTGTCCGTCAGGTCCCTTGCAGTCTGCTTCCAGCACTGTGACTGCCGGCCGTAAAGTGAAAGCAGAGCACAGCGGCTGTGCTTTCACTTTCACTTTACGGCCGGCAGTCACAGTGCGGGAAGCAGAGACTGCAAGGGACCTGACGGACACCAGAATGTAAGTATGTGCTGTTTGTTTTTTTTTAGTTTAACGCTTGTAACCAGGGTAAACATCGGGTAACTAAGCGCGGTCCTGCGCTTAGTTACCCGATGTTTACCCTGGTTACCCAGGGACCTCGGCATCTTGGTCGCTGGAGAGCGGTCTGTGTGACAGCTCCCCAGCGACCACACTACGATTTACCTACGATCACGGCCAGGTCATATCGCTGGTCGTGATCGTAGGTAAATCGTATAGTGTGACGGTACCCTAAGTCTTCAGAATCAATCAGAAGGCAAGGCATTTGTCTGGTAACAGGTCTTCCTTTGACCTCACACCATGACTCTTAAAGGCAATCAATGTGCAGTGCATGACAATGGAGGTTGGAATGGAGGTCTATATCTTTCAGCAATAAACAGCACTTTTGCCTTGAAAGCAATGACACTGGAAGATTGACCAGGAGATCATTTGAGCAACTCCATTTAGCGGCATTCATGAGAGAGTCACTCAGTCTCTGTCCCCACCCTAAAATGAAGCGTCATCAGTTCCGCTCATTGTTCCATACATGTATACAACCGCTATACTTGCAGAGCGTAAGACTATACAGTATTTGCAATAAATGAATAAATAATCTGTTTTTAATAAATCATGTAGTAACATGTTAGGGTTTAGTCATAGGCATAAAAGAGGGGCAGACGGAGCAAATGACACGGGCAAAGTTACTGTAACATGGGGGCACTGTTGCGTAACTTCTGCCATGAGATGGGATTAGTATCTCGTCTCATACAGCAGTCTGAGGTGCATCCAAGGGAGGCAGCATTTTACCACCCCCAGGGGTGGGAATCAGCCTGTTCTCCTAAGCAGTTGACAAATTAACAACCATTTTTTCAGAAGTGGATACAATTGAAGCTCAGCACTGGCACTTTGAAGGAAGAGATGACGTCAGATAATGTCACTGCTGCACCACAGAGGAGAGAAAGTTGGTGGAAAGATAATCACTCCATGGAGTCGAAGAAAAAATGGACTTTTATTGGGAAGAAAGTAGTGTGAGTGGACAGTATGGGGTTGAACAATGTAAGGAGGGGACACATAATGGTCACTTTGGGAAGGACACAGGGCGAGGGAATAGATTGAGGGACAGTAGAAAGGGAGCAGCGTGTGTGGACAGTGTGATTGTGGGAAGTATGCAAACATAGGAAAAGTTTGAATAGGGGAAAAAATGTAAGAAAGGTGGTACAATACAGAAAGTGAGCAGTTTGGGGGCACGGTGTGAGGGGACAGAGTGAAGAGGGGGTTCTGTATAGAAAAGCGGTGGTGTGGGGGACAGTGTAAGGACAAGGTGTGAAAAGGGTGCTCAGTATGGTTGAGCGAAACGGATGGGACAAATTCGAAAATCGCCGACTTTCGGCAAAGTCGGGTTTCAAGAAACCCGACCCGATCCTAGTGTGGGATCGGCCAAGAGGTCGGCGATCTTCACGCCAAAGTCACGTTTCGTATGACGCTTTCAGCGCCATTTTTCAGCCAATGAAGGAGGATGCAGAGTGTGGGCAGCGTGATGACATAGGTCTCGGTCCCCACCATCTTAGAGAAGGGCATGACAGTGATTGGCTTGCTTTCTGCGGCGTCACAGGGGCTATAAAGGGGCGTGCACGCCGACCGCCATCTTACTTCTGCCGATCGTAGCATAGGGAGAGGTTGCCGCAGCTTCATCAGAAGAAGGGATATAGTTAGGGAGGGAAGATTAACCCCCAAACTGCTTGTGCTGTAGCGATTTCCACTGTCCAACACCACCATTTGTTTGCAGGGACAGAGGAGGCTATATTTTTGTGCATCAGCTCTGTAGCTTATTAGGCTGCCTTATAAGGCTCCCTGATAGCTGCATTGCTGTTTGTACGCTGCTGTGCAAGCCAACTGCTTTTTTAAAAGTAAAATTCCTGTTGCTCCTTTCTGCACAGTTATCTTGTTTATTTGTCCACACTTTTGTGTGCAGCAGTCCTTTTTATTGCTGCCATACTTTTCCTGAGATTATTGTAGGGAGATTGAAATTGTACTACAGTCCTTGTATTTTTCATATATCTTCCAGCCACTTTCTGCCACTTACATTGTGTTGTTTTATACACTGGGCCTCAGTTTTGGTTCAGTCTCCCCCCAAAAAAGTGAGATTCAAATTCTCACAAAGTGGATATACTTCTGTCCTGTTAGTTTGTCGTATATCAGCCAGCCACTTTCTGCCACTTAGATTGCGTTGGTATATACACTGGACCTAAGTTGTGGTTCAGTCTCCCCCCCCCAAAAAAAGGGAGATTCAAATTCTCACAAAGTGGATATACTTCTGTCCTGTTAGTTTGTCGTATTTCAGCCAGCCACTTTCTGCCACTTAGATTGCATTGTTATATACACTGGGCCTAAGTTGTGGTTCAGTCTCCCAAAAAAAAGGGGAGATTCAAATTCTCACAAAGTGGATATACTTCTGTCCTGTTAGTTTGTCGTATATCAGCCAGCCACATTCAGCCACTTACATTGTGTTCTTTTTTGCACAGGGCCTGATTTTTTGTTCAGTCTCCCAAAAAAAAAGGGAGATTTAAAATCTCAACACGTTTATATACACCTTCTACCTTGTTTTACAGTACCATATAACGGTTGTTATTTTGGTTAGATTTTCAAAAAAATGAGGAAGTCAGGTGGAAGAGGCCGTGGGTGGTGGTTGCGAGCTGGTACTGATGGTGGTGGTGGTGCATCGGGTGGTAGTGGGAAAAGCACAATAGCACCTAAGGCTGGAGGTGTTGAGGCAACTTCATCATCTGGCTACACAAGGCCTCGAAGGCTCCATTATCTGGGAGTAGGAAAAAGGCTTTTAACCCTTTTCTGACATCGGACGTACTATCCCGTCGAGGTGGGGTGGGCCCCCATGACCACGGACGGGATAGTACGTCCAGCGCGATCGGCGGCGCTCACGGGGGGAGCGCGGCCGATCGTGGCCGGGTGTCAGCTGCCTATTGCAGCTGACATCCGGCACTATGTGCCAGGAGCGGTCACGGACCGCTCCCGGCACATTAACTCCCGGCACACCGCGATCAAACATGATCGCGATGTGCCGGCGGTGCAGGGAAGCATCGCGCAGGGAGGGGGCTCCCTGCGGGCTTCCCTGACCCCCCCGCAGCAACGCGATGTGATCGCGTTACTGCGAGGGTCTTACCTCCCTCCCTGCTTGTTCCAGGCCCGGATCCAAGATGGCCGTGGATCCGGGTCCTGCAGGGAGGGAGGTGGCTTCACAGAGCCTGCTCAGAGCAGGCACTGTGAAGCAGCCTGCACTGCTCTCAGATCGGTCATCTGACAGAGTGCTGTGCAAACTGTCAGATCACCGATCTGTGATGTCCCCGCCTGGGACAATGTAAAAAAGTAAAAAAAATTTTTTCAAAATGTGTAAAAAAAGATAAAAAAAAAAATATTCCTAAATAATGAAAAAAAAAAAAAATATTATTCCCCTAAATACATTTCTTTATCTAAATAAAAAAAAACAATAAAAGTACACATATTTAGTATCGCCGCGTCCGTAACGGCCCGACCTACAAACTGGCCCACCAGTTAACCCCTTCAGTAAACACCGTAAGAAAAAAAAAAAAAACGAGGCAAAAAACAACGCTTTATTATCATACCGCCGAACAAAAAGTGGAATAACACGCGATCAAAAAGACAGATATAAATAACCATGATACCGCTGAAAGCGTCATCTTGTCCCGCAAAAAACGAGCCACGATACAGCATCATCAGCAAAAAAAAAAAAAGTTATAGTCCTGAGAATAAAGCGATGCAAAAATAATTATTTTTTCTATAAAATAGTTTTTATCGTATAAAAGCGCCAAAACATAAAAAATGATATAAATGAGGTGTCGCTGTAACCGTACTGACCCGAAGAATAAAACTGATTTATCAATTTTACCAAACGCGGAACGGTATAAACGCCTCCCCCAAAAGAAATTCATGAATAGCTGGTTTTTGGTCATTCTGCCTCACAAAAATCGGAATAAAAAGCGATCAAAAAATGTAACGTGCCCAAAAATGTTACTAATAAAAACGTCAACTCGTCCCGCAAAAAACAAGACCTCACATGACTCTGTGAACCAAAATATGGAAAAATTATAGCTCTCAAAATGTGGTAACGCAAAAAATATTTTTTGCAATAAAAAGCGTCTTTCAGTGTGTGACGGCTACCAATCATAAAAATCCGCTAAAAAACCCGCTATAAAAGTAAATCAAACCCCCCTTCATCACCCCCTTAGTTAGGGAAAAATTAAAAAAATTTATTTATTTCCATTTTTCCATTAGGGTTTGGGCTAGGGTTAGGGTTAGGGTTAGGGCTAGGGCTAGGGTTAGGGTTAGGGTTAGGGCTAGGGTTAGGGCTAGGGTTAGGGCTAGGGCTAGGGTTAGGGCTAGGGTTAGGGTTAGGGCTAGGGTTAGGTCTAGGGTTAGGGTTAGGGATAGGGTTAGGGCTAGGGTTAAGGCTACAGTTAGGGTTGGGGCTAAAGTTACGGTTAGGGTTTAGATTACATTTACAGTTGGGAATAGGGTTGGATTAGGGTTAGGGGTGTGTCAGGTTTAGAGGTGTGGTTAGGGTTACTGTTGGGATTAGGGTTAGGGGTGTGTTTGGATTAGGGTTTCAGTTATAATTGGGGGGTTTCCACTGTTTAGGCACATCAGGGGCTCTCCAAACGCGACATGGCGTCCGATCTCAATTCCAGCCAATTCTGCGTTGAAAAAGTAAAACAGTGCTTCTTCCCTTCCGAGCTCTCCCGTGTGCCCAAGCAGGGGTTTACCCCAACATATGGGGTATCAGTGTACTCAGGACAAATAGGACAACAACTTTTGGGGTCCAATTTCTCCTGTTACCCTTGGGAAAATACAAAACTGGGGGCTAAAAAATAATTTTTGTGGGAAAAAAAAAGATTTTTTATTTTCACGGCTCTGCGTTATAAACTGTAGTGAAACACTTGGGGGTTCAAAGTTCTCACAACACATCTAGATAAGTTCCATGGGGGGTCTAGTTTCCAATATGGGGTCACTTGTGGGGGATTTCTACTGTTTAGGTACATTAGGGGTTCTGCAAACGCAATGTGACGCCTGCAGACCATTCCATCTAAGTCTGCATTCCAAATGGCACTCCTTCCCTTCCGAGCCCTCCCATGCGCCCAAACGGTGGTTCCCCCCAACATATGGGGTATCAGCGTACTCAGGACAAATTGGACAACAACTTTTGTGGTCAAATTTCTCCTCTTACCCTCGGGAAAATACAAAACTGGGGGCTAAAAAATAATTTTTGGGGGAAAGATTTTTTTTTTAATTTTCACGGCTCTGCGTTACAAACTGTAGTGAAACACTTGGGGGTTCAAAGCTCTCACAACACATCTAGATGAGTTCCTTAGGGGGTCTAGTTTCCAAAATGGTGTCACTTGTGGGGGGTTTCTACTGTTTCGGTACATTAGGGGCTCTGCAAATGCAATGTGACACCTGCAGACCATTCCATCTAAGCCTGCATTCCAAATGGAGCTCCTTCCCTTCCGAGCCCTCCCATGCGCCCAAACAGTGGTTCCCCCCCACATATGGGGTATCAGCGCACTCAGGACAAATTGGACAACAAATTTTGGGGTCCAATTTCTCCTGTTACCCTCGGGAAAATACAAAACTGGGGGCTAAAAAATAATTTTTGTGGGAAAAAATTTTTGTTTTATTTTTACGGCTCTCCATTATAAACTTCTGTGAAGCCCTTGGTGGGTCAAAGTGCTCACAACACATGTAGATAAGTTCCTTAGGGGGTCTACTTTCCAAAATGGTGTCACTTGTGGGGGGTTTCTACTGTTTAGGTACATCAGGGGCTCTGCAAACGCAATGTGACACCTGCAGACCATTCCATCTAAGTCTGCATTCAAATGGCACTCCTTCCCTTCCGAACCCTCCCATGCGCCCAAACAGTGGTTCCCCCCACATATGGTGTATCATCGCACTCAGGACAAATTGGGCAACAAATTTTGGGGTCCACTTTCTCCTGTTACCCTCAGGAAAATACAAAACTGGGGGCTAAAAAAATAATTTTTGTGGGAAAAATTTTTTGTTTTATTTTTACGGCTCTGCATTATAAACTTCTGTGAAGCACTTGGTGGGTCAAAGTGCTCACCACACCTCTAGATAAGTTCCTTAGGGGGTCTACTTTCCAAAATGGTGTCACTTATGGGGGGTTTCAATGTTTAGCATATCAGTGGCTCTCCAAACGCAACATGGCGTCCCATCTCAATTCCTGTCAATTTTGCATTGAAAAGTCTAACGGCGCTCCTTCCCTTCCGAGCTCTCCCATCCGCCCAAACAGTGGTTTACTCGCACATATGGGGTATCAGCGTACTCAGGACAAATTGTACAACAACTTTTGGGGTCCAATTTCTTCTCTTACCCTTGGGAAAATAAAAAATTGGGGGCGAAAAGATAATTTTTGTGAAAAAATATGATTTTTTATTTTTACGGTTCTACATTATAAACTTCTGTGAAGCACTTGGTGGGTCAAAGTGCTCACCACACCTTTAGATAAGTTCCTTAGGGGGTCTGTTAGGACTGGCGGAACGCACCAAGAGAGATGTAATGGATGCGTTCGCAGTCCGGGGTCCACCGTGCAGGTGAAACCTGCTGCTAGGACATGACAGACGATATGGCGGTACTCATAAGTATACACGCGTGGGTTAAACCTCACCCAGCGTGAAGAAAGCGATCCTGTTGCGTCACAGGATCGTGGTACCGCACATAGAGCGCGAGCAAGTGGTCAGCGAACTAGACCCCAACAGGGATAGTAGTCCGATTAGACCCTTGCTGGCACTACACCACAACTGGGTGTGAAAAGTATATACAATAGAGGCACCGAAGTGCAAACTGTGCCGTGCTGGCAGGCACCACTAAGTACCCAGACATGGGTCAGGAAGCGCACACAGGCGCGTGGCGCCGCACTGGCAGTCACAGCAGAGGACGCTGACACGTGTGTGACACGTTGAGTGTTAAGTCGGGCGCTAGATAGCAGCCATACACCATACGCGAACAATCATACAGTAGGGTAGGGGTATTTAAAGGACGACTTGCACTCACAACAAACACACATATAAAGTTGTACACTAGCGCATGGCCGTGCGGTCATGCGCAGTTTATATAGCTGCAGGACAGGAAGCGGCCACAGAAACTTTGCCCTTCCAAGACCTGCCAAGAGGACCAATAGAATGCGCTGCAGAGTCTGAGCACATGACCCTCGATCTCCAACGGGAGATCTTGCCCTGGGCATGCTCAGTGTGCGCAGACAAGGACTTAGTCCCAGAGAAGTCCACTCGCTGCTGACCAGTATTGGCTTTAAAGGCAGAAGCTGGAGAAGCAGCAGTAACTCTTCTCACAGAGTCAGACTGAGCGAGACGCTGGGATCGACGTCCCTGCTGAGCAGGCTCCACTGCGGCTGGAGGAGAATGGGAGACCGCAGCGGAGACGGATCGAGATTCCCCCTGTGCAGCAGAGGAAACTCGACTCCTAACATTACCCCCCCTCCTAGGGCCCCCCCCTCCTTGGGCCTCGCTACGTTCGAAGGCAGCAATGAGCTGTGGGGCCCGAATGTTTTCAGCAGGCTCCCATGACCTGTTCTCTGGACCATAACCCTTCCAATCCACCAGATAGAACTTTTTGCCGCGTACCACCTTACACCCCAAAATAGCGTTCACCTCGTAATCGTCCGTAGACGAACCCGATGTCCCGGCAGATGACTCGGAAAACCGGGACATGTATACGGGTTTCAAGAGGGACACATGAAAGGTGTCGGTGATACCCAAGCGTGGAGGAAGAGCCAGGCGGTAGACCACAGGATTAACCTGTTCGAGGACCTTGAAGGGACCCAAGTAGCGAGGAGCAAACTTAGTGGACTCAACTCGCAGCCTGATGTTACGGGCGGAGAGCCACACCAAGTCGCCAGGGACAAAAGTCGGAGCAGGGCGCCGATGAACATCGGCGGAGGACCTCATTCTCTCCTTGGAGGTCCGAATGGCATCCTGCGTGCGATCCCAAATGTCCCGTGCCTCCACAGCCCAGTCTGCCACCCTGGGATCAGCGGAAGACACAGGCATGGGCACTGGAACACGCGGATGCTGGCCGTAATTTAAGAGGAATGGAGTCTGACCGGTGGAGTCGGCTACGGCATTGTTAAGTGCAAACTCTGCCCACGGTAGCAAGGATGCCCAGTCATCCTGTCTGGCAGAAACAAAATGTCGCAGATATGTGACCAAGGTCTGGTTGGCCCTTTCTACCAACCCATTCGTCTCGGGATGATATGCCGAAGAGAGATTTAACTCAATACTGAGTAAACGACATAGCTCCCTCCAGAATCGAGACGCAAACTGGGGACCCCGGTCACTAACAATTTTGTCTGGCATACCGTGTAAGCGAAAGATATGCTTGATAAACAAGACAGCCAACGCCCGTGCAGATGGTAGCCGTGGAAGAGGCACCAAATGCACCATTTTGGAGAAATGGTCGGTGATCACCCAGATAATGGTGCAATTACGAGACTTGGGTAAGCCCACCACAAAGTCCATCCCGACCATCTCCCAGGGCCTGTCAGCCACGGGCAGAGGGTAAAGCAAACCAGCTGGCCGTTGCCGAGGAGTCTTGTTCCTGGCGCAAGAGACACACGCCCGAACGTACTCCGCGACATCACGAGCCATATGCGGCCACCAGTATGTCCTCGCCAGTAACTCAGATGTCCTTTTAGTACCAAAATGTCCACCCACCCTGGACGAGTGCGCCCAAGAGAGAACCTCCGGCCGCAAACTAGATGGAACAAAAGTCTTGCCCGGGGGCACAGACTCCAGCGAAACCGGGGCCACGGTTCTCAAACTCTCGGTGGGGACAATAAGCCGAGGCTCCTCCTCCTCCTCCGCAGATGACACAACGGAGCGAGAGAGAGCATCGGCCCGAATGTTCTTCTCCCCAGAAAGGAAATGGAGGGTGAAATGAAACCGGGAGAAGAACAAGGACCATCTGGCCTGGCGAGAATTCAACCGCTGAGCTGTCTGCAGATACACCAAATTTTTGTGATCTGTGAAGACTTGGAAGGGAAAACGTGCTCCCTCCAAGAGATGTCTCCACTCCGAGAAAGCCAACTTCATGGCTAGCAACTCCCTGTCCCCGATGGAATAATTCCTCTCTGCTGGTGCGAAGGTCTTGGAGAAAAAGAAGCAAGGATGCTTCCGACCTTGAGCATCCTTTTGGAAGAGGACTGCTCCAGCACCAACAGAAGAGGCATCCACCTCCATGATAAATGGCTTATCAACATCGGGGCGATGAAGTATGGGAGCGCTAGCGAAGTGTGACTTTATAGAGATAAAGGCCTTGGAGACCTCCTCAGACCACAATTTAGGATTTACCCCCTTCTTGGTGAGGGCAACCAAGGGAGCTACCAAAGTTGAGAAATGCGGGATGAACTGGCGATAATAATTGATGAACCCCATAAAGCGCTGCACCGCTTTAAGAGAATGAGGTTCCTGCCAGTCCATCACAGCCTGTAGTTTGGCAGGATCCATAGCCAATCCCTGGGCTGAGATGATGTAGCCTAGGAAAGGTAAGGACTCCTGCTCAAACATGCACTTCTCCAACTTGGCATAGAGGGAGTTTGCCCGTAGGAGGTCGAAGACTTTGCAAACATCTCTCCGGTGGGAGTCAATATCTGGAGAGTAGATGAGAATATCATCCAGATAGACTACGACCGAGGTGGAAAGCATATCCCGGAAGATATCGTTCACAAAGTCTTGGAAAACGGCTGGGGCATTACAGAGCCCAAAGGGCATCACCAGATATTCATAGTGCCCATCCCTGGTGTTAAAAGCCGTCTTCCATTCGTCCCTCTCACGGATGCGAATCAGGTTGTAAGCACCCCGCAGATCTAATTTAGTAAATACCCTTGCTCCCCGAAGCCTATCGAACAGTTCAGATATCAAAGGCAAAGGGTATTTATTCTTAACGGTGATGGCGTTAAGACCCCTGTAGTCTATGCATGGACGCAATTCCCCACTCTTCTTCTGCACGAAGAAGAATCCTGCCCCAGCAGGTGACACTGACTTCCTGATGAACCCTCTTGCCAGATTTTCCTGTATGTACTGTGACATTGCCTCCGTCTCCGGGAGAGAAAGCGGATAGACTCGACCCCGGGGAGGCTCAGCACCAGGCAAGAGGTCAATAGGACAGTCATAGGGGCGATGGGGCGGAAGGGTCTCCGCCGCCTTTTTGGAGAATACGTCTGCATATGACCAATACTGCTTGGGGAGAGAGGATAGATCTGCGGATACCTCAGTAGTAGCAACCTGAACGCACTCCCTCTGACACCTACCCCCACAAGATTCACCCCAACCCAGAATTCTGCCTGAGGACCACTCGATATGAGGAGAGTGGTACCGTAGCCAAGGTATTCCCAACAGGATCTCATCAATTCCTTCCGGAATGACGAGCAGAGAAATTATCTCCTGATGAGATGGCGACATGGACAGAGTAAAAGGGATGGTCTGGTGTGTTATCTGTGAGGGCAATGTCGACCCATTCACCACTCGCACCGTTACTGGTTGAGCAAGCATAACCAAGGGTATTGCGTGACGTTGGGCGAAGGCAGAAGACATAAAGTTGCCCTCCGCACCAGAATCCACGCAGAGCTCTACCGAGTGGGAAAATGAGCCAATAGTAATTGTCCCCTTAAAGGACAACTTAGAGGCAAACGTCGCCGTGTCTAGTGTACCTCCACCAACTACCACTAGACGCTGACGTTTCCTCGACCGCTGAGGACATCTGGTGGCTAGATGTCCTGACTGCTGGCAAACATGACAGACCCTGAGTGCACAAGCGGTCCGGGACTTAGATCCTGCTTGTGACACCTCCCTGGCCTCATGTGACTCAGGAACCAGGACTGGAAATTCAAGAGGTTTGGCAAAAGTAGGAGCCAGCCGAAACCTCTGCCTACACTGGGCTCGCTCTAACCTCCGCTCGTTAAAACGGAGGTCAATTCGAGTGGAGACAGTTATTAACTCCTCCAGTGTGGCAGGAATCTCCCTAGTGGCCAGAGCGTCCTTTACGTGGTCAGCCAATCCCCTCCAAAATATGGGGATATGAGCTTTATCCGACCAATCCAGCTCAGATGCTAAGGTGCGGAATTGGACGGCAAAATGACTGACCAAGGACTAACCCTGAGTTAATGCCAGCAATTGGAGCGCAGTATCATGGGTGACTTGAGGTCCTAAAAAGACCTGTTTCAGAGCGCTCAGAAACAGCGGAGCACTCTGCACCACATGATCGCCACGCTCCCACAGCGGCGTAGCCCATTCCAACGCCCTGTCCGACAATAGAGACAAAATAAATCCCACCTTAGCCCGCTCTGTGGGAAAACGTGTAGCCAGGAGCTCGAGATGAATAGAGCACTGACTCACAAATCCCCTACAAAACTTGCTATCACCAGAAAATTTTTCTGGCAGCGGGAGGTGAGATAATGTCGGAACAGGGGTGGCAATGGACATAGTAGCTGCAGCCACGCTGGCAGCCTGTACAGCTACTGCAGTAACATCCACAGCTGAGGTCGCGCTCTCGAGAGCCGCCAACCTACCCTCCAGCTGCTGGATATGCCGCAGAGATTGCTGTATGTCTGTCATCACTAGCCAGACCCTGGCGCTAGTGTAATGTTAGGACTGGCGGAACGCACCAAGAGAGATGTAATGGATGCGTTCGCAGTCCGGGGTCCACCGTGCAGGTGAAACCTGCTGCTAGGACATGACAGACGATATGGTGGTACTCATAAGTATACACGCGTGGGTTAAACCTCACCCAGCGTGAAGAAAGCGATCCTGTTGCGTCACAGGATCGCGGTACCGCACATAGAGCGCGAGCAAGTGGTCAGCGAACTAGACCCCAACAGGGATAGTAGTCCGATTAGACCCTTGCTGGCACTACACCACAACTGGGTGTGAAAAGTATATACAATAGAGGCACCGAAGTGCAAACTGTGCCGTGCTGGCAGGCACCACTAAGTACCCAGACATGGGTCAGGAAGCGCACACAGGCGCGTGGCGCCGCACTGGCGGTCACAGCAGAGGACGCTGACACGTGTGTGACACGTTGAGTGTTAAGTCGGGCGCTAGATAGCAGCCATACACCATACGCGAACAATCATACAGTAGGGTAGGGGTATTTAAAGGACGACTTGCACTCACAACAAACACACGTATAAAGTTGTACACTAGCGCATGGCCGTGCGGTCATGCGCAGTTTATATAGCTGCAGGACAGGAAGCGGCCACAGAAACTTTGCCCTTCCAAGACCTGCCAAGAGGACCAATAGAATGCGCTGCAGAGTCTGAGCACATGACCCTCGATCTCCAACGGGAGATCTTGCCCTGGGCATGCTCAGTGTGCGCAGACAAGGACTTAGTCCCAGAGAAGTCCACTCGCTGCTGACCAGTATTGGCTTTAAAGGCAGAAGCTGGAGAAGCAGCAGTAACTCTTCTCACAGAGTCAGACTGAGCGAGACGCTGGGATCGACGTCCCTGCTGAGCAGGCTCCACTGCGGCTGGAGGAGAATGGGAGACCGCAGCGGAGACGGATCGAGATTCCCCCTGTGCAGCAGAGGAAACTCGACTCCTAACAGGGTCTACTTTCCAAAATGGTGTCACTTGTGGGGGTTTCAATGTTTAGGCACATCAGGGGCTCTCCAAACGCAACATGGCGTCCCATCTCAATTCCTGTCAATTTTGCATTGAAAAGTCAAACGGCGCTCCTTCCCTTCCGAGCTCTCCCATCCGCCCAAACAGTGGTTTACCCCCACATATGGGGTATCATCGTACTCAGGACAAATTGTACAACAACTCTTGGGGTCCAATTTCTTCTCTTACCCTTGGGAAAATAAAAAATTGGGGGCAGAAAGTTAATTTTTGTGAAAAAATATGATTTTTTATTTTTACGGTTCTACATTATAAACTTCTGTGAAGCACTTGGTGGGTCAAAGTGCTCACCACACCTCTAGATAAGTTCCTTAGGGGGTCTACTTTCCAAAATGGTGTCACTTGTGGGGGGTTTCAATGTTTAGGCACATCAGGGGCTCTTCAAATGATACATGGCGTCCCATCTTAATTCCAGTCAATTTTGCATTGAAAAGTCAAATGGCGCTCCTTCGCTTCCGAGCTCTGCCATGCGCCCAAACAGTGGTTTACCCCCACATGTGGGGTATTGTCGTACTTAGGACAAATTGTACAACAATGTTTGGGGTCCATTTTCTCCTGTTACCCTTGGTAAAATAAAACAAATTGGAGCTGAATTAAATTTTTTGTGAAAAAAAGTTAAATGTTCATTTTTATTTAAACATTCAAAAAATTCCTGTGAAGCACCAGAAGGGTTAATAAACTTCTTGAATATGGTTTTGAGCACCTTGAGGGGTGTAGTTTTTAGAATGGTGTCACACTTGGGTATTTTCTATCATATAGACCCCTCAAAATGACTTCAAATGAGATGTGGTCCCTAAAAAAAAATGGTGTTGTAGAAATGAGAAATTGCTGGTCAACTTTTAACCCTTATAACTCCCTAACAAAAAAAAATTTTGGTTCCAAAATTGAGCTGATGTAAAGTAGACATGTGAGAAATGTTACTTATTAAGTATTTTGTGTGACATATCTCTGTGATTTAATTGCATAAAAATTCAAAGTTGGAAAATTGCGAAATTTTCATAATTTTCGCCAAATTTCCGTTTTTTTCACAAATAAACGCAGGTATTATCAAAGAATTTTTACCATTGTCATGAAGTACAATATGTCACGAGAAAACAATGTCAGAATCACTGGGATCCGTTGAAGCGTTCCAGAGTTATAACCTCACAAAGGGACAGTGGTCAGAATTGTAAAAATTGGCCCGGTCATTAACGTGCAAACCACCCTTGGGGGTAAAGGGGTTAAAGCCGGAGCAGCAGGAAAAAGTTTTGGCTTTCCATGCTGACTCAGCCTCTAGCTTTTTCGCCTCCTCTTCAGAAAGTTCTAAATATAAAAGCAGCGAGTCGTCAGTGGATGCTCCCGGTCAGGAACAAGACGTTTCCTTGTGTCCTTCACCCAAACCAAAAGTGAAGGATGCGTCAGGCAACACTACAGGTTACTCCATGGAGCTCTTTACACATACCGTGCCTGAGTTAGAACGGGAAATTGTTAACTGCCCATTACAAGATGAATGGGACATGGAGTGCACTGATGCACAGCCACAGCTAGATTATAATGCTGTTCCATTGACTCAGATCACTACATTGCTCTCGCAGTGTACTGAGCCAGAATCTGACCCTGATGAGACTATGGTGCCCCGTCCCGAATGCTATAGCACCTTACACGGTGACACAGAGGAAGGTGCACATGACATTGAAGAGGAGGTGATAGATGACCCAGTTGTTGACCCAGATTGGCAGCCATTGGGGAAAGAGGGTGCCGCTGCCAGTAGCTCAGAAGCGGAGGAGGATGATCCGCAGCAGCCATCTACATCGCAACAGCTGTCATCTGGCAGGCCCGTATCAGGCCAAAAATGTTTATCAAAAACAAAAACAGTTTTAGGACAGCGTGGCCATCCGGTGAAAGTTGCACAGCGTGCAATGCCTGAAAAGATATTCCATAGTAGTAAGAGTGCAGTGTGGCAATTTTTTAACCAAGATCCGAATGATCAGTCAAAAGTTATCTGTAAGAAATGCTCAAAGACCTTTAGCAGAGGGAAGAATCTTCAAAATTTAAATACAACATGCATGCGTAGACATTTAACCAGCATGCACTTGCAAGCCTGGACTAACTACCAAACATCGCATACCGTTGGTGCACTGTTGTGAATTCTGTTGTTGAGCTCCCTCCTGTGGTCAGGAATGGTACTTCGGCTGGTTCTGTCCATGGACTTTCTCTGGTGGCTGTGGGTGTTTCTGAGTTTCCTTCCACAGGTGACAAGCTTAATTCGTTAGCTGGCTACTCTATTTAACTCCTCTTGGATCATTGCTAGATGCCAGCTGTCAATGTTGTACTATGGCTCTAGTTTGCTCCTGGATCATACTGGTTACCTGTTACTCCAGCAGAAGCTAAGTTCCTCTTTGCTATTTAGCTTGTTTGCTATTTTTTCTGTCCAGCTTGCTATTGTTAAATATTGCCTTGCTTGCTGGAAGCTCTGGGACGCAGAGGGGCGCCCCCCGCACCGTGAGTTGGTGCGGAAGGGTTTTTTTTCCCTGCACTCTCTGCGTGGCTTTTGTAGGTTTTTGTGCTGACCGCAAAGTGACCTTTCCTATCCTCTGTCTGCTCAGAAAGTCGGGCCTCTCTTTGCTTAATCTATTTCATCTCTGTGTTTGTGATTTCATCTTGCTCACAGTCAATATATGTGGGGGCTGCCTTTTCCTTTGGGGAATTTCTCTGAGGCAAGGTAGGCTTATTTTTCCTCTTAAGGGCTAGCTAGTTTCTGAGGCTGTGTCGAGTTGCATAGGGAGCGTTAGGAGCAATCCACGGCTATTTTTAGTGTGTGTGATAGGCTTAGGGATTGCGGTCAGCAGAGTTCCCACTTCCCAGAGCTTGTTCTGTGTTTTGTGGCTATCAGGTCTTTCCGGGTGCTCTTAACCATCAGGTCCATTGTTGTCCTTACCACTGGGTCATAACAGTACAGCTGGCCAGAAGTATTAATGCATCTCAATAGAGGGATAAGAAAAGTTCTGAGACCATTTTTTTTTCTTTGCAGCGTATTTTGTCTCTCATTTCCCCTATACCTCTGGGTGGTTCAGAACACAGGTGTAGACATGGACATTCAAGGTCTGTCCTCTTGGATGGATAATCTCACTACAAGGGTACAAAGCATTCAAAATTTTGTGGTTCAGAATCCTATGTCAGAGGCTAGGATTCCAATTCCTGATTTGTTTTTTGGTGATAGATCTAAGTTCTTGAATTTCAAAAATAATTGTAAATTGTTTCTTGCCCTGAAACCTCACTCCTCAGGTGACTCTGTTCAACAAGTAAAGATCATTATTTCTTTATTACGTGACGACCCTCAAGACTGGGCATTTTCCCTTGCGCCAGGAGATCCGGCATTGCGTGATGTTGATGCGTTTTTCCTGGCGCTTGGATTGCTTTATGACGAACCAAATTCAATGGATCAGGCAGAGAAAGTCTTGCTGGATCTGTGTCAGGGTCAGGATGAGGCAGAGACATATTGTCAGAAGTTTAGAAAGTGGTCTGTGCTCACTCAGTGGAATGACTGTGCTCTGGCAGCAATCTTCAGAAAGGGTCTCTCTGAAGCCCTTAAGGATGTCATGGTGGGATTTCCCATGCCTGCTGGTCTGAATGAGTCTATGTCTTTGGCCATTCGGATCGATCGATGCTTGCGTGAGCGTAAAGCTGTGCACCATTTGGCGGTATTATCTGAGCATAGGCCTGAGCCTATGCAATGTGATAGGACTTTGACCAGAGCTGAACGGCAAGAACACAGACGTTGGAATGGGCTGTGTTTTTACTGTGGTGATTCCACTCATGCTATCTCCGATTGTCCTAAGCGCACTAAGCGGTTCGCTAGGTCTGCCACCATTGGTACGGTACAGTCTAAATTTCTATTGTCCGTTACTCTGATTTGCTCTTTGTCATCCTATTCTGTTATGGCTTTTGTGGATTCAGGCGCTGCTCTGAATTTGATGGACTTGGAGTATGCTAGGCGCTGTGGTTTTTTCTTGGAGCCCTTGCAGTATCCTATTCCATTGAGAGGAATTGATGCTACACCTTTGGCCAAGAATAAGCCTCAGTACTGGACCCAATTGACCATGTGCATGGCTCCTGCACATCAGGAGGATATCCGCTTTTTGGTGTTGCATAATCTGCATGATGTGGTCGTTTTGGGGTTACCATGGCTACAGGTTCATAATCCAGTACTGGACTGGAAATCTATGTCTGTGTCCAGCTGGGGTTGCCAGGGGGTACATGGTGATGTTCCATTTTTGTCAATTTCATCTTCCATTCCTGCTGAAGTTCCGGAGTTTTTGTCGGATTATCAGGATGAATTTGATGAGCCTAAAGCCAGTGCCCTACCTCCTCATAGGGATTGCGATTGTGCAATTAATTTGATTCCTGGTAGTAAGTTTCCTAAGGGTCGATTGTTCAATTTATCTGTGCCAGAACACGCCGCTATGCGGAGTTATATAAAGAAATCCTTGGAGAAAGGCCATATTCGCCCGTCGTCATCACCGTTAGGAGCAGGTTTCTTTTTTGTGGCCAAGAAGGATGGTTCTTTGAGACCTTGTATTGATTACCGCCTTCTTAATAAAATTACAGTCAAATTTCAGTATCCTTTGCCGCTGCTGTCTGATTTGTTTGCTCGTATTAAAGGGGCTAGTTGGTTCACCAAGATAGATCTTCGAGGGGCGTATAATCTTGTGCGTATTAAACAGGGCGATGAATGGAAAACTGCATTTAATACGCCCGAGGGCCATTTTGAGTACCTGGTTATGCCATTCGGGCTTTCCAATGCTCCATCAGTATTTCAGTCCTTTATGCATGACATCTTCCAAGAGTACCTGGATAAGTTCCTGATCGTGTATTTGGATGATATTTTGGTCTTTTCGGATGATTGGGAGTCTCATGTGAAACAGGTCAGAATGGTGTTCCAGGTCCTTCGTGCGAATTCCTTGTTTGTAAAGGGGTCTAAGTGTCTCTTTGGAGTTCAGAAGGTTTCGTTTTTGGGATTCATTTTTTCCCCTTCTACTATCGAGATGGACCATGTTAAAGTCCAGGCCATTTACGATTGGACTCAGCCGACATCTGTGAAGAGCCTGCAGAAATTTCTGGGTTTTGCTAATTTTTATCGTCGCTTCATCGCTAATTTTTCTAGTGTTGCTAAACCGTTGACTGAATTGACCAAGAAGGGTGCTGATGTGGTCAATTGGTCTTCTGCGGCTGTGGAAGCTTTTCAGGAATTGAAGCGTCGTTTTTCTTCTGCCCCTGTGTTGTGCCAGCCAGATGTTTCACTCCCGTTTCAGGTTGAGGTGGATGCTTCTGAGATTGGAGCAGGGGCTGTTTTGTCACAAAGAAGTTCTGATAGCTCGGTGATGAAGCCATGTGCTTTCTTTTCTAGAAAGTTTTCGCCTGCTGAGCGCAATTATGATGTTGGTAATCGGGAGTTGTTGGCCATGAAGTGGGCATTCGAGGAGTGGCGTCATTGGCTTGAAGGAGCCAAGCATCGCGTGGTGGTCTTGACAGATTACAAGAATTTTACTTATCTTGAGTCTGCCAAGCGGTTGAATCCGAGACAGGCTCGATGGTCGCTATTTTTCTCCCGTTTTGATTTTGTGGTTTCGTTCCTTCCAGGCTCTAAGAATGTGAAGGCTGATGCCCTGTCAAGGAGTTTTGTGCCTGACTCTCCGGGTGTTCCTGAGCCGGCGGGTATTCTCAAAGAGGGGGTAATTTTGTCTGCCATCTCCCCTGATTTGCGGCGGGTGCTGCAAAAATTTCAGGCTGATAGACCTGACCGGTGCCCAGCAGAGAAACTGTTTGTCCCTGATAAATGGACTAGTAGAGTTATCTCTGAGATTCATTGTTCAGTGTTGGCTTGTCATCCTGGGTTCTTTGGTACCAGAGATTTGGTGGCTAGATCCTTTTGGTGGCCGTCTTTGTCACGGGATGTGCGTTCTTTTGTGCAGTCCTGTGGGACTTGTGCTTGGGCTAAGCCCTGCTGTTCTCGTGCCAGTGGGTTGCTTTTGCCCTTGCCGGTCCCGAAGAGGCCCTGGACGCATATTTCTATGGATTTTATTTCGGATCTCCCTGTCTCTCAAAAGATGTCAGTCATTTGGGTGGTTTGTGATCGCTTTTCTAAGATGGTCCATTTGGTACCCTTGTCTAAATTACCTTCCTCCTCTGATTTGGTGCCATTGTTTTTCCAGCATGTGGTTCGTTTACATGGCATTCCGGAGAACATCGTTTTGGACAGAGGTTCCCAGTTTGTCTCGAGGTTTTGGCGTTCCTTTTGTGCTAGGATGGGCATTGATTTGTCTTTTTCCTCGGCTTTTCGTCCTCAGACAAATGGCCAAACCGAACTAACTAACCAGACTTTGGAAACATATCTGAGATGCTTTGTTTCTGCTGATCAGGATGATTGGGTGTCCTTTTTGCCTTTGGCTGAGTTCGCCCTTAATAATCGGGCCAGCTCGGCTACTTTGGTTTCGCCGTTCTTCTGCAATTCTGGTTTCCACCCTCGTTTCTCTTCAGGGCAGGTTGAGTCTTCGGACTGTCCTGGTGTAGATACTGTGGTGGATAGGTTGCAGCAGATTTGGACTCATGTGGTGGACAATTTGACATTGTCCCAGGAGAAGGCTCAACGTTTTGCTAACCGCCGGCGCTGTGTGGGTCCCCGACTTCGTGTTGGGGATTTGGTTTCGTTGTCGTCTCGTTATGTTCCTATGAAGGTTTCCTCTCCTAAGTTTAAGCCTCGTTTCATTGGTCCATATAGGATTTCTGAGGTTCTCAATCCTGTGTCATTTTGTTTGGCCCTTCCAGCTTCTTTTGCCATCCATAATGTGTTCCATAGGTCGTTGTTGCGGAGATACGTGGCGCCTGTGGTGCCATCCGTTGATCCTCCTGCCCCGGTGTTGGTTGAGGGGGAGTTGGAGTATGTGGTGGAGAAGATTTTGGATTCTCGTATTTCGAGACGGAAACTTCAGTACCTGGTCAAGTGGAAGGGTTATGGTCAGGAAGATAATTCCTGGGTTTTTGCCTCTGATGTTCATGCTGCCGATCTCGTTCGTGCCTTTCATTTGGCTCATCCTGGTCGGCCTGGGGGCTCTGGTGATGGTTCGGTGACCCCTCCTCAAGGGGGGGTACTGTTGTGAATTCTGTTGTTGAGCTCCCTCCTGTGGTCAGGAATGGTACTTTGGCTGGTTCTGTCCATGGACTTTCTCTGGTGGCTGTGGGTGTTTCTGAGTTTCCTTCCACAGGTGACGAGCTTAATTTGTTAGCTGGCTACTCTATTTAACTCCTCTTGGACCATTGCTAGATGCCAGCTGTCAATGTTGTACTATGGCTCTAGTTTGCTCCTGGATCGTACTGGTTACCTGTTACTCCAGCAGAAGTTAAGTTCCTCTTTGCTATTTTGCTTGTTTGCTATTTTTTCTGTCCAGCTTGCCATTGTTAAATATTGCCTTGCTTGCTGGAAGCTCTGGGACGCAGAGGGGCGCCCCCCGCACCGTGAGTCGGTGCGGAAGGGTTTTTTTTCCCTGCACTCTCTGCGTGGCTTTTGTAGGTTTTTGTGCTGACCGCAAAGTGACCTTTCCTATCCTCTGTCTGTTCAGAAAGTCGGGCCTCTCTTTGCTTAATCTATTTCATCTCTGTGTTTGTGATTTCATCTTGCTCACAGTCAATATATGTGGGGGCTGCCTTTTCCTTTGGGGAATTTCTCTGAGGCAAGGTAGGCTTATTTTTCCTCTTATGGGCTAGCTAGTTTCTGAGGCTGTGTCGAGTTGCATAGGGAGCGTTAGGAGCAATGCACGGCTATTTTTAGTGTGTGTGATAGGCTTAGGGATTGCGGTCAGCAGAGTTCCCACTTCTCAGAGCTTTTTCTGTGTTTTGTGGCTATCAGGTCTTTCCGGGTGCTCTTAACCATCAGGTCCATTGTTGTCCTTACCACCAGGTCATAACAGTGCACCTGCTCAGAACGAAGGTAGTCAGCAACGCTACATTGCTTCCCTCACTGTAAGCCCATCGGTTAGGACACCACCAGCAGCAAATGTGGAGGTATCATCACAAGGCCAAAGCTGTCAGGGAATCACAAGGTTATTGGTAGGAAACACTGTATGTAGGCCAACATCGAGAATACCATCACCAACCCTCTCTCAATCCGCCATGTCCACCACCACCACTGTAAGTTCCACCATATGCACCTCTCCAGTTCAGCTCACCCTACAAGAGACACTCGTTAGGAAAAGAAAGTACTCACCCTCTCATCCGCGTACACAGGGTTTGAACGCCCACATTCCTAGTCTAATCTCGTTAGAGATGATGCCCTACCGATTGGTTGAAAGCGAAGCTTTCAAAGCCCTGATGGCCTACACAGTACCACGCTATGACCTACCCAGTCGACACTTCTTTGCGAGAAAAGCCATCCCAGCCCTTCACCAGCATGTCAAAGACCGCATTGTCCATGCACTGAGGCAATCAGTCAGTAGAAAGGTGCACCTCACAACAGATGCATGGACCAGTAGGCATGGCCAGGGACGTTACGTGTCCATCACGGCACACTGGGTTAATGTGGTGGATGCAGGGTCCACAGGGTAAAACCATAGTGGGACAGTTCTTCCTAGCCCACGGTCTAGGAAACAGTTGGCTGTAGGTGTTCGTCACCCCTCCTCTTCCTCCAGAAGCGAAAGCTCATCCACAGAGCGCAGTTGCACGACCACTCCATCCGCAGCTGCCAGTGTTGCACACGAGGTGTCCCATTATCGAAAAGCTAGTGGTAAGCGTCAGCAGGCTGTGTTAGAAATGAAGTGTTTGGGTGACAACAGACACACTGCGGAAGTACTGGCCGAGTACTTGCAGCAACTAACTCAGTCATGGCTGAGCAGTGTACATCTTGAGGTAGGCAAGGTAGTCAGTGATAACGGAAGGAATTTTATGGCTGTCATAGCCCTTTCAGAACTTTAAAACATACCTTGCCTGGCTCACACCTTGAGCCTGGAGGTGCAGTGCTTCCTCAAAAATTATCCGGAGTTACCAGCCCTGCTCCTGAAGGTGCGAAGACGTTGCTCACACATCCGCCAGTCGCCCGTACACTCCAGCCGTATGCTGAACCATCAGCGATCGCAGAATCTTCCCCAGCACCGCCTAATAATTGACGTTGCAACAAGGTGGAACTCCACACTGCACATGGTTCAGAGGCTGTGCGAACAGAGGCATGCTGTAATTAATTTGTGGGAGGATACACATACACGGGCAGGCAGTTGGATGGCAGACATGGAGTTGTCTGGTGTGCAGTGGTCGAAGCTCCAAGACCTGTGTCAAGTCCTGCAGTGTTTTGAGGAATGCACACGGCTGGTAAGTGCAGACGATGCCATCATAAGCATGAGCATTCCACTAATGCGTCTGCTGATGCAAAGTTTGACGCACATTAAGGAGCTGGTGTCTGCAGCCGAGGAGTAGGGAAGCCTTGATGACAGTCAGCCATTGTTTGCTCAGGGAACTCTCCTTGGCGTGGGGAGGATGTGTTCCATCCCAAGGTCCGACTGGGTCCCAGCTTCCACTATGTTAACCCAGTGTGCCGTCAGTGAGATGTACTGTCCCTGCCCACAAGCACTTGTCCATGTGTCCATGGTTAGGTGGACTTTCCCTGTAACAGCATTGTTGAGGGCATTTGTAATGTTCTGGTACACATGCTGGTGTAAATGGGGGTACGGCACACTAGGAGAAATAGTGGTGAATGGGGACTGAGTACCTTGGGACGGCCGCTGCCATCAGGTTGCGGAAAGCTTCCGTCTCATCGAGCCTAAAAGGCAGCATTTCTAGCGCATGCAGAAGAGAGATATTAGAATTGAGGACTGTGGCCTGTGGGGCGTTGGCTGGGTATTTCTGCTTGCATTCCAAAGACTGGGTTATAGACAACTGAAGGCTGTGCAGGGACAAGGACATAGATGGGCTTGCTGATGGTGCTGCTTTACTGTGGGCCACAACAGGTGCAGGGCTAGAGGCATCTTCACATGCACGGTGTACTGGGGATTGGCTTCTACACAAAACAGTGGAAGAAGCAGTGGTGTGACCAGCAGGCAGTGGTCCCGGAGCCTGGGGTTCGTCCCACAAAGTCGGGTGCTTTCCTGCCATGTGCCTGATCTTGCTGGTGGTAGTCAGGCTGGTTGTTTTGCTACCCCTGCTGATGCGGGCATGGCAGGTGCTGCAAATGGCCTGTTTGGGGTTATCAGCAGAGTCTTTAAAAAATAACCAGACTCGGGAAGATCTAACAGTTCGAATGGCTACTTCCCTCATGTTGGTGTTACAGGGAACGGATGCACCCCTTCTGTCTGTGGCCACCACACTGCTTCTTCCTGCCTGTTGGGGAAATATGCATCCTTCCCCATGTGTGCTGCTGCCCTTGCTCTGCATGTACTCCTGTCAGGTTGGGTCTGTCACATAGTCATCCACCACCTCATCTTCCACAGCCTGCTCCTCCTCCTGACTTTCTGGCAATTGTGTCTTCTCATCATCGTCCACCTCTTCTGACACTTTCGTACCATTGCCTTCGTGTGCCCGGGGCTGGTCAAAGCTTTGGGCATCTCTACATGCGATCTCAGCTGTCTCCTCTTCAAGTTGACCGCCGAGAGTTCAGAATCTTGAAATGGAAAACTGAACAGCTCTTCAGAGTGTCCAAGTGCAGGATCAGTTGTCTCAGGGCACTCGGCATGGTGGGAGGAAGGAGGATCAGGGTGAGGAATATCCGGGCCACACTTATGGCTACTCAGACTTGACCGTGTGGAAGACATGGTGGTGGTGGTGGCTAAGTGACTGGAAGCATTATCCACTATCCAACCAACAACCGTTTCACACTGCTCTGGCTTCAATAGTGGTGTGCTGCGGTCCCCTAGAAACTGGGACAGGAAGGCCAAGCGAGAATATGTGGGTCTTTGTTGTGGCCCACTTTCACCTTGGCCACGGCCTCATCCTCTGCATGCACCATCATCATCACATCCACATCCCCGTCCCTTGCCCCTTGCCTTGTTCATTTTAAATGGACTACAGAACTATTTCAAATGCTCAACACAAATATATTTATTAGTAGCGAAATAATATCTGATCAGTATGCCTGCAAATCAACGATTTTTCAAACCCAAACACCAGGCAGGCCTCAGCCTGACATAACAGACTGTATTCAATTTTTGGGGGCTTTTTTGTGAATTTAATTTATGCAAAATAGTGCTGTACATAATTTCAGTAACAGACAGCAAAAAACGTGGTCCTCTGGCCTGCAATGACCAAACTTGAAGCACGCAGATATATGTGGGCTCTCACGGAAATGCCACACTGGCAAATATGTGGCCTTTTTATATTTTTTTATGCTAAATATTGCTGTATATAATTTCAGTAACAGACAGCAAAAAAGTGGTCCTCTGGCCTTCAGTGACCCAACTTGAAGCACGCAGATATATGAGGGCTCTCACATAAATACCACACTGGCAAATATGTGCCCTTTTTATGTTTTTTTATGATAAATAGTGCTGTATATAATTTCAGTAACAGATAGCAAAAAAAGTGGTCCTCTTGCCTACAATGACCAAACTTGGAGCACGCAGATATGTGAGGGCTCTTACTTAAATACCACACTGGCAAATATGTGCCCTTTTCATATTTTTTTATGCTAAATAGTACTGTATATAATTTCAAAAACAGACAGCAAAAAAAGTGGTCCTCCGGCCTACAATGACCAAACTTGGAGCATGCAAATATATGAGGGCTGTCACGGAAATACCACACTGGCAAATATGTGGCATTTTTTTAAATTTTGGTAGCTAAATAGTGCTGTATAGAATTAGAGTCTCAGACAGCAAAAAAAGGAGTCCTCCGGCGCACGCAGATATATGAGGCCTTTTTCGGTGAATTTAAAACACACACAAAAAAAGTGGCACAAGGCTAGCACACACAACTATGCTACGTATACATACCTGACAAACTATGATTTTTCAACAGGCCTCAGTCTGACAGAACAGACTGTATATTTTTGTTTTTTTGGGGTGAATTTTTGGAAAAATAAAATGCAACTAGGTATATAGTAAAGAAGCTGCAGCAGCAGACAATTATGGAGCTTTGAAAGGGATGCAGTGGGAGCAATGGATGCACATACAGTGCCTGCAGGCCTTGCACTGATGTGGATATGCTGTGCCCTGCCTACTTAGCGCTGCAATATCGGGACCCACGAATTAGCCCTAAAAAGGAATTTTTGGTTTCTGAGGAGTTGTGGATTTAAGAGTTGCAGACCTACACTAACTCTAATAACCACGATTCTGACCCCATCTTGGCACCAACTCTCCCTACTGTCACTGAATCAGGAACAGAATGCGACGAGCAGGGCGGTGCCAGGTCTCTTATACTCAGGATGATGCTGTGCGGCCCAGCCAATCACTGCACGACCACAACAAAGATGGCTGCGGCGCTTCATGGCCTGGCAGACAATCCCTGCACTGTGATTGGGTCTCTAAAGTCTGCCAAAAACGCTGGGTAGAGACACCAGTTACCGCCAAATAATTCCAGAAATGCTCGATGCTCGCCAAGTACACCGAGCATAGTGATACTCGATGCAAAACACTTATTCCAGGTACCGAATGCCTCCCTCGCCAGACTGGACCCCTTTGAAAAGTCTGTCCCATTCCTGGTCATATCCTTTAGAGGTTTGACCACTACCAAAATGTTTTTGATGAACTTATGATAGTAGTCAGCGAAACCCAAAAACCTTTGTAACACCATCAAATCCTCAGGACAATCCCAATCCAGTACTGCCCAGACTTTTGCCGGATCCATGTGAAAACTGGTGGCCTACAACACATATCCTAAAAAAGGGATCTCCTCAACTGAGAACATACATTTCTCTGGTTTGACAAATAACTTATTGTCTCTGAGTAAGACCTGCCTAACATGCACCTGATGTGACTCAACGTCAGGTGATTAGGTGAATAAATAATTATGTCATCAAGATAGATTACCATAAATCTACCTACCAGTTGACTAAAGATGTTATTTACAAAGTGTTGAAAGATGGCAGGAGCATTTGTCAACCCAAATGGCATCAAAAGGTTCTCATAATGTTCCTCAGGCGCATTGAAAGCTGTTTTCCACACATCCCCCTCTTTAATACGAATGAGATTATATGCCCCCTGGGAGCCAGTTTAGAAAACCATTTAGTTCCTACAATCTGATTAAAACATGAGAGGGAGCAAATGAAAATCCCAGATCGTGAACTCATTGAGTTTACGGAAATGTAGGCAGAAGCGTAACCCCCATCTATCTTCTTTACAAAGAAAAATCCTGCTGCAATGTATGAGGATCGTCTGATATAACCCTTTGCCAAACTGTCTGTGATATAGATACTTTATTGGCTGCTTCTCAGGACCAGATATATTATATATTCTGCTCTTTGACAGCTTGGCCCCAGGGACAAGATTTATGATGCCATCATAAGGATGATGGGGAGGAAGTTCTTGAAGCCCCTGCTCCGAGAATACATCCCCAAAGTCTGAAAGGTATTTAGCAGTGTCCTTGACAATTCTCACTTCACTTTACCACCTCCCAAAACTGCCAATTTACCACAGGGTTGTGCAGAGTGAGCCAAGGAAATCCAAGAACCATAGTAGAGGGCAGACCCTCTAGCACATAACAATCAATACCTTCTGAATGCATGATTTCTACCTGTAGATCTAACCCTAGGACGGCTTGAGAAAAATACTCCTGTCTCAAGGGTGCAGAGTCGATGGGGATTATGGGTATAGGTCTGGACAGTGTATGTGGTTTGAGGCCCTAGACCAGGATGAACCTAGCGTTGATCAATTTAAACCCCGCACCACTGTCCAGAGAAGCAGAAATAATTACCTTATTTTGGACTTCAGCAGGCAGAAGAAATTGTGTCTTACTTAAGGAAGAGATATGCACTGCCAAAAGAAATGTACACTGTGTTAATAATAAGATGAAGTGCTTTTAATCTGTGCAGGAGTAGAAGAAATCAAACACTGCGGTCTTCTGGCTCCTCTCTGTCATGATAAACCCATGACAGTGCCACTGTACGATACCCCAACAGTGAATTCCTCCACAGTACACTCAACAAGCACAGTATGATGACCCTATTGTACTCCAACTCAACTCTCCCGACAAAGTATGGTGACCCCAACACAGAATGATCCCCCAACTGTGACCCAAATTCAGCCCTCCATGCAGTAAAATGGGCCTAAATACAGTATAATGAACTCACACCTCACCACACTGTATAATAGCCCCCACTATCCTTCCAAACAGTTTAAAATCCCCCACACAGCTCAGAACACAATATGAGGGACCCCATACAAACATTCACACCGTATAAATGCATGAATACAGTATAATGGCCCCCACAAAGCCCTCCATAAAGAATAACAGCTCCCACATAACCCTCCAAATATTATAATGGCTCCCACATAGCCCTCCAAATATAATAGCCTCAGGAAAGCCCTTCATATAGTATAATGGGTCCCATAGTCTTCCACTCCATAATCTTCCGTATAGTATACTGATCTCTATATTCCTTGATAAAGTATAATGCACTCCCAATAGTCCCCCATATAGTATGATGCACCCCATAGTCCTCCATATTGCATAATGCACTTCCCATAGTCCTCAACACAGTACAATGCACCCCATATTCTTCCATATAGTGTAATGCACCCTCATAGTCCTCCATATAGTGTAATGCACCCTATAGTCCTCCATATAGCATAATGCACCACATAGTCCTCCATATAGTGTAATGGACCCCATAGTCCTCCATATAGCATACTGCACTCCCCATAGATCTCCACATAGCATAATGCACTCCCCATAGTTCTTCATATAGTATAATACCCCCCCATAGTCCTCCATATAGCGTAATGCACACCATAGTCCTCCATATAGTATAATGCACCCCATAGTCCTCCATATAGTATACTGCAATCCCCATAGATCATAGATCTCCATATAGCATAATGCACTCACCATAGTTCTTTATATAGTACTAGATTGTGGCCCGATTCTAACGCATCGGGTATTCTAGAATATGCATGTCCCCGTAGTATATGGACAATAATGATTCCAGAATTCACGGCAGACTGTGCCCGTCGCTGATTGGTCGACGCAACCTTTATGACATCATCGTCGCCATGGCAACCATTATGACATCTACGTCGATACTGTACCCGTCGCTGAATCAGAAACGTGGGATTTCTACGTCCTTTATGACATCATCATCGCTGTGCCCGTTGCTGATTGGTCGAGGCCTGGTGGCCTTGACCAATCAGAGACGCGGGATGTCTACGTCCTTTATGACATCATCGTCGCTGTGCCCGTTGCTGATTGGTCGAGGCCTGGCGGCCTTGACCAATCAGAGACGCGGGATGTCTACGTCCTTTATGACATCATCGTCGCTGTGCCCGTCGCTGATTGGTCGAGGCCTGGCGGACTCGACCAATCAGAGACGCGGGATTTCTACGTCGATACTGTGCCCGTCGCTGATTGGTCGAGGCCTTCCGGCCTCGACCAATCAGAGACGCGGGATTTCCAGGACAGACAGACAGACAGACAGACGGAAAAACCCTTAGACAATTATATATATAGATAATGCACCACATAGTCCCTCATATAGTGTAATGCACACCATAGTCCTCAATATAGTATAATGCACTCCCCATTGTCCTCCATACAGTATAATGCAATCCATAGTCCTCCACGCACAATATGATGACCCTACTGTACCCCACCTTAATTCCCCCGTCAAAGTATGGTGACCCCAACACAGTATGATTCCCCAACTGAGATCCTCACAGAGCTCTCGATGCAGTATAATTGGCATACATACAGTGTAATGGCTCCACACCTCACCACACTGTAAAATGGCCCCCCAGCCCTTCAAACAATATAATGGCCCTCACAAAGCCCTTCACACAGTATGATGGACCCCACACAAACCTTCACACTGTATAGTTGCTTGCATACAGTAAAATGGCCCCTACATATCCTTCCATACAGTATAAAGGCTCTCATATAGCTCTCCAAATGCTACAATGACCCCCACATAGCCCTCTATATAGTATAATGGATCCCATAGTCCTCCATATAGTATACTGCATCTCATAATCCTCCATACAGCATACTGCACCCCATAGTACTCCATACAGTATAATACATGCCCCATCGTCCTCCATATAGTATAAAGCACCCATAGTCCTCCATAAAGTATAATGCACTCCACATAGGTCTCCATAGCAGATGATCAATTCTAACATAGTAACATAGTAACATAGTTAGTAAGGCCGAAAAAAGACATTTGTCCATCCAGTTCAGCCTATATTCCATCATAATAAATCCCCAGATCTACGTCCTTCTACAGAACCTAATAATTGTATGATACAATATTGTTCTGCTCCAGGAAGACATCCAGGCCTCTCTTGAACCCCTCGACTGAGTTCGCTATCACCACCTCCTCAGGCAAGCAATTCCAGATTCTCACTGCCCTAACAGTAAAGAATCCTCTTCTATGTTGGTGGAAAAACCTTCTCTCCTCCAGACGCAAAGAATGCCCCCTTGTGCCCGTCACCTTCCTTGGTACAAACAGATCCTCAGCGAGATATTTGTATTGTCCCCTTATATACTTATACATGGTTATTAGATCGCCCCTCAGTCATCTTTTTTCTAGACTAAATAATCCTAATTTCGCTAATCTATCTGGGTATTGTAGTTCTCCCATCCTCTTTATTAATTTTGTTGCCCTCCTTTGTACTCTCTCTAGTTCCATTATATCCTTCCTGAGCACCGGTGCCCAAAACTGGACACAGTACTCCATGTGCGGTCTAACTAGGGATTTGTACAGAGGCAGTATAATGCTCTCATCATGTGTATCCAGACCTCTTTTAATGCACCCCATGATCCTGTTTGCCTTGGCAGCTGCTGCCTGGCACTGGCTGCTCCAGGTAAGTTTATCATTAACTAGGATCTCCAAGTCCTTCTCCCTGTCAGATTTACCCAGTGGTTTCCCGTTCAGTGTGTAATGGTGATATTGATTCTTTCTTCCCATGTGTATAACCTTACATTTATCATTGTTAAACCTCATCTGCCACCTTTCAGCCCAAGTTTCCAACTTATCCAGATCCATCTGTAGCAGAATACTATGTTCTCTTGTATTAACAGCTTTACATAGTTTTGTATCATCTGCAAATATCGATATTTTACTGTGTAAACCTTCTACCAGATCATTAATGAATATGTTGAAGAGAACAGGTCCCAATACTGACCCCTGCGGTACCCCACTGGTCACAGCAACCCAGTTAGAGACTATACCATTTATAACCACCCTTTGCTTTCTATCACTAAGCCAGTTACTAACCCATTTACACACATTTTCCCCCAGACCAAGCATTCTCATTTTGTGTACCAACCTCTTGTGCGGCACGGTATCAAACGCTTTGGAAAAATCGAGATATACCACATCCAATGACTCACCGTGGTCCAGCCTATAGCTTACCTCTTCATAAAAACTGATTAGATTGGTTTGACAGGAGCGATTTCTCATAAACCCATGCTGATATGGAGTTAAACAGTTATTCTCATTGAGATAATCCAGAATAACATCCCTCAGAAACCCTTCAAATATTTTACCAACAATAGAGGTTAGACTTACTGGCCTATAATTTCCAGGTTCACTTTTAGAGCCCTTTTTGAATATTGGCACCACATTTGCTATGCGCCAGTCCTGCGGAACAGACCCCGTCACTATAAATAAGAAATAATGGTTCATCTATTACATTACTTAGTTCTCTTAGTACTCGTGGGTGTATGCCATCCGGACCCGGAGATTTATCTATTTTAATCTTATTTAGCCGGTTTCGCACCTCTTCTTGGGTTAGATTGGTGACCCTTAATATAGGGTTTTCATTGTTTCTTGGGATTTCACCTAGCATTTCATTTTCCACCGTGAATACCGTGGAGAAGAAGGTGTTTAATATATTAGCTTTTTCCTCGTCATCTACAACCATTCTTTCCTCATTATTTTTTAAAGGGCCTACATTTTCAGTTTTTATTCTTTTACTATTGATATAGTTGAAGAACAGTTTTGGATTAGTTTTACTCTCCTTAGCAATGTGCTTCTCTGTTTCCTTTTTGGCAGCTTTAATTAGTTTTTTAGATAAAGTATTTTTCTCCCTATAGTTTTTTAGAGCTTCAATGGTGCCATCCTGCTTTAGTAGTGCAAATGCTTTCTTTTTACTGTTACTTGCCTGTCTTACTTCTTTGTTTAGCCACATTGGGTTTTTCCTATTTCTAGTCCTTTTATTCCCACAAGGTATAAACCGCTTACAGTGCCTATTTAGGATGTTCTTAAACATTTTCCATTTATTTTCTGTATTCTTATTTCTGAGGATATTGTCCCAGTCTACCAGATTAAGGGCATCTCTAAGCTGGTCAAACTTTGCCTTCCTAAAGTTCAGTGTTTTTATCACTCCCTGACAAGTCCCCCTTCTGCTACACAATTCTGCTACACATAGCAAGGCTAAAGCCCTGCTGTGTGTAGCACAGGTGATCGGAGTATTGCAGCTTCAAGTCTCGTATGGAAATTATTGAAGCAAGTAAAAAGTAGAAAAAAATATTTTTAAAACTATTTAAAAGATTAAAAAATTTATAAAAATTCAAACCATCCCCCTTTCGCCCCATTCAAAATAAAAATAAAAAGTCACATATTTGGTATCATCGTGTTCAGAAACTATCAAGATATAAAAATAATTAATCTAATTGGTAAACGGTGTAACGAGGAAAAAAATCAAAACACCAGACTTACGTTTTTTGATTGCCACAACATTGCAATAAAATGCAATAACAGGTGATCAAAACATCATATCTTCTAGAAAATGTTATTGATTAAAATGCCAGCTTGATGCACAAAAAATAAGCCATCACCAAGCCCCAGAACCCGAAAAATGGAGATGCTAAGGGTCTCAAAAAATGGCACCATTTTTTTTGCAAACTTTGGATTTTTTTTCCCGCTACTTAAAGGGAACCTGTCACCTGAATTTGGCGGGACCGGTTTTCGGTCATATGGGCAGAGTTTTAGGGTGTTTGATTCACCCTTTCCTTACCCGCTGGCTGCATGCTGGCCGCAATATTGGATTGAAGTTCATTCTATGTCCGCTGTAGTACACGCCTGCGCAAGGCAAAAAAAAAACATGTCGCAATGGATCCTGTGGCATACATCGTTGGCTAGAATGGAAGCCTATGGACGCAGGATCTGTCGTCGTACGTCGCATGATGGAATCCAGCGCTGGATTCATTTTTTTTACACTGAGCATGCTCCAAATCAGTATTTAGTAGCCAGTTGGCCAGACAGCCCCAAATCTATATAAACCTGCCATGTGGCTTCATTCCTCAATATGCCAGCAAGAAGCATACAAGCAAGAAGACTGCCAGCAACCTGCCTGATGGATAGATGCATAGATGGTCATAATATTTGCTATAACTCCTTCCATTTCTGCCACTTGCTCTAAACCCTCTCAAAGATGGGGTGTTAAAACACTCAATATATAGGTTTCCATTATTTTCCAGTAGCCAATCACATTTGGGGGCATCCCATTTGGAGGTATGGAAAACAAATCCATTAAAAAAGTGAATGAAACGGATGGAAAAAACGGATAAGACGGATGTAACGGATCCAGTTTTTTAATGGAACCATCTAGCGGATCCATCGAAAAACTGGATCAGTTGCATCAGTTTTACACTATTTTTGATGCATCCGTCGATACGTCGTGCCGACGGATTGTAACAGCCGCCAAACGACGGAAGTGTGAAAGAGGCCTTAATGATTTCTCTCAGGCTTCGGGGCGTGCGGTGCCCATAAAATATCACTGCCTCCTCTGTTCATTATAATACCCTGTGACATGCAGCTGTGGCACTGTAATCCCATGCCTGCACTCTGCACTAATGCGGTTATAGATGCCTTACCCGCCATTCTATGGGCAGTGTCTTCATCCCGCTTCTGTGCAGCAGATTATTTTTTTATTCTAGCTTTGGTATACTAGTAAAAGTAAAGTATATTTAAATTAGCAAATTATTATTATTTATTATTATTATTTATTGATATAGTACCATTAATCCCATGGTGCTGTACATGAGAAAGGGGTTACGCACAGAGTTATAGATATCGTTTACAGTAAACAAATTTGCAATGACAGACTGGTACAGAGGGGAGAGGACACTGTCCTTGTGGACTTACATTCTATGGGATAATGGGGAAGAGACAGAAGGTCGGGGGTGCAGCAGCTCTGGTGGTGGTGGTGAGGTGGCAGCTCTAGTGGTGGTGAGGCGGCAGCTCTGGTGGTGGTGAGGCGGCAGTTCTGGTGGTGGTGAGGCGGCAGCTCTGGTGGTGGTGAGGCGGCAGCTCTGGTGGTGGTAAGGCGGCAGCCATGGTAGAGACAGCAGTCATGGTAAAATGACCTACCACTCAATGTGTACTGCAACTTATGGTTCTGTTGTATTACCCTTTTCCTATGACGATTCATTTGAGAATCTTATTGCATAATTGCAAAGTCAAATGAAACATCATCAGCTGGCTGAAACTGCTATCGCTCCTCTTTCCGCCATGAAACAAATTGCCATCAGGGGTTGGGGGTCTGGGACATCCAGAATGCCGTTTCAGTTGAATGTGCAATGACGGCGGCGGGTCTGATGCCAGACAGCCTGGCTCACAGGCCCCATAGCAGCTGCGTGGTCGGCCACCATTGGCGGTATGCCACTGTGTGTAGGTTCTCCATTAATATGTGTTAAAACACCCTCTCATACATTGCTTTGGTTCACTGTATAGGTAACATAGTTTTATACAGGTGTGACATGCAGAACATTGTGGACGTGAACCAGGAAGAGAGCGTAATGGGTGGATTCTGATCTCCGTTTATCCAAGGTGTATCCAAGTATAAACCGGTATCCTGATATTATCTGGGCGATTGTAGACAAACCCAGATAAGTTTCAGGTTCTTCCACCTGGTGCAATGCAGGTAGCACACACTTTTTTTTTTCTTTGTCCTTATTTACTGAGTGTTTAATTCTGGCAAGCGTCTCTGCAATCTATCCACAGGAGGGAGCGTATCCAGAAATCCTAAACAAGATAATAGAAAAATGAGACTCTTAGGACTGAATCATATTACCAATATACACGTCATTGATGGAGAAACTCAGTACTTTCACGTGAACAGTAAATGACCTGTTCTCTGTGTTTGTAGCATAGAGACTTTGGATGATGATAGAAGCATGTAATCCAAGATGCCACACAGTCTTGCGTCATTTGTATACTTTAGATTACATTTGTTTCTCCAGAAAGTTCAGCAAAGGACCTGCGTCTGCCGTGAATGTGTACTTCTTCATTCAAATGGGAATTCATTGCAATAGTAATTACTTTGCACGTCGTACTGTATGTAGGGTGCACAGCTTGTACTGACATGCCTCTTTGGTGAAAGCTTTCTTTACATGATGAGAGTTTTTCTATTGCATAAAGTAACTTTAATTATGTTAATTAACCTTACGATTGAAAAGAAGAAACTGAGGAAGATAATTACTTTTTTTCTTTTAAATGTCTTAGATGTAATCTATCATTTGTTATTTCATATATACAAACCTTCCAAGGTCACACAATAATAGGCTATACATCACATACGTGCCAGCTTTTTTTTCTCGACTGTCTGCTAGAGTCCCAAGTGCGCTGCTGAAATTTTTGACTTCTAACTATTCCCCTTTTTTCGAGTACATGCCTTTCAAACATCATTTCATGTTTCCTTAAAGGGGTTGTCTGGCCTCGGGGTGCAAGTCTGCAGTCACTTGATGTGACTAGCGACTTGTGAATCCTCACAGCGAGCGCACTGTATGTGATTTGCATACTTCTGGCCACATTCCAACTAGACAAATCTGGCCTCACTCAGCTCACTTGTATTGAGTGAGGCGGCTCACATCTAGATTTCACGTGACTGCATGTATGCAATGCATGTACGCAAATCGCACCTGCACACATGCGACACCTTGAGAGACTGCAGACTTCTTCCTCAGGGCTGGATAACCACTTTAAATGCACAATTAGATGCCAATGCTCCATTAATAATCTGGCATCAATATGTTAGCCACAAGAAAACCTTCTGGAAAAGCTTTTGATTTTCCAGTTCCTCCAGGACGGGGATGCACATACATTTTTTTAATCTAAGGGCCACATTGTCATATTGAACAATTGGTACTTACATGAATATATCACCTGAACCATCGTCAGTACATTCATACATCAATATAATTATAATAATAGTATTTGAGAAGGATTTGGAGAGTTTTTGCTCAGTTTCTGCTCCCAAAAAATCAGTGTGAACACATCCAAACTTAGGCCGGTTTCACACGTCAGTGGCTCCAGTACGTGAGGTGACAGTTTCCTCACGTATCGGAGACACTGATACACGTAGACACATTAAAATCAATGCGTCTGTGCAGATGTCATTGATTTTTCGCGGACCGTGTGTCCGTGTGCCAAACACGGAGACATGTCAGTGTTCGTGAGAGCACACGGATCACACGGACCCATTAAAGTCAATGGGTGCGTGTAAACACGTACCGCACATGGATGACGTCCGCGTGCCGTCCGTGTGCTGTCTGTGTGCGTTTTCAAAATTTTACGGTTAACATTTGAAGCAATTGTATCAATTAACAGACAGGTGTCTAGACATTGCTTGGGCCAAAGCTAAACATAAGTCTAGACATCATTTTTGGCTGTGAGGTGAAGTTGGCAACTTATCAGAGTGCTGGCATCTTCATACTCTGCTGACTGGCTAATATTATGTCCCCTCGTGTGGACACAGAGCGGCTAATAACTTTGGTGGAGCAACATCCTGAACTATGGGACACACAATGCGAAGGATGCTATGACAGGCTGGCGATTGAACGTGGTTGGTTTTCTGTAGCTGAGCAGCTGTACCCCAGACGTGGTTGGTCCACATAATGACCCGCAAAGCAGGCAAAGTTTGATAAGTTACCCCATAGGTGTTCCTTGTTTTATTAAACATGGAATTCAGAGAAACATATGACCAAACTTCATATTGTGCATTATATATGTTAGGGTCCATGTCTTACCATCATAACCATTTGGTTTATGAGTTCTTAAGATTTATATTTACATGGACCTTATCATATACACTTTACAAGATTCTTAGTACTTTCCAGTATGTTCCCTGTGTTTGATTTCTTATTTTCTCATGCAGCATGCTTGTTTATAATTGCTCAAAAATCCAGTGTGTGTTTGTGTCCGCATTTTATGTATTGTTTGTATCTTTAGATTTTTAAAAGTGTTTTGTTCATGTTTGAAAATACTAAAGAATACCTAGGTAACTCCAGGCCTAGTTGTCTGGCATGTGCCCAACCTGTATTTTTGGCACACAATTCCCTGCTGTTACAAAACGTGTTACATGAAATTTTGCAAAGTGAACTGCATTCAAGCATATCTCCATAGATGTCTAACATTATTTTCTCTTATGCTTAACAAGGTTTTTTTTGTTTTATATTTGGAAATTGATCGTTGGCCTATATGCCAAAAGTATTGCCCTTAAAGTCTCTTTTCTTTTTTTAGATTTTTAAATTTAAGAGAAAATATAATGTTAAACATGTAAGGATCAACATGTGCTGACTGTTTTTTTCAAACAAAAGGCAGAAAAAAAAACCAAAAAACATTGGAGTGTTTGATTTTAACATGTCTTGCTGGCCACACCACAGTTTGTGTGTGTGACTGATTGAAATCAAATGTTTCTAATTAATTAATGCCATCATCCACAATTATTCACACAAGGCAAGCCCTTACATATGGCTAATGGCCAATGCTACATGTGTTAATGTTTGAGTTGTTAGACACAGTCATGCAGCCTATGTTTTGGCCAAGCGTTTATAACAGTACTCATGCTAGTTAAATCTTAATTTTCAACATTACAACATGGTGCAAAATGGTCACACAATTATTAGTCTGAAATGTTTTTGATATATTTTATTTTTCTAAAAATTATTTTACAGCCAGGCATGATGATCACAAGCATAATACTTTTAAACTCTAACATAGCTGAAGACATTGTGTTGTTTCATGAATATGTTGTTATTTGTGGGAATGTGACTTGTTGTGTCTCTACTTTTCCAACAGTTGATTTGGTTAAACGGTGATGGTGCTCAGCCAGGGATCAATTTAGGCGGGAATTTAATCCCCTATCCTCCACAGCAGGTGCAACAAAAAAGCGGCAATATGTTTACCACTGAAACTTATCCTTTCTTCGCCCAATCCTGGGGCTAAATCAGTAAGTGTGACTGTGTATGATTGACCAAACATATTAAACTAACTTACAAAAAAATATATCATTTTTTTCAGATCACACAACAGGGATCCACAAGTGATACAAACATCCGAGCAGGGAAAACGTCCAGCCCAGGACGTGGTAGAAGCACAAAGAGTTCAGTAATCCAGCTCCCTGAAAAAGGGAAAAATCTGATGTATTAAAATCCAAGAAACTTTATTGAAACAAATCCATAAAATAGTCGATACCAATAGTTGGTTAGGCATAGGATCACATATCAGCCCTCGCTGTACGCGTTTCAAACACAAACGTGTTCTTAGTCTTCAGCCACCTCATAATCTCAAAACTAAGGCTAGGTTCACATTGCATTAATGGGTTAACGCTAACGGACTGCGTTGCACGGCGAAAATGTTGCAATTAACGCCGTGCAACGGGTCCGTTAGCGCACCCATTGACAGCAATGTGATTGTTTGCCGTAGCGCATTGCTAGCGCATGCCATTTTTGGCACACGCTAGCGATGTGCCGTACTATTGTGATGGACCTCGGACACTGCTAGCAGCGTCCGAGGTGCGTCCGAGGTCTGTCCCTCGCTTGCGCAGATCGGGGATCTGCGCTAGCAGGGACGCCGAACGTGGACCCTAAACAAACATTGCGTTAGCGCAATCCGCTAGAGCTATGCGCTTAACGGATTGCCCTAACGCAATGTGAACCCAGCCTTAGTTTGGTGGATTTTTCAGTTTTAACATGGAGTACATTATGGATTGCTACATGATAAGAACTACCATGAGTACATGAATGCAGTGCCAGAACTACCATCAGTACATGAATGCAGTGCCAGAACCACCGTCAGTAAATTAATACAGCGCCAGAACCACTGTCAGTACATGAATACATCAACAAAGTAAGTACAGTGATGAATTGAGGTTTCATATAAGCCCCATAAACACTCGTGTCACGTGAACCTACAGCTCTCAGTTGGTTCTTAACAATGGAAAGGAGATACTGTGAGTTGTTGTTACTAGTCATCATCAGACTGCAGACCATACAGGAACCACAGTACTAATGAGACAGAGTCATTATCACAAACAAACATTTACAGGTACCTTATAGGTGACTGAAGTTCATCCCTTTTGTCTCCATGTAGCGCAGATGTCATGATGAGATTTCATGTCCACAGCTCACCTCTCTAGACTTCTCTGGCCTTCAGCAACACATGGTGGCCTTAAAAATAAAAGTATCATTATACTGCCTCAGAAATAAAAATATCTCCCATGCGGCACCCCTGAATAAACATTTGCCCCTCACTGTGCTTCCTGCAGAAGATATCCCCCCACGCTTCCCCTCGCTGTAATGTCCCCCATACGCTGCTCCTCTCTGTAATGTCCCCCACACCCTGCCCCTCTCTGTAATGTCCCCCACATGTTGACCCTCTTCATAATGTCCCATACTTGCTGCCTCTTTCCATAATATCCCCCACATGCTGCCCCTCTTTATAATTTCCCCCCACATAGACAACACTGCTCCTATCCGTAATATCCTGCCCCTCTCCAGTGTCTCTACACACTGCCCTTCTTCATTGTGTCCCCCTACACTGCATCTGTCCATAATATACTACCACACTCTGCCTCTCTCCGTAATGTTCCCTCACACTGCCTCTCTCCTTAATGTCCCCTCTCACACTGCCCCTATCTGTAATGTCAACCCACGCTGCCCCTCTACATAATGTCCCCCCTACATTGGTTATATTCATAATATCTACCACACATTATCCCTATCCGAAATATCTCCCACATTGCCCCTCCGAATACTGTGCCCCTTTCACAATTCCCCACTCCTCCCCTCCCATTGCCCTATAAGGTGTGCTAATAGTAAAAAGTAATATTAACAACAACCCCTACTATATAATGATATAATTTTTGGCTCCTCCTGAAGCGCTTACTGTACCGGCCGTCTCCTTACCTCCTCCGCTGCATCATCATCAGCAGTCTGAATGACCTCATAATGCTGCTGGCCATCAGGATGAGGGATGATGAGCACAGATAAACTATGATATACCTAGTGTAGGGCATGGGCTGCAATGCATGACTCAAAGCTTTAAAAAATCCAGAAATAGAGAAGTCATTCACTTTTTTGAATTGCCCGTAGTACTAAGCGAAGGTGGCACATGCCCCTCAGTTATTTTCTATATTCTATATTTATGTTGATGGAATTAGACTGAAAGTTCCTCTTTTAGAAATAGATGTCAGTCTGGGCTTGGTGTTTTTATGTTGGGTAGATGGGGTTTATGAAGAAATGTAACTTCCTTTCTCACTGTCTCTTCCTTTTTCTCGTACCAGAAAGAATTTCACAAACATTTCCCATAGCTTTTACAGTTTTACTGTACAAGTATTTATTTGATTATTTGATACTTTACTTGACTGTTTATCTTGTTTAAGTTGATTTATATATAATTTCATCCTTTATTTATCTGTAATTTTTTTTATACATGCTATCACGTAATTTTGAAATCATCATGTTGATTTGCCTTTTGGCACTAACCTTCTAAACCTTCTGATTCCTTTGAGGTTTCCTACACATAGTTTTTACCTATCCTGATTTTTGAAGGACAATTCTTCGTTGGCTAAGGGTTTACATTTTATAGATGTTTGCTTGATTTTGTTTTAAAATGTATATTTCAATCTAATAAAAAAATGTCAAAATGAGAGTTGATATAAATTAAATCAGCTTGGTTTTTTACAGATGCAGTCGTAGTGTTGCAATAAGGAAAAAAATGGACAGCTAATTATGGTTGACTAATCTTAATTAATAGGCGCTGTTAAACGATGGTGGTGAATAGACTGAGCTTCGCTGTCTAGCTTGAAGGATGTGATAATTTTGTGTTTCCGTGCGGTTGCCGCACACCTCAGATAGCCGCATACAACGCATGTACCTGCGTACCCAATGTTAAAGATAGGTACGCAGGGAAACGCAGGATGCATGCGGCAGTAGGCAAAGCATGGGCAGAGCTTCACGGAGGCAGAAAGGAGGAAGTAAGCTGCCATCCACAGCCCTCCTCAAGGCAAGTGTGAAACCACCCTAATTGGCCTGAAAAGGGCCATCACAGGTTCACATCACATTGCCTGATTTTTGGAAGAGCAGACCTGCATACCAATGAGAAAAGAGTGCCTGCCACTGGATCCAGAAGAAGTAACAGGCATGGGTTAATGTTTTGCCTTCTTCTCTTCGCCCTCTTTACCATTAGTAGAGCATCAGCCACAATTTCGAATTGTCATGTAGTCTGATTCTGGAAATTGATCTGTCTCAGATTCTTTAGCTCTTGGTATTTTCGGAAACCATAAATATAAAATGTAGTATTCATAAGAGTTAAACCATGCTTTTCTCATAAGAGTAAAACCACGCTTTTCTCTATTGCTTACTGCTTCATGAGAAATGGCATATTTCTATATTTTTCTACACCAATTTAATTTATTTACAATGTTGGAGCAAACTCACTTTTTTATTCTGTTTTTATGTTCACATTGTCATTTGTTATTCTGCTTTATTTGTGTATTGGGAGAGTCATCTAAGTTTGTGCCATAGCAGCTCTAGAGATTTGCTTTACAGCAGTTACACAGGCATAAGAAATCATTTAAATGTTATTTTGTGAGGTGGTTGTGCTCTGTGTCCCGTGGAGAGATCATTGTATAGAAAAGGGCAGGTGACCTATGACCATCACATAGTTCATGGTGGATCCTATCTTATCTGTGGCATGGAGCCGTTGCTTGCATGCCCAACCATTATCCTATTTAATTCCTATTGTGATCCTGCACCTCCCAGCTATTAGCGCCACTCGATGTAACATTTTTGTCCTTTCAAGCTGAATTTGGAATATATGATTTTGGCCCAGTAGCCATAAGGATATGTGCACCCCAGATCTTTTTCGGTCAGAAAATTCTCAAAAGAATGAAGAAACGTGTAAAGCGCTATGGAATTAATGGCGCTATAATAATATACACTGCTCAAAAAAATAAAGGGAGCACTAAAATCCCACATCCTAGACATCAATGAATGAAATATTCCAGTTGTAAATCTTTATTCATTACATAGTGGAATGTGTTGAGAATAGTGTTGAGCATTCCGATACCGCAAGTATCGGGTATCGGCCGATATTTGCGGTATCGGAATTCCGATACCGAATTCCGATACTTCCCGCGTATCGGATACCGGAATCGGAAGTTCCCAGAATTCAAACTGAACGCAGCAGCCAATGAGGAATGAATGGAAGTGTGGGCACATCCTGTTTAGCATGGTGGGCATGTAAGTACTGGCAAGGCTGTGATTGGCTGCTGAAATGATGTCACTCTGCACTATAAAAAACGCTGCCGCCATTTTGCGCTCACTCTGCTGTGATTTCAGTTAGGGACAGGACGCTGTGTTCTAACTGAGGGCCAGTTGAGATAGCTAATTGCTTTATTTTCCTTTCCCAAGGCTAATTTAGCAAAACGCTGTGTGTTCTTCACTGTTCACCTTGCTCTTGCCTTGCAGCGCTGTTTTAACAGCGTTCTGCAAGGTCTCTGTGTGTGTGTGCAGCTCACTCTGTAGTCTGTGTGCAGCCATATACCCGGTTGTATTCAGCTCAGGGGGGGTTCACACTGCCTCACACAGTTGTCCTTTTTTGCTCATAGTGCAGCCTGCTGCACATTTTTTCTCAAATTTCCTATTAGTGTCTTTCCACCCGTCTCCAGCTAAATTGTGGAAAAACACTACATAGGATAACCTAGAGGGGGGTTTTTGGGCCTTGCAGCGCCGTTTACGGCTGTCTGCACGGTCTCCGTGTGAGCCCAGCTCGCCCTGTAGTCTGTGTGCAGCCATAGCCGGTTGGATTCAGCTCAGGGTGCGTTACTGCCTCATACCTTGAAAAAAAATTTCCTTTTTTTCAAATAGTGCAGCCTGTTTAAAATTTAAAAAAAAAAATTTCCTATTAGTGTTTTTCCACCCGTCTACAGCTAAATTGTGGAAAAACACTACATAGGATAACCTAGAGGGGTTTTTTTGGGCCTTGCAGCGCTGTTTACGGCTGTCTGCACGGTCTCTGTGTGAGCGCAGCTCGCCCTGTAGTCTGTGTGCAGCCATAGCCGGTTGGATTAAGCTCAGGGTGCGTTACTGCCTCATACCTTGAAAAAAAATTTCCTTTTTTTCAAATAGTGCAGCCTGTTTAAAATTTAAAAAAAAAAATTCCTATTAGTGTTTTTCCACCCGTCTCCAGCTAAATTGTGGAAAAACACTACATAGGATAACCTAGAGGGGGTTTTTTGGGCCTTGCAGCGCCGTTTACGGCTGTCTGCACGGTCTCTGTGTGAGCGCAGCTCGCCCTGTAGTCTGTGTGCAGCCATAGCCGGTTGGATTCAGCTCAGGGTGCGTTACTGCCTCATACCTGGAAAAAAAATTTCCTTTTTTTCAAATAGTGCAGCCTGTTTAAATTTAAAAAAAAAAATTCCTATTAGTGTCTTTCCACCCGTCTCCAGCTAAATAGTGGAAAAACACTACATAGGATAACCTAGAGGAGGGTTTTTGGGCCTTGCAGCGCCGTTTACGGCTGTCTGCACGGTCCCCGTGTGAGTTAAACTTGCTCTGTAGTCCGATCTGCAGAAAAAAAAAAAGGAAAGTTCACCAAACACAACTTAACACTTGTGTAGGCCACATTTGAAAAATAATAAAGTTTAGTCCACACTTTACAACATTAGTGTTTCTTACACCTGTTAGGAGGAGCATTTCAGGAATAAGCACACTAAGGCCTTAGTACTTTTCTGCTTATCTTTATCTGTCAACCAAGATGAAGAGGGCAGGGAGTAAGGCATGTGGGCGTGGGCGCGGAGCAGGGAGAGGAGCAGGGAGAGGACGTGGTGATTCTGTGCCTGCTGCGGGCACCGGTGACTCGTCGTCACTCATTTTCAGCAGGGAACAGTCCTTCATGCGCAGCTTTGTCGGAGAGCGCCGTGCACCGCTGCTGCGTGAAGACCAAATTGAAGCCGTTGTCGGGTGGATGGCAGCTAACGCCTCGGCATCGACTTCAGTTAGTGCCACATCCTCTCAGGCACAGAGCACTGGAGAGCAGCCATCTGTCTCTTCACCACCTGCCAAATTGGCCAAGCAGTCAGAGAGCCCAGGACAGGAGCCATCTCTACTTCTGTTCTCTGAATCTCTTGGCTTGGAAACAGGGGGCCAGCCAAGCAGCATTGGAGAAATGGAAGAAGAGGCAGTGTGCAGTGATGCCCAACAGCTTTGTCTCTCTGACTCTGAAGAGGCGGGTGGGCCAGTGCCTCCGGTGACCACAGCGCAGTACGCATCTGATGATGAAACTCAGGTGCCGCTTTCTGGTGCGTACTGTGCTGCTGAGACTACCCAGGAGGAGCAGTTGGTGGCAGAGGGTAGTGGAGATGATGAGGTCGTTGACCCATCGTGGCGTGAGGAACAGGAAGGTGGTGGGAGCAGCTCTGAGGAAGAGATTCCCCTTACGGGCCAAAGAGGGAGAGGGAGGGGGAAGACTGCGGAGCCTGTAGCCTCCACTTTGGCACCCGTTAGGAGCCTGTCTCTTTCCAAAGCCAAAAAGGGCGCTCCCAAGACTTGCAGTGCCTGGTCCTTTTTTGACACAGTTGCAGATGACATTTGTTTTGTCAAATGCATGCTGTGTCATCAGAAAGTAAAAAGAGGGAAAAATGTCAGCAACCTCAATACCACAAATATGTGGAAACATGTGCGGTCCAGGCACGCGGTGGAGTTACAGAAACACACTGAAGATGTAGGCCAACCAACAGCGGCAGCTACCACCTCTTCAGCTCGTGTTGCCTCTTCCTCCAGCTCGTGCACAGCTGGTTTGGCTTCCTCCCAGGATCGCCATGGAAGAACCTCTGGCACTGTTGTCCAGAGACCTTGTGTAATTCCACCCACAGCACCACCTTCCCAGTCATCCTCACACTCCCAGTCTACTCTACAGCCATCGGTAGTACAGGCATGGGAGAAAAGGCGGGCATTCTCGGCCAACCACCCCCGAGCACAAGCTCTGAATGCAGGCATTGCCAAACTGTTGTCCCTGGAAATGCTCTCATTCAGGCTGGTGGAGACTGACAGCTTCCGTGACTTGATGGCATTGGCAGTCCCACAGTACAAGGTGCCCAGCCGCTTTTACTTCAGCAGGCAAGCTGTCCCTGCCCTGCACAGGCATGTTGAGGGAAACATAAAACATGCGCTACTGAACGCCGTCAGTAGCAAGGTCCACCTCACCACCGATGCGTGGACCAGTCAGCATGGACAGGGGCGATACGTTTCCCTCACTGCCCATTGGGTTAATGTTGTTGAGCCAGGTACAGATCGTGCGAGTGGCGCAGGATGTGTCCTGCCCATTCCAAGGATTGCAGGAATCCAGTCTGTACGCATTGACTCCTCCTCTTACACAAGTTCCTCAGAATCATCTCTGCAGGAGCCGTCACAGTCCACCTCCACATGGACCTGTGAACGTTTACCTATGACCGACATGAGCACAGCCGTGGCCAAACGTCAGCAGGCCGTCTTGAAACTAGTTTCATTGGGGAATCGAAGCCACACAGCGCAGGAGCTCTGGAATGCCATCAAGCAGGAGAGCGATGTGTGGTTACTGCCAGCGAATCTCCAGCCAGGCATGGTAGTGTGTGACAATGGCCGAAATCTCGTGGCAGCTTTGGCCCTTGGCAACCTCACTCACATCCCATGTCTGGCACATGTGCTCAATTTGGTTGTGCAGAGTTTTCTGAGGGACTATCCGGATCTTGATGCCCTGCTGCACAAGGTCCGCCTAGAGTGTGCTCACTTGCGACGTTCCAGCTTGGCAAGATCCTGCATTGCTGCTCTGCAGCGCCGATTCCGCCTTCCGGAACACCGCATCATATGTGACCTACCTACCCGGTGGAATTCCACGTTACATATGTTGGAGCGGTTGTGTGAGGAGCAGCAAGCAGTTATGGAGTACCAGCTGCATCAGGCGCAAAGAAGTCGCAGTCAGCGCCGATCAGACTTCACAACCACAGAGTGGGCCACTATGAAGGACGTCTGCCAGGTTTTGCGTCCTTTTGATTATTCCACGTGGATGGCAAGTGCAGATGATGCACTAGTCAGCATGACTGTCCCCCTTATCTGCCTGCTTCAGCAAACTTTGCAAGGGTTAAGGGATGATGTTGTGGAAGAGGTGGAGGATGAGGAGTCTCCTTTTCCATCAGCTTCTGGAGAGTCAGCGCCACGTGGTTCCTCACAAAGGGGTACGCAGGGGCCACTTTGTGAGGAGGATGAGGAGGAGTCAATGGAGGAGGAAGAGCTCCGTCCAGAGGAGGGAGCGACACAATTGTCCAGTGGTCAGTGTGTACAGCGAGGGTGGGGTGATGACGAGCGGGCAGAGATCATGTCTCAAGCAGGGGACAGCGTTTCTGGGCCAGTTGGCAGTCTGCAGCACATGGTGGATTTCATGCTGCAGTGCCTGAGAAACGACCGCCGCATCGACCACATTCTCAACATGCCTGATTATTGGGTGTTCACCCTCCTCGATCCTCGCTACTGGGACAACGTCCAAAACCTCATCCCAGCGTTGACCCGGGAGCGTAAATTGCGGGAGTACCACGACACACTGGTGAATTCCATCATCTTCTCCAGTCCAACTGAGAGGAGTGCTGCTAGTGATTTACAAAGCAGCTCAGTGCGTCGAGGCAGTGGGGGAGGCTCTGCCCAAAGAGGGAGCAGAAGCAGTGCCTCTGCCCAAGGCAAGCCCAGTATGGCACAACTCTGGCACACTTTTGTGTGCCCGCCCCAAATGTCTACACCATCACCGGCGGCTCCAGTCAGCAGGAGGCAACGGTTCCGTCAGATGGTGACAGACTACATGGCTTGCCCTCTTACTGTACTCCCAGACGGCTCTTCCCCGTTCAAGTTTTGGGTCTCTAAGCTGGATACATGGCCAGAGCTAAGCCAGTATGCATTGGAGGTGCTGGCTTGCCCTGCGGCTAGTGTCTTATCGGAACGTGTCTTTAGTGCCGCAGGTGGTGTACTAACAGACCGTCGCATGCGACTATCCTCCGATAACGTTGACCGGCTTACTTTCCTGAAAATGAACCAGGCCTGGATCTCGCAGGAATTTGCCACTCCTCTGCCTGATTAAAGGGAACCTGTCACCTGAATTTGGCGGGACTGGTTTTGGGTCATATGGGCGGAGTTTTCGGGTGTTTGATTCACCCTTTCCTTACCCGTTGGCTGCATGCTGGCTGCAATATTGGATTGATGTTCATTCTCTGTCCTCCATAGTACACGCCTGCGCAAGGCAAGATTGCTTTGCGCAGGCGTGTACTATGGAGGACAGAGAATGAACTTCAATCCTATATTGCAGCCAGCGGGTAAGGAAAGGGTGAATCAAACACTCGAAAACTCCGCCCATATGACCCAAAACCAGTCCCGCCAAATTCAGGTGACAGAGTCCCTTTAAGTAATTGGGTGTCATCCAGGTCTCCTGATGTGTTCATCTTTCTACCACCTGAACTGCTATTCCTGGGCTCCAACACCGCCAGTTGCGGCTCAGAAGTGCAGGCTGCACAGTAAAAACATACGACCCAGTGTTATTGGATTTCAGTAACGTCTGCTGATCCCCAGCTGTGTAGCCGGCAATGTGTCCTGCGACCGCCACGCTGGCACAACAACCTAAATGTAAGGGAACCTGTCCCCCCCTGTTGTTTGTTACTGAAAGAGCCATCTTGTGCAGCAGTAATGCTGCACAAGGAAAAGGTAGCTCTTTTATTTTAGCTCCTTGCACACGCAGAACTTAACACTTATAAAATGTGTTCACTGATACCGTTATACCGTCCCGGAGCTGGGACTTTCCTTCGTAATGTGACGCAGCACAGCCGTCATTCCTACCCCCTTGGTGCCATGCGCTGCCTCCTCAACGTTGTTTTAAGCTGTCACGGAGCCTGCGCTGTTCTGTTATCCCTTGGCCATGCCCTATTTGCGCTGCCTGTCTTCTGACATAATTTGGTGTCAGGCTGGCTGCGCCTGTGCGGCCGCGCTGCCCGAGATCCCGCCTCGCAGTGTCTTCTGATTGAATCACACTGCGGGCCTTGGATCCATGGGCATGCGCAGTGCATATCTTCCCCTCGGGCTCTCGCTCATCTCCCGCCGACCTTCTTTAGACTGTGCGCCGTCAGCTGATCCCTAATAGCATGCCACGGCCGTGACACCGCACAGTCTGAAGAAGAGGGAAGGAGGGGATTGAGAGTCGAGGATATGCACTGTGCATGCCCATTGATCCAAGGCCCGCAGTGGGATTACGTTAGACGACACTGCGAGGTGGGATCTGGAGCAGCTTGGACGCACAGGCACTGACAGCCTGACACCAAATTATGTCAGAAGACAGGCAGCGCTAATTGGGCATGGCCAAGGGATAACAGAGCAGCGCAGGCTCCGTGACAGCTTAAAACAACGCTGAGGAGGCAGCGCACGGCACCAAGGGGATAGGAATGACAGCTGTGCTGTGTCCCATTACGAAGGAAATTCGCACCTCCGGGACGGTTTTACGGTATAAGGGGACACATTTTTAGTGTTTACTTCTGTGTTTGCAAGGAGCATAATTAAAAGAGCAACCTTTTCCTTTTGCATCCTTAGTGCTGCACAAGATGGCTCTTTCAGCTACAAACGTCTTGGGGGGGGGGGGGTTAAAGGTTCCCTTTCAACTTGCTCCAATCAGGCTTCGGCCTACACTCTGTTCCTCTGCTCCTCCTGCTGTCCCTGGGCTCTAACACCGCCAGTTGGTGCCTGGAAGTGCTGTCTGCACAGTCAACAGTCGCTCCTCTGTTATTGGGGTTCAGTAACGTCAGCTGATCCCCAGCTGTGTGTGCGGCAATACCTCCAATCTGCTCCTCCTGCTGTCCCTGGGCTCTAACACCGCCAGTTGGTGCCTGGAAGTGCTGTCTGCACAGTCAACAGTCGCTCCTCTGTTATTGGGGTTCAGTAACGTCAGCTGATCCCCAGCTGTGTGTGCGGCAATACCTCCAATCTGCTCCTCCTGCTGTCCCTGGGCTCTAACACCGCCAGTTGGTGCCTGGAAGTGCTGTCTGCACAGTCAACAGTCGCTCCTCTGTTATTGGGGTTCAGTAACGTCAGCTGATCCCCAGCTGTGTGTGCGGCAATACCTCCAATCTGCTCCTCCTGCTGTCCCTGGGCTCTAACACCGCCAGTTGGTGCCTGGAAGTGCTGTCTGCACAGTCAACAGTCGCTCCTCTGTTATTGGGGTTCAGTAACGTCAGCTGATCCCCAGCTGTGTATCTGGCAACGTGTCATGCGACCGCCACGTTGGCACAACTAAAATGTAAGGGGACCTGTCCCCCCCCCCTAGGCGTTTGTTACTGAAAGAGCCATCTTGTGCAGCACTAATACTGCACAAAGGAAAAGGTCGCTCTTGAAATTATGCTCCTTGCAAACGCTGAACTACACACTCATGTAATGTGTCCCCTCACACCGTCAAACTGTCCCTGAGGTGGGACTTTCCTTTGTAATGTGACGCAGCACAGCCATCATTGCTACCCCCTTGGCACCGTGCGCTGCCTCCTTAGCGTTGTTTGATTCCGTCCTGGACCCTGCGCTGTTATGTTATCCCTTGGCCATGCACAGCTTGCGCTGCCTGTCCTCTGACATCATTTGTTGTCGTCCTGGCTGCGCCTGTGCGTCCACGCTGCCCGAAATCCCACCTCGCAGTGTCGTCTAATGTGATCCCACAGTGGGCCTGGTATCCATGGCCATGCGCAGTGCATATACTAGCCTCTCACTCCCCTTCTTCACGCTTCTTCAGACTAGGCGGCATCAGCTGATCCCTAATAGCATGCCACGGCCGTGACGCCGCACAGTCTGAAGAAGCAGGAAGGAGGTGAGTGAGAGGCGATGATATGCACTGCGCATGCCCATGGATCCCTGGCCCGCAGTGGGATTACATTAGATGACACTGCGAGGTTGGATCTCGGGCAGCTTGGACTCACAGGCACTGCCAGCCTGACACCTAAATGATGTCAGAAGACGGGCACCGCTAAATGTGCATGGCCAAGGGATAACATTACAGCGCGGGCTCCGTGACAGAACCAAACAACGTTGAGGAGGTGGCGCATGGCACCAAGGGGGTTGGAATGACGGCTGTGCTGTGTCACATTACAAAGGAAAGTCCCACTTCCGGGACGGTTTGACGGTGTGAGGGGACACATTATATGAGTGTGTACTTCAGCGTTTGCAAGGAGCATAGTTTTCGGAGCCACCATTTTCCATGTGCAGTATTACTGCTGTACAAGATGGCTCTTTCAGCAACAAATGCCTGGGGGGGGGGGGGGGGGGTTAAAGGTTCCCTTTCAACTTGCTCCACTGCAGGCTTCGGCCTACACTCTGCTCCTCTTTGATTCCCTGGGTTTCAACACTGTCAGTTGCCACCTGGAAGTGTTGTCTACACAGAAAAAACACTAGCTGATGTGTCAGTGGGGTTCAGCACCGCCAGCTGTTCCCCTGCTGTGTAGTCGGCAACGTGTCCAGCACAAGCCACGCTGACACAACAGAACAAAAGCTGCCACCAGTGCAGGCTTCGGCCTACACTCTGCTCCTCTCCTCCTCCTGCTGCCCCTGGGCTCAAACACCGCTAGTTTTTGCCCGGAAGTGCTAGCTGCACAGAGAAAAACACCAGCCAATGTGTTAGTGGGGTTCAGCACCGCCAGCTGTTCCCCTGCTGTGTAGCCGGCAACGTGACCTGCAAACGCCACGCAGGCACATGAACTGAAATTAAAGGGACCCTGCCACCCACCCCAAGGTGTTTCTATGTATAACAGCTACCTTGTACAGCAGTAATGCTGTATTTGTACAAGGTGGCTGACTTTTTCTCATTGCCAACGTGGAACTTAACACGTGCAAAATGTGTCTCATTGAGACCATTCCACTGTCCCTGAGGTGTGACTTTCCTTTCTAATGGTACGCAGCACCACCCTTGGTAGCGCTGCCCGTCTTCTGACATCATTGGTTGGCTTGTTGCGCCTGTGCGTCCGCCCTGCCTGAAACAATGCTCCTCGTTGTCTTACTTATTTTGACTGCGAGGGTGTGATTGATGGGCACGAGCAGTGCATATCTTCGCCTGTCTTAACTCATCTCCTTCCGCCTTCTTCAGACTGTGCAGCCTCATGGCCGCGGCGTGCGAGAAGGGATCAGCTGAGGCCGCCCAGTCTGATGCAGGTGTAAGGACATGAGTGACAGGCGAAAAAATTTACTGCGCAAGGTCACGAATCCCAGCCCCATAGTGTGACTTAAAGAAAAGACACTGCGGGTCTGGGTTTCATGGCCATCGCTAACCGCACCGGCCAACATGAAATGAGGTCAGAAGACAGGCAGCGCTCACAGCGCATGGCCAAGGGATAACAAGAGCGCAGACTCCTGTACAGCAAATAACAACGCTCAGGAAGCTGCGCCCATGCACCAAGGTGTTATTTTGGACACCTGTGCTGCGTCTCCTTAAAAAGACAAGTCACGCCTCCACTACTGTTTGACAGTATAATGGGCTAAATAGTGTACGTGTTTTATTCAGCGTGTGCAAGGAGCAAACTAAATAGAGCAACCTTTTACTTGTGCAGCATTAATGCTGCACAAGGTGTGGCTCTTGTACCTTGCAACACCTGAGGGGGGGTTAAAGGTTACCTTTGAAATTGGTTCAACTAGGCTTCGGCCTAAACTCTGCTCCTCTCCTCCTCCTGCTTACCCTGGGCTCCAACACCGCTAGTTTTTGCCCGGAAATGCGCGATGCACAGAGAAAAACACCCGCCAATGTGTTAGTGGGGTTCAGCACCGCCAGCTGTTCCCCTGCTGTGTATCCGGCATCGTGTCCAGCACAAGCCACGCTGGCACAACCGACCAAAAGCTGCCACCAGTGCAGGCTTCGGCCTACACTCTGCTCCTCTCCTCCTCCTGCTGCCCCTGGGCTCAAACACCGCTAGTTTTTGCCCGGAAATGCGCGCTGCACAGAGAAAAACACCCGCCAATGTGTTAGTGGGGTTCAGCACCGCCAGCTGTTCCCCTGCTGTGTAGCCGGCATCGTGTCCAGCACAAGCCACGCTGGCACAACCGACCAAAAGCTGCCACCAGTGCAGGCTTCGGCCTACACTTTGCTCCTCTCCTCCTCCTGCTGACCCTGGGCTCAAACACCGCTAGTTTTTGCCCGGAAGTGCTAGCTGCACAGAGAAAAACACCAGAAAAAGTGTTAGTGGGGTTCAGCAACGCCAGCTGTTCCCCTGCTGTGTAGCCGGCAACGTGTCCTGCAAACGCCATGCAGGCACATGAACTGAAATTGAAGGGAGCCTGCCCCCCACCCCCAGGTGTTTCTATGTATAACAGCCACCTTGTACAGCAGTACTGCTGCATTTGTACAAGGTGGCTGACTTTTTCTCCTTGCCCACGTGGAACTCAACACGTACAAAATGTGTCTCATTAGAGACCATTACAATGTCCCTGAGGTGTGACTTTCCTTTTTAATGATATGCAGCACCACCCTTGGTAGCGCTTCCCGTCTTTTGACATCATTGGTTAGCTGGCTGCGCCTGTGCGTCTGCCCTGCTCGAAACAACGCCCCTCGGTGTCTTATTTTGTTGGACAGCGAGGGTGTGATTGATGGGCATGTGCAGTGCATATGTTTGCCTGTGTTCACTCATCTCCTTCCGCCTTCTTCAGACTGGGTGGCCTCATGGCCGCGGCATGCGATAAGGGATCAGATGAGGCCGCCCAGTCTGAAGCAGGTGTAAGGACATGTGTGAGCGGCGAACATATTTACTGCACAAGGCCACGAATCCCAGCACCGCAGTGTGACTTTATGAAAAGGCACTGTGGGTCTGGGATTTATGGCCATCGTTAACCGCACCGGCCAACATGAAATGAGGTCATAAGACGGCCTGCACTAACAGGGTATTGCCAAGGGATAACACAAGAGCGCAGTCTCCTGTACTGCAAATAACAACGGTAAGGAATCTGCGCCCAGCACCTAGGTGTAAATTTTGACACCTGTGCTGCGTCTTCTTCAAAAGAAAAGTCACGCCTCCACTACTGTTTGACAGTATAATGGGCTAAATAGCGTACGTGTTTTATTCAGCGTGTGCAAGGAGCAAAATTAAGAGAGCAACCTTTGACTTGTGCAGCATTAATGCTGTTCAAGGTGTGGCTCTTGTACCTTGCAACACCTGAGGGGGGGTTAAAGGTTACCTTTGAAATTGGTTCAACTAGGCTTCGGCCTACACTCTGCTCCTCTCCTCCTCCTGCTGACCCTGGGCTCAAACACCGCTAGTTTTTGCCCTGAAGTGCTAGCTGCACAGAGAAAAACACCAGCCAATGTGTTAGTTGGGTTCAGCACCGCCAGCTGTTCCCTTGCTGTGTAGCCGGCATCGTGTCCAGCACAAGCCACGCTGGCACAACCGACCAAAAGCTGCCACCAGTGCAAGCTTCGGCCTACACTCTGCTCCTCTCCTCCTGCTGCTGCCCCTGGGCTCAAACACCGCTAGTTTTGGCCCAGAAGTGCTAGCTGCACAGAGAAAAACACCAGCCAATGTGTTAGTGGGGTTCAGCAACGCCAGCTGTTCCCCTGCTGTGTAGCTGGCAACGTGACCTGCAAACGCCACGCAGGCACATGAACTGAAATTGAAGGAAGCCTGCCCCCCACCCCCAGGTGTTTCTATGTATAACAGCCACCTTGTACAGCAGTACTGCTGCATTTGTACAAGGTGGCTGACTTTTTCTACTTGCCCACGTGGAACTCAACACGTACAAAATGTGCCTCATTGAGACCATTCCACTGTCCCTGAGGTGTGACTTTCCTTTCTAATGATACGCAGCACCACCCTTGGTAGCGCTTCCCGTCTTTTGACATCATTGGTTAGCTGGCTGCGCCTGTGCGTCTGCCCTGCTCGAAACAACGCCCCTCGGTGTCTTATTTTGTTGGACAGCGAGGGTGTGATTGATGGGCATGTGCAGTGCATATGTTTGCCTGTGTTCACTCATCTCCTTCCGCCTTCTTCAGACTGTGCAGCCTCATGGCCGCGGCATGCGAGAAGGGATCAGCAGAGGCCGCCCAGTCTGAAGCAGGTGTAAGGACATGTGTGAGCGGCCAAAATATTTACTGCTCAAGGCCACGAATCCCAGCACCGCAGTGTGACTTTATGAAAGGCACTGTGGGTCTGGGATTTATGGCCATCGTTAACCGCACCGGCCAACATGAAATGAGGTCATAAGACGGGCAGCGCTAACAGGGCATTGCCAAGGGATAACACAAGAGCGCAGACTCCTGTACAGCAAATAACAACGCTCAGGAAGCTGCGCCAAGCACCAAGGCGTTATTTGGGACACCTGTGCTGCGTCTCCTTAAAAAGCCAAGTCACGCATCCACTACAGTTTGACTGTAGAATGGGCTAAATTGTGTACGTCTTTCATTCAGCGTGTGCAAGTAGACAAATTAATAGAGCAACCTTTCACTTGTGCAGCATTAATACTGCACAAGGTGTGTCTCTTGTACTTTGTAACACCTGAGGGGGGGTTAAAGGTTTCCTTTGAAATTGGTTCAACTAGGCTTCGGCCTACACTCTGCTCCTCTCCTCCTCCTCCTGCTTCACCACGGGCTCTAACATCGCTAGTTTTTGCCCGCAAGTGCTAGCTGCACAGAGAAAAACACCCGTCATTGTGTAAGTGGGGTTCAGCAACGCCAGCTGTTCCCCCACTGTGTAGCCGGCAAAGTGTCCTGCAAATGCAACGCAGACACAAAGCTGCCTCCAGTGCAGGCTTCGGCCTACACTCTGCTCCCCCTGCTTACCCTTTGCTCCAGCACCGCTAGTTGGGGCTCTAGGAAGACAATCTTTAATAGGCAACGCATCTGGGTTCCAGCACCGCCAGCTGGTTCTCGGCAGTGTTTTTGTCACGGGTACTCCCTCGTGCCCAGCCTGGTTCCAGCACCGTCAGCTGTTTCTGGGTACTGTCAAACTCACTGAGACACCTATGCGTTGCCCCGTCGTGTTGCGGTCGAGTTAGCCAACTCCAGGGTGCCTCCAGTTTAGGAGCTTCCTATATGGGCTGCATGAATTGGTAGTCAAGGCTGGTTCTGTAGTGCCAGTAGGCCCAGCTCCCCCTGTAGGACTGTTGGGGTTTGGTAACTGCGGCTGCCTCGCGGCCTAGCTGTTCTCTCCTCTCCTGTGGGCCTTCGGGTCCAACACCTGGTTCCAGCACCGTCAGCTGGTTCCGGGCCGAGCCTTTGGCTTAGGTGCCTCCTTCTGGGTATCCGAGTTCCGCCAACGCCTGGCGGTCCTCGGTAGTGCTTTTAAGCGCGGGCACCTACAGCTTAGTAACCGGGTTCCAGCACCGTCAGCTGGTCCTCGGTCGTGCCATTGGCTCTTGCACACTGGGGCAACGCATCCGGGTTCCAGCACCGCCAGCTGGTTCTCGGCAGTGTTTTTGTCACAGGTACTCCCTCGTGCCAAACCTGGTTTCAGCACCGTCAGCTGTTTCCGGGTTGTGTCAAACTCGCTGAGACGCCTATGCTTGCCCCGTCGTGTTGCGGTCGGGTTAGCCAACTCCAGGGTGCCTCCAGTTTAGGAGCTTCCTATGTGTGCTGCATGAATTGGTAGTCAAGGCTGGTTCTGTAGTGCCAGTAGGCCCAGCTCCCCCTGTAGGACTGTTGGGGTTCGGTAACTGCGGCTGCCTCACGGCCTAGCTGTTCTCTCCTCTCCTGTGGGCCTTCGGGTCCACCACCTGGTTCCAGCACCGTCAGCTGGTTCCGGGCCGAGCCTTTGGCTTAGGTGCCTCCTCCTGGGTATCCGAGTTCCGCCAACGCCTGGTGGTCCTCGGTAGTGCTTTTAAGCGCGGGCACCTACAGCTTAGTAACCGGGTTCCAGCACCGTCAGCTGGTCCTCGGTCGTGCCATTGGCTCTTGCACACTGGGGCAACGCATCCGGGTTCCAGCACCGCCAGCTGGTTCTCGGCAGTGTTTTTGTCACAGGTACTCCCTCGTGCCAAACCTGGTTTCAGCACCGTCAGCTGTTTCCGGGTTGTGTCAAACTCGCTGAGACGCCTATGCTTGCCCCGTCGTGTTGCGGTCGGGTTAGCCAACTCCAGGGTGCCTCCAGTTTAGGAGCTTCCTATGTGGGCTGCATGAATTGGTAGTCAAGGCTGGTTCTGTAGTGCCAGTAGGCCCAGCTCCCCCTGTAGGACTGTTGGGGTTCGGTAACTGCGGCTGCCTCGCGGCCTAGCTGTTCTCTCCTCTCCTGTGGGCCTTCGGGTCCACCACCTGGTTCCAGCACCGTCAGCTGGTTCCGGGCCGAGCCTTTGGCTTAGGTGCCTGCTCCTGGGTATCCGAGTTCTGCCAACGCCTGGCGGTCCTCGGTAGTGCTTTTAAGCGCGGGCACCTACAGCTTAGTAACCGGGTTCCAGCACCGTCAGCTGGTCCTCGGTCGTGCCATTGGCTCTTGCACACTGGGGCAACGCATCCGGGTTCCAGCACCGCCAGCTGGTTCTCGGCAGTGTTTTTGTCACAGGTACTCCCTCGTGCCAAACCTGGTTTCAGCACCGTCAGCTGTTTCCGGGTTGTGTCAAACTCGCTGAGACGCCTATGCTTGCCCCGTCGTGTTGCGGTCGGGTTAGCCAACTCCAGGGTGCCTCCAGTTTAGGAGCTTCCTATGTGGGCTGCATGAATTGGTAGTCAAGGCTGGTTCTGTAGTGCCAGTAGGCCCAGCTCCCCCTGTAGGACTGTTGGGGTTCGGTAACTGCGGCTGCCTCGCGGCCTAGCTGTTCTCTCCTCTCCTGTGGGCCTTCGGGTCCACCACCTGGTTCCAGCACCGTCAGCTGGTTCCGGGCCGAGCCTTTGGCTTAGGTGCCTCCTCCTGGGTATCCGAGTTCCGCCAACACCAGGCGGTCCTCGGTAGTGCTTTTAAGCGCGGGCACCTACAGCTTAGTAACCGGGTTCCAGCACAGTCAGCTGGTCCTCGGTCGTGCCATTGGCTCTTGCACACTGGGGCAACGCATCCGGGTTCCAGCACCGCCAGCTGGTTCTCGGCAGTGTTTTTGTCACAGGTACTCCCTCGTGCCAAACCTGGTTTCAGCATCGTCAGCTGTTTCCGGGTTGTGTCAAACTCGCTGAGACGCCTATGCTTGCCCCGTCGTGTTGCGGTCGGGTTAGCCAACTTCAGGGTGCCTCCAGTTTAGGAGCTTCCTATGTGGGCTGCATGAATTGGTAGTCAAGGCTGGTTCTGTAGTGCCAGTAGGCCCAGCTCCCCCTGTAGGACTGTTGGGGTTTGGTAACTGCGGCTGCCTCGCGGCCTAGCTGTTCTCTCCTCTCCTGTGGGCCTTCGGGTCCACCACCTGGTTCCAGCACCGTCAGCTGGTTCCGGGCCGAGCCTTTGGCTTAGGTGCCTCCTCCTGGGTATCCGAGTTCCGCCAACGCCAGGCGGTCCTCGGTAGTGCTTTTAAGCACGGGCACCTACAGCTTAGTAACCGGGTTCCAGCACCGTCAGCTGGTCCTCGGTCGTGCCATTGGCTCTTGCACACTGGGGCAACGCATCCGGGTTCCAGCACCGCCAGCTGGTTCTCGGCAGTGTTTTTGTCACAGGTACTCCCTCGTGCCAAACCTGGTTTCAGCACCGTCAGCTGTTTCCGGGTTGTGTCAAACTCGCTGAGACGCCTATGCTTGCCCCGTCGTGTTGCGGTCGGGTTAGCCAACTCCAGGGTGCCTCCAGTTTAGGAGCTTCCTATGTGGGCTGCATGAATTGGTAGTCAAGGCTGGTTCTGTAGTGCCAGTAGGCCCAGCTCCCCCTGTAGGACTGTTGGGGTTCGGTAACTGCGGCTGCCTCGCAGCCTAGCTGTTCTCTCCTCTCCTGTGGGCCTTCGGGTCCACCACCTGGTTCCAGCACTGTCAGCTGGTTCCGGGCCGAGCCTTTGGCTTAGGTGCCTCCTCCTGGGTATCCGAGTTCCGCCAACACCAGGCGGTCCTCGGTAGTGCTTTTAAGCGCGGGCACCTACAGCTTAGTAACCGGGTTCCAGCACCGTCAGCTGGTCCTCGGTCATGCCATTGGCTCTTGCACACTGGGGCAACACATCCGGGTTCCAGCACCGCCAGCTGGTTCTCGGCAGTGTTTTTGTCACAGGTACTCCCTCGTGCCAAACCTGGTTTCAGCACCGTCAGCTGTTTCCGGGTTGTGTCAAACTCGCTGAGACGCCTATGCTTGCCCCGTCGTGTTGCGGTCGGGTTAGCCAACTCCAGGGTGCCTCCAGTTTAGGAGCTTCCTATGTGGGCTGCATGAATTGGTAGTCAAGGCTGGTTCTGTAGTGCCAGTAGGCCCAGCTCTCCCTGTAGGACTGTTGGGGTTTGGTAACAGCGGCTGCCTCGCGGCCTAGATGTTCTCTCCTCTCCTGTGGGCCTTCGGGTCCACCACCTGGTTCCAGCACCGTCAGCTGGTTCCGGGTCGAGCCTTTGGCTTAGGTGCCTCCTCCTGGGTATCCGAGTTCCGCCAACGCCAGGCGGTCCTCGGTAGTGCTTTTAAGCACGGGCACCTACAGCTTAGTAACCGGGTTCCAGCACCGTCGGCTGGTCCTCGGTCATGCCATTGGCTCTTGCACACTGGGGCAACGCATCCGGGTTCCAGCACCGCCAGCTGGTTCTCGGCAGTGTTTTTGTCACAGGTACTCCCTCGTGCCAAACCTGGTTTCAGCACTGTCAGCTGTTTCCGGGTTGTGTCAAACTCGCTGAGACGCCTATGCTTGCCCCGTCGTGTTGCGGTCGGGTTAGCCAACTCCAGGGTGCCTCCAGTTTAGGAGCTTCCTATGTGGGCTGCATGAATTGGTAGTCAAGGCTGGTTCTGTAGTGCCAGTAGGCCCAGCTCCCCCTGTAGGACTGTTGGGGTTCGGTAACTGCGGCTGCCTCGCGGACTAGCTGTTCTCTCCTCTCCTGTGGGCCTTCGGATCCACCACCTGGTTCCAGCACCGTCAGCTGGTTCCGGGCCAAGCCTTTGGCTTAGGTGCCTCCTCCTGGGTATCCGAGTTCCGCCAACGCCAGGCGGTCCTCGGTAGTGCTTTTAAGCGCGGGCACCTACAGCTTAGTAACCGGGTTCCAGCACCGTCAGCTGGTCCTCGGTCGTGCCATTGGCTCTTGCACACTGGGGCAACGTATCCGGGTTCCAGCACCGCCAGCTGGTTCTCGGCAGTGTTTTTGTCACAGGTACTCCCTCGTGCCAAACCTGGTTTCAGCACCGTCAGCTGTTTCCGGGTTGTGTCAAACTCGCTGAGACGCCTATGCTTGCCCCGTCGTGTTGCGGTCGGGTTAGCCAACTCCAGGGTGCTTCCAGTTTAGGAGCTTCCTATGTGGGCTACATGAATTGGTAGTCAAGGCTGGTTCTGTAATGCCAGTAGGCCCAGCTCCCCCTGTAGGACTGTTGGGGTTCGGTAACTGCGGCTGCCTCGCGGCCTAGCTGTTCTCTCCTCTCCTGTGGGCCTTCGGGTCCACCACCTGGTTCCAGCACCGTCAGCTGGTTCTCGGCAGTGTCTTTTGCTCTTGTACCTTCTGCTCCCCATCCTGGTTCCAGTAACGTCAGCTGCTTCCGGGCAGAGCCTTTGGCTTAGGTGCCTCCTTCTCGGTATCCAAGTTCCACCAACGTCAGGTGGTCCTTGGTAGTGCTTTCAGGCACGGGTACCTCCTGCTTAGTAACCGGGTTCCAGTAACGTCAGCTGGTCCTCGGTAGTTCCATTGGCTCTTGGACCTTCGGCTACCCATCCGGGTTCCAGTACCGTCAGCTGGTTCTCGGCAGTGTCTTTTGCTCTTGTACCTTCTGCTCCCCATCCTGGTTCAAGTACCATCAGCTGGTTCCGGGCAGAGCCTTTGGCTTAGGTGCCTCCTTCTGGGTATCCGAGTTCCGCCAACGTCAGGCGGTCCTTGGTAGTGCTTTTTAGCACGGGTACCTCCTGCTTAGTAACCGGGTTCCAGTAACGTCAGCTGGTCCTCGGTAGTTCCATAGGCTCTTGAACCTTCGGGTAGCCATCCGAGTTCCAGTTCCATCAGCTGGTTCTTGGCATTTTCTCAGCCTTCTTGTACCTTCTGCTACATTTCCAGGTTGAAGACCCTAACGTCGACGACCAGAAAGACCACCCAGATGACGACGACGACGGCGGAGACGACGACGGCGGAGACGACGACACTGGAGACGACGACCCTGGAGACGACGACATGGAAGACCGAGAAGCAGAAGAACAAGAGGCTGCAGAACAAAGAGCAGAAGAACATTAAGCATAACACTTAATATCAGAGCAAAATATATTATCTAAATTATATGCAGAAGAAGACTAAGCAGTGTATGGGGGTGAGTCCGTTCCTCCTCGTGGTGCCCCTGGATAAAGCCTGATGCTGCAGGCCAAACTGAACGCGGACAAATGTAACTTTTGTGACTGGCAGAACGGAAGGTGTAATCTTCCAACTTTTATAGATAACAACTACGGGAATGCCTGTCACAAATGAGAATATGATAAAGAAGTAGAATAGGAAGAATAATAACAGTTGAATAAAATGAATATGTAGAATAGGAAGAATAATAATAGTTGAATAAAATGAATATGAAGAATGTAATAAAAAAAAAAAAGGTAAAGGATGAAGAAGAAGATGAATAAGGTGAAGAAGAAGTTGATGTCAAAGATGCTGATGATGATGAAGATGAAAGTGTGGGAAAAGTAAAAAAAAAAGAAGGGGAAGGGCGTGGAATAGTGAAACATCAATATCTGACAAAATAAAAAAAAAATTTACATAGTCAATATCTTTGTCACTCCGAACGTCTTTAAAAAAAACAAAAAACATGCTATTCTATTTGATTGGGCTAAACCTCTATGACTTTAATGTCTCCGCCACCTCCCCAAATACATCCTGCATTATTCTTAGTTGTTTTCCTTCAAGTAGAATGAACCTACAAGGAAAGAAAGGGTTTATTTTAATTCCGATATTTTGGTCCCATTGACTTGCATTGGGATCGGGTATCGGTATCGGCGATATCCAATATTTTTTGAATATCGGCCGATCCTATCCGATACCGATACTTTCTGATATCGGAAGGTATCGCTCAACACTAGTTGAGAACAATAAAACCTAAAAAAGATCATCGTAAATCACAACTAATATCCCATGGAGGTCTGGAGTTGGAATGAGGCTCAAAATCAAAGTGGAAAATGAAGTTACAGGCTGATCCAACTTCAATGGAAATGCCTCAAGACAAGGAAATGATGCTCAGTAGTGTGTGTGGCCTCCATGTGCCTGTATGACCTCCCTACAATGCCTGGGCATGCTCCTGATGAGGCAGCGGATGGTCTCCTGAGAGATCTCCTCCCAGACTCCTGGGCAGTCTGTAGTGCAACGTGGCATTAGTGGATGGTGCGAGACATGATGTCCTAGATGTGTTCAATCGGATTCAGGTCTGCGGAATGGGCAGGCCAGTCCACAGCTTCAATGCCTTCATCTTGCAGGAACTGCTGACACACTCCAGCCACATGAGGTCTGGCATTGTCCTGCATTAGGAGGAATCCAGGGCCAACCACACCAGCATATGGTCTCACAAGGGGTCTGAGGATCTCTTCTCGGTACCTAATGGCAGTCAGGCTACCCCTGGAGAGCACATGGAGGGCTATGCGGCCCTCCAAAGAAATGCCACCCCACACCATTACTGACCCACTGCCAAACCGGTCATGCTGAAGGATGTTGCAGGCAGCAGATCACTCTCCACGGTGTTTCCAGACTCTGTCACGTCTGTCACATGTGCTCAGTGTGAACCTGCTTTCATCTGTGAAGAGCACAGGGCGCCAGTGGCAAATCTGCCAATCCTGGTGTTCTGTGGAAAATGCCAAGCATCCTGCACGGTGTTGGGCTCTGAGCACAACCCCCATCTGTGGACATCAAGCACTTAGGCCATCCTCATGGAGTCGGTTTCTGTTTGTGCAGACTCATGCACATTTGTGGCCTGCTGAAGGTCATTTTGCAGGGCTCTGGCAGTGCGCCTCCTGTTCCTCCTTGCACAAAGACTGAGGTAGCGGTCCTGTTGCTGGGTTGTTGCCCTCCTACGGCCCCCTCCACATCTCCTGGTGTACTGGCCTGTCTCCTGGTAGTGTTTCCAGCCTCTGGACAATACGCCGACAGACACAGCAAACCTTCTTGCCACAGCTGGCATTGATGTGCCATCCTGAATGAGCTGCACTACCTGGGCCACTTGTGTGGGTTGTACAGTTCGTCTCATGCTACCACGAGTATGAAAGCACAACCAACATTCAAAAGTGACCAAAACATCAGCCAGAAAGCATTGGTACTGAGATGTGGTCTGTGGTCCCCACCTGCAGAACCTCTCCTTTGTTGAGTGTGTCTTGATAATTGCCAATAATTTCCATCTGTTGACTATTCCATTTGCACAACATCATGTGAAATTGATTGTCAAACAGTGTTGCTTCCTAAGTGGACAGTTTCATTTCACAGAAGTTTGATTTACTTAGAGTTATATCCTGTTGCTTAAGTGTTCCCTTTATTTTTTTGAGCAGTTTATAATAATAACAATAATAATAATAATAATAATAATAATAATAAAACGTCTTGCTGATCATATATTCAGGCTTTTGAGCGTCTTCTATTCATTTTCAGATTTCAAAAAACGCTGACAGGTTAAAAGAAGTGACCTGACCATTGTTCTGGTGTTTTCCGCTTGGAAGATGCTTAAGGCTATGTTCACACGTTCCTGATTTCCCTGCTGTTTTTTCTGCACTAAAAACCGCAGCTCTTGGCAGAAAATGCAGGTGCGTTGTTTGGTGCGTTTTTGGTGTGTTTTTTGATGCGGTTTTTAGTGCGGTTTTTTATGCAGTTTTCTCTGCAGAGTCTGTGTGTTTTCTAGGAAGTTTTTTAGGGTTAAAATGGCTGAAAATACCCTAACCCTACCCCTAACCCTAACCCTACCCCTAACCCTAACTCTACCCCTAACCCTACCCCTAACCCTAATCCTACCCCTACCCCTAACCCTACCCCTAACCCTAGTTCTAACTGTAGTGGGGGGGGGGGAAAATTCTTTATTTTATTATTGTTACTACCTATGGGGGTGATAAAGGGGGGGTCATTTACTTTTTTTTTTATTTTGATCACTGTGAGGTTATCACAGTGATCAAAATATGCCTGGAACCCTATTCTAACAGTGGAAAAAAAAATACTTTATTTTTTTATTTTCTCTACCTATGGGGTGACAAAGGGGGGGTCATTTATTATTTTTTTTAATTTGATCACTGAGATATAATCTATCTCAGTGATCAAAATGCACTTTGGAACGAATCTGCCGGCCGGCAGATTCGGCGGGCTCACTGCGCATGCTCCCGCCATTTTGGAAGATGGCGGCGCCCAGGGAGAAGACGGACGGACGGACACCGGGAGACCCGGTAAGTATAAGGGGGGGAGATGAGGGCACGGGGGGGGGGGGCGTCGGAGCACGGGGGTGGCATCGGAGCATGGGGGGGTGGGGTTGGGGCACGGGGGGACAGCCACACTCTGCCCACGCACTTCCTGCTGCATCGGTTCTGCACCACAAACCGCAGAAAACCCGCATATTTTTTTCGTCTGCGGGTTTTACTGCGGGTTTGACCCTCACAATGGAGGTCAATGGGTGCAGAACCGCTGCAGTTCCGCACAAAGAAGTGACATGGTCCTTCTTTTTTACCGCAGCAATTCAGCACGGCTTTTTTAGTGAATTTCCGCAATGTGGGCACAGCGGTCCCTGTTTTCCATAGGGTAACATTGTACTGTACCCTGCATGGAAAACAGCTGCGGACCCGCAGCGGCAAAATCGCGGCGGTTCCGCAGTAAAAAACGCATTGTGTGAACATGGCCTTACAAGACAAGCGAATAGAAAGGCTCAAAGATACCCGGAAGGTGCCCAGATGTTTGAAGGAGGTTTAGCCATTGTTTTTGATGAAAAACCACTAGTGTTTTTTTTCATTATTCAATGGAGTGAAAAAAACAACAACCAGAAAACAACAATAAAAAAGTCGCTTCAAGAAAAAAAAAGTTTTCTGAAAAACTTGGTGGTTCGCCTGAGTTAATAATAATAAATAATCTTTATTTTATATAGTGCTAACATATTCCGCAGCGCTTTACAGTTTGCACACATTATCATCACTGTCCCCGATGGGGCTCACAATCTAGAATCCCTATCAGTATGTCTTTGGAATGTGGGAGGAAACCGGAGTGCCCGGAGGAAACCCACGCAAACACGGGGAGAACATTCAAAATCTTAGTTAAAAAGATGTTGTGTGCACACACGCTTGGGGTATGTGCATGCGATGTGTTTAGTCCGATGGCAGATCCATCAGCGTTTTCTATCAAAAACCACTTCAGGAAAAAGCCAGAGTCTTTTTTCCTGAAGCAGCTCTGTTGGCGTTGTTGTCCTGTATCTTCTATAAAGAGTGAGGGTGGCTTCCAAGTGAAAAATGAAGATGTCACTTCTCTTGACAACTTTGGGTTTTCTAAACCATAAGGCAGTTAAAAAAAGTGACATAAGCACACAACAATGTCGTTTTGACATTGTTGTGCACTATGTACATTTACTTGCATGTCTGTGGCACCACTTTTTCAATTGGATATTGGGTGGAATCCACTTGAAAAGACATTATGTGTACATAGAATTAGTCCGGGGTCTCACTTGCGAGTGTGATGCGAGAAACTCACGCGAGTCTCTCGCATCAATATCCAGCAGCGTGCGGCTGCATGTATTTCTATGCAGCCGCACGCTCCAGTTATCCGAGCACGTTCGCTCATCACTACTGAACACATAAGTTGCAGATCAACACTTGAGAAAAATGTGCAGTAAAATGAAGAAGTGAACCGAAAGAACATGGACACAGAATAAACACTAATGAATTTGATTATTGTTAGGACTTGTCTGCCTTCCAATTTTTATTTTGTCCAATAAAGCATTGTAAAGATTCCTTTAAATGTTCAGCTTATATATCAGTATTTCCATTTGTTATTTGACAGAGCGTTTAGGCCGCAGCTTGTCTGTGTCTTTTTATGTCAATGATTAATTGGACTATTCCACATGTTTCTGTAGAAGTGGCACCTTGGCACACTTTGCACATTTGATGTGTCCTTAAGGCTGCATTGCGATCACGCTTAAGAAACATGTTATTCTATCTCTTTTGTGAGATAGGAATCTGGGAACCCATAAGATTTACACCACATAAGACCTGGAAGATTTATTGATGTATTTTAAAGGTGAAGGGAAACTAATGTCTCCCGATGTGGAACCTTATATATCCAAAGCGGATAAAGAGTCATTTCATTGAGATCTAGTAATAAAGTAGGGATTTCCATCCTTTATTTGAAGGAAATATTCTTTTGACATGGTGCATAAAAATGACATGTTTTTTTCCTACAAGTTGGTTTGAATTCTCCTTGTAAATCAGTATTGATAGCAAGAATTTAATCTGACAGATACCCACCTGCATTTCAGGTAGTCTTAACTGATCCAGTGTCTTAGGTCGGTTTCACACGTCAGTGTCTCCGGTACGTGTGGTACAGCTTCCTCACGTACCAGAGACACTGACACACGTAGAAACATTAAAAAGAATGTGTCTCTGCAGATGTCAGCGAGTTTCCACGGACCGTGAGTCTGTGTGCAAAACACGGAGACATGTCAGTGTTCGTGGGAGCGCACGGATCACACGGAACCATTAAAGTCAATGGGTGTGTGTAAACACGTACCGCACACGGATGCCATCGGTGTGCTATCCATGTGCTGTCCATGTGCTTTTTTTAAGTTTTAGGGTTAAAATTGAAATAAATTGTTTCAATACACGGACACACGGACAGCACACGGATGAGAAACACGGACAGCACACAGATGACACACGGATGGCCTATGTGCACACACGGACACGAATAGCTCCGGGACCATTTCTTCAGGTACCAGAAAAATCTGGACGTGTGAGACTGGCCTTAAATGGGAATTTCACATAAATTCATTTTCTAACAAATCACATAAACATGTCAGAATTTGACATTTTCAAAACATAGCAGAGCACACTGTAGAGCACATACAGAAAATAAAAGTTTACATACACTGTATAAAAAGGCACATATGCATGTTTTTCTCAATATCTGACATGAAATCAGAATAAACCTTTCCCGTTTTAGGTCAAATAGGACTACCATAATTATTAATATTTGCCAAATGGCAGAATAATGAGAGAGATAATGTTTTAAGGCATTTATTACTTACTGCAAAGTCAAAAGTTTACATATAATAAGATTACTATGCCTTCAAACAATTCTGGACTGCCCATATGATGATGTCATGCGTTTGGAAGCTTCTGATATGTTTTTGGCAATATCTGAGTTAATTAGAGACATACCTGTGTATTTTAATGCACACCTGAAACACACTGCTTCTTTGTGTAGCATTATGGGAAATTCTAAAGAAATCATCCAAGATATCAGGAAGAGAATTGTGGACTTGCACAAGTCTGGTTAATCCTTGGTTACAATTTAAAGACACCCGAAGGTGCCTCGTTCATCTGTACAAACAATTATACGCAAATACAAACAAGATGGGAATGTTCAGCCATCATACCGCTAAGGAAGGAGACGGGTTCTGTGTCCCATAGATTAACTTGCTTTGGTCCGACATGTGCATATCAACCCAAGGACAAAAGCAAAAGACCTTGTAAGATGAGGGCGGAAGCTGGTAAGATTGTGTCAATATTCACAGTGAAACAAGTACTGTATCAACATGGGCTGAAAGGCCATTCTGCCAGGAAGAAGCCATTACTCAGAAAGAAACAAAAAAAAAACAGATTAATGTTTGGAAATGCACACAGGAACAAACATCTTAATTTTTTGGAGACATGTCCTGTGGTCTGATGAAACTAAAGTTGAACTTTTTGGGTATAATGACGATCGTTACTAGGGTTGAGCGACCTTTACTTTTATAGGATCGGGTCGGGTTTCACGAAACCCGACTTTTTCAAAAGTCGGGTCGAGTGAAATCGGCCGATCCTATAAAAAAGTCGGGGTCGGGGTCGGCCGAAACCTGAAACCCAATGCAGTGCATTGGGTTTCCATGGTTCCCAGGGTCTGAAGGAGCGGAAACTCTCCTTCAGGCCCTGCGATCCATATTTTAGTGTAAAATAAAGAATTAAAATAAAAAATATCACAATACTTACCCTCTGACGCGCCCTGGTACTAATCGGGAACCTTCCTTCCTTAGAATCAGCCTTCCAGGACCTTGCGGTGACGTCGCGGTGACGTCGCGGCTTGTGATTGGCCGCGCGGCCGCCCATGTGACCGCTCACGCGACCAATCACAAGCCGCGACGTCACCGAAGGTCCTGGAAGGGCTGATTCTTAGGAAGGAAGGCTGTCGGAAAGAAGCAGGGCGCGTCCGAGGGTGAGTATATTCTTATTAGGTATATACTCACCCTCGGACGCGCCCTGCTTCTTTATTTGTAATGAATGTTTATTTGTAATGTGGTTTTGACTTACTCTATTTTTTTGGTAAATAATGATTTTATTATTTTCATTGTTTTGCAGCTTCTTGGCAATAATATAAAGAAGACGCGACAGGACAACACTCGGTGGATGCCATATCTGTGTTTTCAATTGAAAAAAAACTTTCAGTTAACTACTTGCAGGAGAAAGTTATTGTAGCTGGTGGCCAATTTTTGTACTGTACCAGATTTTTGTTGTATGTGTTTGTTTTTAATGTTAAAATGTCTGCATTTGATATCTCTCCAGTATTTTCTTTTTTATAAGCAAAATACTTATTTTTATATTTTCTGATGTTTTATACCGGAGTGTTCCTCGGGGCACGCTTATAAAGTGTCTTATATATGTGTTTCTAATGAGTCACATTATATTTTTTTTCTAATTGTTGCTCTAAGAGATCTCAAAGATTTCATGGTTTGGAAATGATTGTTATGCCTTTACTGTCTTATATAAAAAAAACTGAATGGACACTTGTCAGCTCTTCTCAGGTGAAATGTTAGCAAGTTCCGTCTGTTGGGCCATTATTCTAGGTCATACCCCCAGATCTGTGAACTGAGCAGTAAGGAAAATTAGCTGGTCTAAGAAGCATATCCATCTTTCCTACTTAAACACTTTCTTCATTGCTACTTAATGTTTTATATTTTAAAGCCATTGTAAGATTTTATAGAAGGAACTGATTGTAATTAGCACCATAGGTATCATCAGATTTTAAGGACAGTGGGCAATCATTCAGCACTTTTTTGTAGGCATACATCCTCTCCCCAGCAACCTGTATGCATTTGACATGACATTATTTGTTCCTTTTATTGCATTACTTTCTTCATTGATTCCTTTTGCATAATTTATATGTAGTTTTAGTGCTGGTTTTGTACTCTGAGCTTGTTGCCCTGTGCACAATATTTTAAGACAGACTGAAATGTCAAGTTTGTTCTGTCAAAAGCAGTAGTGTTTCAAAATAGATAAAAAACAACATAAAGACTACATTCTAGAGCTGCTGTTATACTGATAAAGACAGTAAAATATGATAACAACTATTAGCAGGTCATCTTTAGTATGTAGGTTTGATGAATCGGTGAGTGGTTGTATTGTATTGTGTGTGGTATTGTTATTAGTATTGTGAACTTTATTAAAATGTTTGCCTTCTGATTCAGTGTTTACTTTTCTTAATTTCCAAAATGCTTGATTTCTTTGAAGGTTGTGTCTTCTGTCTTTACACACTTCTTTCTTAACCCCTTCCCAACATGCGCCATATATGTACAGTGCTGTGGGATCACATGAGCTCACACCAAGCACCGTCACGATCAAATGTGGGTGTCAACTCAATATGAGAGGTGACGCCCTGCTAGCATTGATCGTGGGCGTTTAGCCCCTCTGATGCTGCTGTCAATAGTGACAGTGACAACAATGGGCATCGCAGAGGGAGGTAGCTCCCTCTCTGCTCCCATGATCACAATGCGTTTGCCATTGCTTTGTGCTGACGGTCTCCATGGTGACCCCGGGATGAAAGATGGCTGCAAGGTCACCCAGGGACTATGGCCTTGGCCTTTAAGCTCTTTGAGAGTAGAAGCTGAAATGCCTCCTCCCTGACTGCAAGACGCTGATCTGATGCCCTGCAATTTAAATGCATTGCAAAGTATGAGATCAGGAAACATAGATGTCCCATACTGGGACAAAGTAAAAATGTATAGGCTCGTCCAAGGTTGCCTCCCCCTGTTTGATGCGGCGATGAGCCTGCAACTTTTCTCCGATCCACCCATGGCTGTTAACATCTTAAATGCTGTTGTCAATCTCTGACAGCAGCATTTAACATACCTGTGCCAGAAGCGCATCATAAACCCCTGCCCATCGGCATACACGGGCAGCAGTGGTCTGGTCAGTGGAGGTCTAGTGGAAGGAGTGACCGCAGACAGGCATCAAAGGCCTAACACCAAAAAATTGGCCTTGCTTTAGGCAATTAGAAATTGGTTCCAGGGGTACACGGGCAGCAGTGGTCTGGTCAGTGGAGGTCTAGTGGAAGGAGTGACCGCAGACAGGCCTCAAAGGCCTAACATAAAAAATTGGCCTTGCTGTAGGCAATTTGAAATTGGTTCGATGGGTACACGGGCAGCAGTGGTCTGGTCAGTGGAGGTCTAGTGGAAGGAGTGACCGCAGACAGGCCTCAAAGGCCTAACATAAAAAAATTGGCCTTGCTGTAGGCAATTTGAAATTGGTTCCATGGGTACATGGGCAGCAGTGGTCTGGTCAGTGGAGGTCTAGTGGAAGGAGTGACCGCAGACAGGCCTCAAAGGCCTAACATAAAAAAATTGGCCTTGCTGTAGGCAATTTGAAATTGGTTCCATGGGTTACACGGGCAGCAGTGGTCTGGTCAGTGGAGGTCTAGTGGAAGGAGTGACCGCAGACAGGCCTCAAAGGCCTAACATAAAAAAATTGGCCTTGCTGTAGGCAATTTGAAATTGGTTCCATGGGTTACACGGGCAGCAGTGGTCTGGTCAGTGGAGGTCTAGTGGAAGGAGTGACCGCAGACAGGCATCAAAGGCCTAACACAAAAAAATTGGCCTTGCTTTAGGCAATTAGAAATTGGTTCCAGGGGTACACGGGCAGCAGTGGTCTGGTCAGTGTAGTCAGATTGTAATGAATATCAAATATAGATAGTAAAGCCGCACCCTGTAATGGCAATGTCTCTATGGACAGCAGAGTGCACGTCCTCACCAGGGGATCCATCCCAGTAGGTAAATCCAGAAGCACATGAAGAAAAGGACAGCACCACAGCAATTGTGAAAAGACAGCTCCAAAGTTTATTCTTCCATCTGCAACGTTTCGGTCCGTGGACCTTTTTCAAGCATAGTGAAAAGACAATACAACCACCATTATATACCCTTAGGCCAAACCCATTAATTAACAAGCAACCAATGGTGTGGCTCCATATACCTGGAAAAAATACATCATAGTGCAACGTACATATATACATATAAAAACAGTCCCACATTGCCAGCCCCCTATATATACTAGCCGCTAACATAGTCCAACTACCTCTGATCGCTCGCCACTATTGTGTGACACTCGTAAATCCCCAATAAGTCCCCAAAGTCCACAATGTAAACAAATATCACTCGCACCAATCCGGGTACTGCATCCACGATCGTCATGGCATTGTGGGTGTGTTCAGAACAAGAGCAGTCCAATCAGCTCCTCAATCTTAAATCATGTGATCGACATATGCCCAGCATGCAGTGCTCCTCACCGCACTAGTTCATAGGCTGCTGGACCACATGTCAGTGGTAAACAAACACCGCCCACTTTTGTCCAATGGTGCACATTGTATTGTACATGTCCGTGACATTATCCCTGTCCGTAGCTCATATGTGCATGTCGCAGTCCCGGACTCCAGTACAATCAGCACACTGAGTCCATATAGTCAGCGACTGCGTATGACAGGAATTCTCCATAAATCTCTTCATGACAGATGGTTCCAGTGAGCGGTCCCATAGCGCTATAATGACGGAATCCAGCATAGTCAGCACACTGAGTCTATTTAATCGGCAACTGCAAAGTAATGCTCCATAGACTTCTTCATAATAGATGACTCTAGTGAGCGGTCACATAGCGCTACAATCAGCGCGCAAAAGTACATCCAGGCTCATAGCTAGGTATAGTATTTTTTCACTCCAGGTCCATAGTATATAACGGTATACAATATGACATTTCTCCACTGGACACCTTATATATTTATCCCCAATATCGACTATTCATATATTATGTGATCCGTCATTTTAAATATTTACATCTATTCATACGGGCCTGTAATGAAAAACGACATATACCGAAAAAACAACCATCATAATAGCTTAAACTCAGTCCGTATAAAACTCCTTGCAAGGACATACATAACAAACACCTTTGGTACCAGGGATTCCCAGCCCGTCTCCCATGTTGGTAATTGCCCAGCCTCAAGCTGCTTAGCATTTGTGATCTGACGAGAGCAGGCACATTAACTCCATAGACATCTATATTTTTTTAACCTGGAAAAACTACATCCAAGCATAAAAAGGGAAAAAGGAGGAGAAAAAAACGGATTAAGGTAGATATCAGGGATTCCCAGCCCGTCTCCCATGTTGGTAATTGCCCAGCCTCAAGCTGCTTAGCATTTGTGATCTGACGAGAGCAGGCACATTAACTCCATAGACATCTATATTTTTTATCCTAGAAAAAATACATCCAAGCATAAAAAGGAAAAAGGAGGGGAAAAAAACACAATATATAAAAAAACGGATTAAGGTAGATATCAGGCAAATAGCCACACTCTCCTCAGATCAAATTGATCAAGAGGCTACATTTGTATATATAGGACAGATCTAAAAAGCAACTGTTAATGAGACCACCCCTAACAAAAATAAACAGTATATAATAGAATTAAAAACAATAATACACCGATAAGGTACCACAAATGACCAAAAGGACCTTACAGGAGACAACTTTGTTGATAATCAATATTTAAGCCTTTTGGAGAGAGAGTATCAAGCTCATAGATCCATTTCAATTCTTTTCTCTTCAGAAGAGAGACCCGATCGCCACCCCGTCTTGGCATAGGTACATCATCAATGACTCGGTATCTGAGCTGATTAACCGAGTGCCCGAACTCATGGAAGTGCCTAGGTACTGGAAGGTCAATCAAATTCGTTCTAATAGTACTCTTATGCTTTGAAATTCTCGCTTTGACCTCCATTGTGGTCTCCCCTACATAGTAGAGACCACACGGGCAGCTAAGGATGTAGACCACAAAACTACTTCTGCATGTACAGTGGGGCAAAAAAGTATTTAGTCAGTCAGCAATAGTGCAAGTTCCACCACTTAAAAAGATGAGAGGCGTCTGTAATTTACATCATAGGTAGACCTCAACTATGGGAGACTGAGAAAAAAAAATCCAGAAAATCACATTGTCTGTTTTTTTAACAATTAGTAACATAGTAACATATAGTAACATAGTTAGTAAGGCCGAAAAAAGACATTTGTCCATCCAGTTCAGCCTATATTCCATCATAATAAATACCCAGATCTACGTCCTTCTACAGAACCTAATAATTGTATGATACAATATTGTTCTGCTCCAGGAAGACATCCAGGCCTCTCTTGAACGCCTCGACTGAGTTCGCCATCACCACCTCCTCAGGCAAGCAATTCCAGATTCTCACTGCCCTAACAGTAAAGAATCCTCTTCTATGTTGGTGGAAAAACCTTCTCTCCTCCAGACGCAAAGAATGCCCCCTTGTGCCCGTCACCTTCCTTGGTATAAACAGATCCTCAGCGAGATATTTGTATTGTCCCCTTATATACTTATACATGGTTATTAGATCGCCCCTCAGTCGTCTTTTTTCTAGACTAAATAATCCTAATTTCGCTAATCTATCTGGGTATTGTAGTTCTCCCATCCCCTTTATTAATTTTGTTGCCCTCCTTTGTACTCTCTCTAGTTCCATTATATCCTTCCTGAGCACCGGTGCCCAAAACTGGACACAGTACTCCATGTGCGGTCTAACTAGGGATTTGTACAGAGGCAGTATAATGCTCTCATCATGTGTATCCAGACCTCTTTTAATGCACCCCATGATCCTGTTTGCCTTGGCAGCTGCTGCCTGGCACTGGCTGCTCCAGGTAAGTTTATCATTAACTAGGATCCCCAAGTCCTTCTCCCTGTCAGATTTACCCAGTGGTTTCCCGTTCAGTGTGTAATGGTGATATTGATTCCCTCTTCCCATGTGTATAACCTTACATTTATCATTGTTAAACCTCATCTGCCACCTTTCAGCCCAAGTTTCCAACTTATCCAGATCCATCTGTAGCAGAATACTATCTTCTCTTGTATTAACTGCTTTACATAGTTTTGTATCATCTGCAAATATCGATATTTTACTGTGTAAACCTTCTACCAGATCATTAATGAATATGTTGAAGAGAACAGGTCCCAATACTGACCCCTGCGGTACCCCACTGGTCACAGCGACCCAGTTAGAGACTATACCATTTATAACCACCCTCTGCTTTCTATCACTAAGCCAGTTACTAACCCATTTACACACATTTTCCCCCAGACCAAGCATTCTCATTTTGTGTACCAACCTCTTGTGCGGCACGGTATCAAACGCTTTGGAAAAATCGAGATATACAACGTCCAATGACTCACCGTGGTCCAGTCTATAGCTTACCTCTTCATAAAAACTGATTAGATTGGTTTGACAGGAGCGATTTCTCATAAACCCATGCTGATATGGAGTTAAACAGTTATTCTCATTGAGATAATCCAGAATAACATCCCTCAGAAACCCTTCAAATATTTTACCAACAATAGAGGTTAGACTTACTGGCCTATAATTTCCAGGTTCACTTTTAGAGCCCTTTTTGAATATTGGCACCACATTTGCTATGCGCCAGTCCTGCGGAACAGACCCTGTCGCTATAGAGTCACTAAAAATAAGAAATAATGGTTTATCTATTACATTACTTAGTTCTCTTAGTACTCGTGGGTGTATGCCATCCGGACCTGGAGATTTATCTATTTTAATCTTATTTAGCCGGTTTCGCACCTCTTCTTGGGTTAGATTGGTGACTCTTAATATAGGGTTTTCATTGTTTCTTGGGATTTCACCTAGCATTTCATTTTCCACCGTGAATACCGTGGAGAAGAAGGTGTTTAATATGTTAGCTTTTTCCTCGTCATCTACAACCATTCTTTCCTCACTATTTTTTAAGGGGCCTACATTTTCAGTTTTTATTCTTTTACTATTGATATAGTTGAAGAACAGTTTGGGATTAGCTTTACTCTCCTTAGCAATGTGCTTCTCTGTTTCCTTTTTGGCAGCTTTAATTAGTTTTTTAGATAAAGTATTTTTCTCCCTATAGTTTTTTAGAGCTTCAGTGGTGCCATCCTGCTTTAGTAGTGCAAATGCTTTCTTTTTACTGTTAATTGCCTGCCTTACTTCTTTGTTTAGCCACATTGGGTTTTTCCTATTTCTAGTCCTTTTATTCCCACAAGGTATAAACCGCTTACACTGCCTATTTAGGATGTTCTTAAACATTTCCCATTTATTATCTGTATTCTCATTTCTGAGGATATTGTCCCAGTCTACCAGATTAAGGGCATCTCTAAGCTGTTCAAACTTTGCCTTCCTAAAGTTCAATGTTTTTGTGACTCCCTGACAAGTCCCCCTAGTGAAAGACAGGTGAAACTGCACAATATTGTGGTCGCTATTTCCTAAATGCCCAACCACCTGCAGATTTGTTATTCTGTCAGGTCTATTAGATAGTATTAGGTCTAAAAGTGCTGCTCCTCTGGTTGGATTCTGCACCAATTGTGAAAGATAATTTTTCTTGGTTATTAGCAGAAACCTGTTGCCTTTATGGGTTTCACAGGTTTCTGTTTCCCAGTTAATATCCGGGTAGTTAAAGTCCCCCATAACCAGGACCTCATTATGGGTTGCAGCTTCATCTATCTGCTTTAGAAGTAGACTTTCCATGCTTTCTGTTATATTTGGGGGTTTGTAACAGACCCCAATGAGAATTTTGTTACCATTTTTCCCTCCATGAATTTCAACCCATATGGACTCGACATCCTCATTCCCTTCGCTAATATCCTCCCTTAAAGTGGATTTTAGACAAGACTTTACATAGAGACAAACCCCTCCTCCTCTCCGATTTTTACGATCCTTTCTAAACAGACTGTAACCCTGTAAGTTAACTGCCCAGTCATAGCTTTCATCTAACCATGTCTTGGTTATTCCCACTATGTCAAAGTTACCTGTAGATATTTCTGCTTCTAGTTCTTCCATCTTGTTTGTCAGGCTTCTGGCGTTTGCGAGCATGCAGTTTAGAGGATTTTGTTTTGTTCCAATCTCCTCACTGTGGATTGTTTTAGAAATGTTCTTACCTCCCTTCTGAGTATGTTTTCCTGGGTCATCTTTGTTCGAGTCTAATGTTTTTCTTCCCGTCCCCTCTTCTTCTAGTTTAACGCCCTCCTGATGAGTGTAGCGAGTCTTCTGGCGAATGTGTGTTTCCCAGGTTTGTTGAGGTGTAGTCCGTCTCTGGCGAGGAGTCCATCATACCAGTAATTCACACCATGGTCCAGGAATCCAAATCCTTGTTGTCTGCACCATCGTCTTAGCCAGTTGTTTGCATCAAGGATCCTGTTCCATCTCCTGGTGCCATGCCCGTCTACTGGAAGGATAGAAGAAAAAACTACCTGTGCATCCAGTTCCTTTACTTTCTTCCCCAACTCTTCAAAGTCCTTGCAGATTGTCGGTTGGTCCTTCCTTGCCGTGTCATTGGTGCCAACATGTATCAGAAGAAATGGGTGGACGTCCTTGGAGCTGAAGAGCTTTGGTATCCTATCGGTCACATCCTTGATCATCGCACCTGGAAGGCAGCATACTTCTCTTGCAGTTATGTCCGGTCTGCAGATGGCTGCTTCGGTGCCTCTCAGTAGTGAGTCTCCCACCACCACCACTCTTCGTTGCTTCTTGGCTGTACTTTTTGCTGTCACTTGTTGCTGTGTGCCCTTTTCTTTTTTGCTTGCTGGTATTGCTTCATTCTTAGGTGTGCCATCTTCATCCTCTACAAAGATTTGATATCGGTTCTTCAGTTGTGTGGTTGGTGATTTCTCCATGGTCTTCTTGCTTCTTTTGGTCACATGCTTCCACTCATCTGCTTTTGGAGGTTCTCTGACACTTTTTGCACCTTCTGTGACCAGTAGAGATGCTTCTGTTCTGTCTAGAAAGTCTTCATTCTCTTTGATGAGTTTCAAAGTTGCTATTCTTTCTTCCAGACCCCGCACCTTTTCTTCTAAAAGGGCCACTAGTCTACACTTCTGACAGGTGAAATTGGATTCTTCTTCTGGTCGATCTGTGAACATGTAGCACATGCTGCAGCTCACCATGTAGGTTGTCACATCTGCCATGTTGCTCCTAGATCCTGCTGACTTGCTGTGTGTTTTCCTTCTTGTGTAATCTACTCAGCCAAGCTCTCTTGCAATAATGTCCTACAGGCAAAAATTTGGTGATGCTTTCGAAGCAGCTGGTCCTCGGATGTGATTTGAAGGCACTGGTCACTTTTGGGGAGGGGACATGACAATGTGAGTGAGTTTCAGTCGCCCCCATTATTCTCATATAGGAGAAATAGAAATCTGAAGGACGAGTTGGTGGTGTCTGATGTGGGCAGCTCAAGGAGGGATCCGCAGACTACTTTAAGCCGTCCGAGCCTGGGTAATTTTCCCTGTCTCGGATGTGCAAGCTGCAATAATTTAATCAAAGGGGCATGTTTTTATCATCCCCACACTGGAAAAAAGTATACGATACGGAAACGATATACATGCAGAAGTAATTTTGTGGTCTACATCCTTAGCTGCCCGTGTGGTCTCTACTATGTAGGGGAGACCACAATGGAGGTCAAAGCGAGAATTTCAAAGCATAAGAGTACTATTAGAACGAATTTGATTGACCTTCCAGTACCTAGGCACTTCCATGAGTTCGGGCACTCGGTTAATCAGCTCAGATACCGAGTCATTGATGATGTACCTATGCCAAGACGGGGTGGCGATCGGGTCTCTCTTCTGAAGAGAAAAGAATTGAAATGGATCTATGAGCTTGATACTCTCTCTCCAAAAGGCTTAAATATTGATTATCAACAAAGTTGTCTCCTGTAAGGTCCTTTTGGTCATTTGTGGTACCTTATCGGTGTATTATTGTTTTTAATTCTATTATATACTGTTTATTTTTGTTAGGGGTGGTCTCATTAACAGTTGCTTTTTAGATCTGTCCTATATATACAAATGTAGCCTCTTGATCAATTTGATCTGAGGAGAGTGTGGCTATTTGCCTGATATCTACCTTAATCCGTTTTTTTATATATTGTGTTTTTTTCCCCTCCTTTTTCCTTTTTATGCTTGGATGTATTTTTTCTAGGATAAAAAAATATAGATGTCTATGGAGTTAATGTGCCTGCTCTCGTCAGATCACAAATGCTAAGCAGCTTGAGGCTGGGCAATTACCAACATGGGAGACGGGCTGGGAATCCCTGATATCTACCTTAATCCGTTTTTTTCCCCTCCTTTTTCCCTTTTTATGCTTGGATGTAGTTTTTCCAGGTTAAAAAAATATAGATGTCTATGGAGTTAATGTGCCTGCTCTCGTCAGATCACAAATGCTAAGCAGCTTGAGGCTGGGCAATTACCAACATGGGAGACGGGCTGGGAATCCCTGGTACCAAAGGTGTTTGTTATGTATGTCCTTGCAAGGAGTTTTATACGGACTGAGTTTAAGCTATTATGATGGTTGTTTTTTCGGTATATGTCGTTTTTCATTACAGGCCCGTATGAATAGATGTAAATATTTAAAATGACGGATCACATAATATATGAATAGTCGATATTGGGGATAAATATATAAGGTGTCCAGTGGAGAAATGTCATATTGTATACCGTTATATACTATGGACCTGGAGTGAAAAAATACTATACCTAGCTATGAGCCTGGATGTACTTTTGCGCGCTGATTGTAGCGCTATGTGACCGCTCACTGGAGTCATCTATTATGAAGAAGTCTATGGAGCATTACTTTGCAGTTGCCGATTAAATAGACTCAGTGTGCTGACTATGCTGGATTCCGTCATTATAGCGCTATGTGACCGCTCACTGGAGCCATCTGTCATGAAGAGATTTATGGAGAATTCCTGTCATACGCAGTCGCTGACTATATGGACTCAGTGTGCTGATTGTACTGGAGTCCGGGACTGCGACATGCGCATATGAGCTACGGACAGGGATAATGTCACGGACATGTACAATACAATGTGCACCATTGGACAAAAGTGGGCGGTGTTTGTTTACCACTGACATGTGGTCCAGCAGCCTATGAACTAGTGCGGTGAGGAGCACTGCATGCTGGGTATATGTCGATCACATGATTTAAGATTGAGGAGCTGATTGGACTGCTCTTGTTCTGAACACGCCCACAATGCCATGACGATCGTGGATGCAGTACCCGGATTGGTGCGAGTGATATTTGTTTACATTGTGGACTTTGGGGACTTATTGGGGATTTACGAGTGTCACACAATAGTGGCGAGCGATCAGAGGTAGTTGGACTATGTTAGCGGCTAGTATATATAGGGGGCTGGCAATGTGGGACTGTTTTTATATGTATATATGTACGTTGCACTATGATGTATTTTTTCCAGGTATATGGAGCCACACCATTGGTTGCTTGTTAATTAATGGGTTTGGCCTAAGGGTATATAATGGTGGTTGTATTGTCTTTTCACTATGCTTGAAAAAGGTCCACGGACCGAAACGTTGCAGATGGCAGAATAAACTTTGGAGCTGTCTTTTCACAATTGCTGTGGTGCTGTCCTTTTCTTCATGTGCTTCTAGATTGTAATGAGTGTCTGCCAGTTAGTAGTCAAAAACAATACAGAAATGTGAATATCTCGCATTTAAAACACAACGGAAACACTAAAGGGTGCAATCATTAGGTACAGGGGTGGGATCCTCTTCATAGTTTCTGACCTACTAATTTGGCGCAAAGTATTTACTTGGGTAAATAGAGGACACTGCCCCTGACTATGTGAAGTACCATCATACATGTCAACACAATGGTATTGTCAGTGTCAGGAATGGAAGGATGTCAGCGCATAGTCTAAACATTGGTGGAAGTGTGAGAGATAATTGTGGAAGTGGCAGAGCAATGTTTGACCTGGGGGTGGGAGAACTCTCTTGTGGACGGCGGTACAGGCCAAAGGGCCCCTCATGTTACAACAGTGTGTCTGACGTTGGGTGCGCACCACCACCACCAGAAACACTTTATTGTACTATGAGGGACCCAGTGGCAGTGCTGTCGAGCAAAAGCGGGCACACCCACCTCTTCAGACAAACAGCACTCTCACGGGTGCTTGCGCCAAGTCGCGATACCACGGGCCCGTGTGGGGAGTTTGGCCATTTAGGGAGGTGTTAACATGTCGTATGCTGGACAATCAGCTGCTGCAAATTAAGACATTTGATAAGTAATTCACAGTAGTCCACAGGCAAGAGCTTTTCAGAGGAAAGCTAGGTGTCGCCCGGGCAAGGTGGGGCAAAAGAATTCGAAATCCAGTTGTGGTTCATTTTAATGAAGGTTAGATCATTAACATTTTGGGTAGCCAGACGAGTCCTTTTTTCGGTTAATATTGAACCAGCAGCACTGAATACTCTTTCAGATAGGACACTAGCAGCCGGGCAAGCAAGCTCCTGCAATGCATATTCAGCCAATTCTGGCCAGGTGTCTAATTTGGATGCCCAGTAATCAAATGGGAATGACGGTTGAGGGAGAACATCGATAAGGGATGAAAAATAGTTTTTAACCATACTGGACAAATGTTGTCTCCTGTCACTTTGAATTGATGCAGCAGTATCTGTCCTGTCTGCGGTCATAGCAAAATCTCTCCACAACCTGGTCAGAAAACCCCTCTGTCCAACGCCACTTCTGATGTGTGCACCCCTAGCACTCCTGGTCTGCTGGCCCCTGGAGCTCGTGTGAGAACGATTACGGGCGCTGTGTGCTGGGAATGCCTGAAGCAAACGGTCAACAAGAGTTGATTGTTTTGTTGCTAATATTAGTTCCAAGTTCTCATGTGGCATAATATTTTGCAATTTGCCTTTATAGCGAGGATCAAGGAGGCAGGCCAACCAGTAATCGTCATCGTTCATCATTTTTGTAATGCATGTGTCTCTTTTGAGGATACGCAAGGTATAATCCGCCATGTGGGCCAAAGTTCCAGTTGTCAAATCTGCGGTTGTGCTTGGTTGAGGGGCAGTTGCAGGCAAATCGACGTCACTTGTGTCCCTCAAAAAACCAGAACCCGGCCTTGCCACGCCACCAATTTCCAGTGCCCCCGGGAAAGCTTCCTCATTAAAAATATACTCATCCCCATCATCCTCCTCGTCCTCCACCTCCTCTTCGCCCGCTACCTCGTCCTGTACACTGCCCTGACCAGACAATGGCTGACTGTCATCAAGGCTTTCCTCTTCCTCTGGTGCAGACGCCTGATCCTTAATGTGCGTCAAACTTTGCATCAGCAGACGCATTAGTGGGATGCTCATGCTTATTATGGCGTTGTCTGCACTAACCAGCCATGTGCATTCCTCAAAACACTGAAGGACTTGACACATGTCTTGTATCTTCGACCACTGCACACCCGACAACTCCATGTCTGCCATCCTACTGCCTGCCCGTGTATGTGTATCCTCCCACAAAAACATAACAGCCCGCCTCTGTTCGCACAGTCTCTGAAGCATGTGCAGTGTTGAGTTCCACCTTGTTGCAACGTCTATGATTAGGCGATGCTGGAGAAGGTTCAAAGACCGCTGATAGGTCTGCATACGGCTGGAGTGTACAGGCGAACGGCGGATATGTGCGCAAAGTCCACGCACTTTGAGGAGCAGGTCTGAGAAACCAGGATAAGTTTTCAATAAGCACTGCATCACCAGGTCTAAGGTGTGAGCCAGGCAAGGAATGTGTTTCAGTTGGGAAAGGGAGATGGCAGCCATGAAATTCCTTTCATTATCACTCACTACCTTGCCTGCCTCAAGATCTACTGTGACCATCCACGACTGCGTTTCTTGCTGCAAGAAATCGGACAGAACTTCCGCGGTGTGTCTGTTGTCGCCAAAACACTTCATAGCCAATACAGCCTGCTGACGCTTGCCAGTAGCTGCCCCATAATGGGACAACAGGTGTGCAACAGTGACAGCTGACGATGGAGTGGTTTCACGACTGTGGTCTGTGGAAGAGCTCTCGCTTCTGCAGGAGGACGAGGAGGAGGAGGAGGAGGGGGTGCGAACGCCTACAGCCAACTGTTTCCTAGACCGTGGGCTAGGCACAACTGTCCCGAAATTGATGTCCCCTGTGGACCCTGCATCCACCACATTCACCCAGTGTGCCGTGATGGACACGTAACGTCCCTGGCCATGCCTACTGGTCCATGCATCTGTAGTCAGGTGCACCTTTGTACTCACAGATTGCCTGAGTGCATGGACGATGCGCTGTTTAACATGCTGGTGCAGGGCTGGGATCGCTTTTCTGGAAAAAAAGTGTCGACTGGGTAGCTCGTAGCGTGGTTCATCAGGGCTTTGAAATCTTCGCTTTCAACTAACCGGTAGGGCATCATCTCTAACGAGATTAGTCTAGCTATGTGGGCATTCAAACCCTGTGTACGCGGATGCGAGGATAAGTACTTCCTTTTTCTAACTAGAGTCTCATGTAGGGTGAGCTGGACTGGAGAGCTGGAGATCGTGGAACTAGCGGGTGTGCCGGTGGACATGGCAGACTGAGAGACGGTTGGAGACGGTATTGTTTCCGCCGGTGCCCTAGATGCAGTATTACCTCCAACGAAACTGGTGATTCCCTGACCCTGACTGCTTTGGGCTGGCAAAGAAACCTGCACAGATACTGCCGGTGGTGAAGAAAATGGTGGCCTTACAGTGACGGAAGGGATGTTGCGTTGCTGAGTAGCTTCATTGGCCGAGTGTGCTACAACCTTAAGGGACGTTTGGTAGTTAGTCCAGGCTTGAAAATGCATGGTGGTTAAATGTCTATGCATGCAACTTGTATTGAGAGTTTTCAGATTCTGACCTCTGCTTAAGCTAGTTGAACATTTTTAACAGATGACTTTGCGCTGATCAATTGGATGTTGTTTAAAAAAATGCCAGACTGCACTCTTCCTAGCATCGGATCCCTTTTCAGGAATTGCTGACTGAGCTTTAACCGGATGGACACGCTGTCCTCCAACATTTTTTTGCTTTGCCACGCGTTTTGGGCAAGATACGGGCCCGGCAGATGGAACCTGTTGTGATGTTGATGCCTGCTGCGGCCCCTCCTCCTCCGCTTCAGAACTACTGCCGCCTGCACCCTGTTCCCCCAATGGCTGCCAATCGGGATCGACAACTGGGTCATCTATAACCTCCTCTTCTAGCTCGTGTGCAACTTTGTCTGTGTCACCGTGTAGGTCGGCGGTATAGCGTTCGTGATGGGGCAACATAGTCTCATCAGGGTCTGATTCTGGATCAGTACCCTGAGAGGGCAATGTTGTGGTCTGAGTCAAAGGACCAGCATAGTAGTCTGGCTGTGGCTGTGCATCAGTGCACTCCATGTCAGAATCTACTTGTAATGGGCATGGCCTGTTAACTGTTTCACTTTCTAAGCCAGGGACGGTATGTGTAAAGAGCTCCATGGAGTAACCCGTTGTGTCGCCTGCTGCATCCTTCTCTCTTGTTGTTGTTTTTGCTGAAGAGGACAAGGAAGCGACTTGTCCCTGACCGTGAACATCCACTAACGACGCGCTGCTTTTAGATTTGCCAGTTTCAGAAGAGGAGGCAAAAGAGCTAGAGGCTGAGTCAGCAAGGTAAGCCAAAACTTGCTGTTGCTGCTCCGGCTTTAAAAGCGGTTTTCCAACTCCCAGAAAAGGGAGTGTTCGAGGCCTTGTGTAGCCAGACGACGAACCTGGCTCCACAGCTCCAGACTTAGGTGGAATAATTTTTTTCCCACGACCACCTGATGCTCCACTACCACTACCATCATTACCAGCTGACAATGAACGCCCACGGCCATGACCTCTTCCACCAGACTTCCTCATTTTTTTACAAACTTAACCAAAGTAACTTTATTTGTTGCTGTCAGACAACTTACACGGTGAGCTATAACTTCAGTATGATTTCGATATCGCTTTACAGGTTGGTGAAACCGCAAGGAAAATCAGGCACAATGTTACACACTCTGTTTTCTGTGGCACCAAATCACAGAGATGCCACACACGCAGGACTGTCACTCAAGCAAAAATGTCAATATTAATCTCCCACTTTTTTTTTTTTTTTAAGGAGACTTTAGAAAAAAAATTAAATACAATGATTTATTCAGGAAGAATTTAGAAACCAAATAAAATAAAATGATTTTTCAGGGACAATTTAGAAACCAAATAAAAAAAAAATATAGGCTTTCTATGGCCCACTGAGTGAGAGATGGCACCCACAGGAGTCAGGAGTGGCACACAAGCCCAGAGGCCAATATTTTTCTCCCACTGATTGATGGGATTTTTTTTCAGGTAGATTTTAGAACCCAAATCAAGCAAAAAAAAAATATAGGCTTTCTATGGCCCACTGAGTGAGAGATGGCACCCACAGGAGTCAGGAGTGGCACACAAGCCCAGAGGCCAATATTTTTCTCCCACTGATTGATGTGATTTTTTTTCAGGTAGATTTTAGAACCCAAATCAAGCAAAAAAAAAAATATAGGCTTTCTATGGCCCACTGAGTGAGAGATGGCACCCACAGGAGTCAGGAGTGGCACACAAGCCCAGAGGCCAATATTTTTCTCCCACTGATTGATGTGATTTTTTTTCAGGTAGATTTTAGAACCCAAATCAAGCAAAAAAAAAAATATAGGCTTTCTATGGCCCACTGAGTGAGAGATGGCACCCACAGGAGTCAGGAGTGGCACACAAGCCCAGAGGCCAATATTTTTCTCCCAATGATTGATGTGATTTTTTCAGGTAGATTTTAGTACCCAAATCAAGCAAAAAAAAAAAAATATAGGCTTTCTATGGCCCACTGAGTGAGAGATGGCATACACAGGGATGGCACTCTAGCAGAAATGTCAATCTTAATCTCCCACAAAAAAAAAAAAAAAAAAAGGGACTGTCCCACAATTACTATCTCCCTGAAGTAATCTCAGCCAGGTATGGCAGGCAGCAATAAGGAGTGGACTGATGCACAAATGAAATAAAAAGTGTGGACAAACAAAAAAGATAGCTGTGCAGAAAGGAAGGAACAAGAGGATTTTTGCTTTGAAAAAAGCAGTTGGTTTGCACAGCGGCGTACACACAGCAATGCAGCTATCAGGGAGCCTTCTAGGGCAGCCCAATGAGCTACAGCGCTGAGGAAAAAAAAAAAATGTAGCCTCCACTGTCCCTGCAAACCGAAGGAGGTCTTGGACAGTGGAAATCGCTACAGCACAAGCGGTTTTGTGGTTAATGGACCCTGCCTAACGCTATCCCTGCTTCTGACGAAGCGGCAGCAACCTCTCCCTAAGCTCAGATCAGCAGCAGTAAGATGGCGGTCGGCGGGAACGCCCCTTTATAGCCCCTGTGACGCCGCAGACAGCAAACCAATCACTGCAATGCCCTTCTCTAAGATGGTGGGGACCAGGACCTATGTCATCACGCTGCCCACACTCTGCGTTCACCTTCATTGGCTGAGAAATGGCGCTTTTCGCGTCATTGAAACGCGACTTTGGTGCGAAAGTCGCGTACCGCATGGCCGACCCCGCACAGGGGTCGGGTTTCATGAAACTCAACTTTGCCAAAAGTCGGCGACTTTTGAAAATGAACGACCCGTTTCGCTCAACCCTGATCGTTACGCTTGGAGGAAAATAGGAGATGGGGGTGGTAGCATCATGTTGTGGGGTTGTTTTGCTGCAGAAGGGACTGGTGCACTTCACAAAATAGATGTCATCATGAGAAAAGAAGATTAAGTGGCAATACTGAAGCAACATCTCAAGACATCAACCAAGTAAGATAAAGCTTGGACCGAAAAGTGTCTTCCAAGTGGATAATGGCCCAAAGCATACTGCCAAAATGGTAACAAAGTGGCTTAACCCCTATCCGACATCAGGCGTAATAGTACGCCAATGTCAGATACCCTCCCTTTGATGTGGGCTCTGGCGGTGAGCCCACATCATTCCCAGCACATTTCAGCTGTTTTGTGCTCACAATAGCCGCCGGTGGAATCGTGATCCACCCGCGTGTAATAACTAGTTAATTGCCACTGTCAAACGCTGACAGTGGCATTTAAATGGCGCTTCCAGCAATTACGCCAGAAATACGCACACAAGTGACACGCATCACATGATCGCGAATCATCAGTGTGTCGGCATGACAACCCGAGTTCTCCTGGAGACCACTATGGTTGTCAATGCTGGATTTCTGTGAGTGCCACCCAGTGGTCGGCGCTCTGGCAAGTCAGCAACTCTACTACATGGAGGTGATTTGACCATCACCTTTGTGTAGCAGACCCAATCGAATTGTGCCAGCTTCTAGTCTCCTATGGAGACTATTGAAGAACAGCAAAGGTAAACATAGTAACATAGTAACATAGTTAGTAAGGCCGAAAAAAGACATTTGTCCATCCAGTTCAGCCTATATTCCATCATAATAAATCCCCAGATCTACGTAAAAATATAAAAAAAAATAAAAAAAATATAAAAGTTCAAATCACTCCCCTTTCAAAATAAAACAGTAAAAATAAACATATTCAGTATCGCCGTGTTCAGAATCACCTGATCTATCAATAAAAAAAATTAAACTGATCGCTAAACGGCTTAGCGAGAAAAAAAGTAAAAACGCCAGAATTAGGATTTCAATGTCGCCACGACATTGCATTAAAATGCAATAATGAGCTATCAAAAGATCATATCAGCAGCATAATGGTATAATTAAAAACATCAGTTTGGGGTGCAGAAATTAAGCCCTCATACAACCCGAGATCATGATAAATGGAGACGCTACGGGTATTGGAAAATGGCACAATTTTTTTTTTTTTTAGCAAAGTTTGGAATTTTTTTTCACCACTTAGATAAAAAAGAACCTAGACATGTTTTTTGTCTATGAACTCATAATGACATGGAGAATCATAGTGGCAGGTCAGTTTTAGCATTTATTCAACCTAGCAAAAAGCCAAACAAAAAACAAGTGTGGGATTTCACTTTTTTTGCAATTTCACCGCACTTGGAATTTTTTTCCCGTTTTCTAGGATACAACATGGTAAAACCAATGGTGTAGTTCAAAACAGCAAGTCGTCCTGCAAAAAGTAAGCCCTCACATGGCCATATTGACCCAAAAATTAAAAAGTTATGGCTCTGGAAAGGAGGGAAGCGAAAAACGAAAACGCAAAACCAAAAAAAGCTCTGGTCATGAAGGGGTTAAAGATAATAAAGTCAATATTTTGTAGAGGCCATCACAAAGCCCTGATCTCAGTGGAAGCGCTAGCAGGCACGAAACGGCCGTCATCAAGCTTCTGCCCACTCCCGTCCTCACTCCCCCGGCCGACGTGCTTTTTTACTACTAATAAAGAGCAGAATTTCTACAAAAGACTGGTGAGTGCTATCTGCTTTTCTTTGGAGGATAAGTATGCAAGAGCCCTATCATTCCTCCGGTCGACGATGGTTAGCAGAAGGTAAATATTAGCCACCCCATTTAATAAAAAATGTTTACATGTCTAACCCGTTTTTGGGTTTCAGCCAGGGACAAGCAATATCAATATATTAATTACCTTTTTTAAATCTTTTCTACAGCACCGTCTGCAGCACACAGGAGCCTGCAGACTTGAACCCTTCTGGAGCGATCCTTCAGGAGACCGCCACCGTGGGACACTTTGACACACCCAACCCCTCTGCACCTTCCCAGCCTTCTCTCACATCTGATCCCTCAGTTCCTTCCACCCGCATTGGAGCATCTTGGCCTACTTCGTAACATGAAGCTGCTGGTGAGGATATAGCTTTTCTTTTACCCCACCCTTCTGACACTGCTGCCACCTAGAACAACTGTGGGTTCTGGCTGGCAGCGCCAGAGGGGTCAGGAAAAGAGCTATGCGCCCGAGTTCTTGCATCTGAATGCAGCCTTCAAGAACTGTATCAAACTGTTGTCTGAGCAAATGACTGCAGGATTTAATTTGCTCAACAACAGTATACTTGAGTTGCACACAAATCTGGATAGAATGCATTCAGATGCAAGTAAATCGCCAAACCACTCCTTTTTCCAGGCAGTACTTGAGCGCATAGACAAGCTATCTCCTGACCAGCAGATGCATATAATGCAAGTCTGCCAGTTTGCCCTAAAGCATGTTACCTCCCAAGCCCCTCCGCTCGCCCAGGTAGTTCCTCCCACACAGAAACTTGAGGCTTTTTGCCAAGAAGAGTGGGCAGCTTTACCATCTGAGAAAATAAAAATCCTCGTCCACAACTACTGTAAGGGGGTGGCAGGTCCCCTCAGTTGCACCCTCCCCTCCTTCCTTGTGACCCCCTGTGCACTGTATATAAATATGTTATGTATTCTTAATGTATTGTGCTGTGTTTGCCTGGTCTTAATGTTTACTATTGTAATGTATGTAACTGTGTGTTAGAAGTAGGGAAAGAGTTAAGTAACTTAGGGGGCTGGGTCAGCAGCAACCAGAGCAGACAGGAAGTCTCGGTCTGCAAGCAAAAAAGCCCAGATACATTGACAGGGGCAGACTTGCTTCACAGATGGGGCACTGCCAGACCCCCCGGACAGGAGAGGTCTGTTGCCCTGGCTAAGGACTGAACAAAAAGGGCTAAGGACTGAACAAAAAGGACTAAGGACTGAATATAAAGGGCTAAGGACTGCAATATGGGCCCCAGGACTCTGGAAGGGCCCCTGCTGGAGGGGTTGGAAGCTCCCAAACTCCAGCACGTGGAATTCCTCTAATCTTTGGCTGCTGCAGCTGCTGTGGGTGCAGTTGGAGAATGTGACAGGGAGAGAGAAGGAAACCAGTGTTGTACTCGTGCTCTTCTTTTTCTTCACCACTGTTCAATAAAGAGTTCATTTTCCTTGTTGGACAACAGTCGCCTTGCTGTGCTTCAAAATGTCTGGACTGCCGAGACCAGAAGAGAAAGAGAGGAAAAACTACATCAATCCTGTATTACACATGTACAAGGGGCCACTGAACGTTTGCTCAGTGGACTCTGTTGGCGAACTGTGTCTTTAAATGACACAGCCACAATTACCCCACCTCGGTCACCCTTGTTGCACTACCACAAAAGACTACAAGCTGCCATTGATGTTAGAGGGGGCAATACACGGTATTAGGAAATGGGGTAAGTGAACTTTTGATCAGGGTCATTTAGATGTTTTGGGTTGTCATTATGATTTTAAAAAGAGAAAACACAGTAGTTTAACAATAAATGGCTTCACCCAACCACTAACATGAGTGTTAAAAAAAGTTTTGGTGTTATCATTCATATTCTCTGAAAAAAGGCCAAGAAAGCAAAAATTCGGCTGAGGTATGTAAACTTTTGAGCACAACTGTATATAGAGACCTATGGCCAGTCCGTGCATCATAGCCTGTACTTCGATCGTATTTCACTGTCATAAAAGGTTTTAAATCGTAAATGAGGCATGACACACATTCCTATCCTTATATGCACATTGATATAATCAGTTAAATAGTGAAAGTGATAGTATGATATCATATATTGGGAAGTAGTAAGGTCATGATGAGATAGATACGGTTTACAATGGAAGATAAATGCTTTGTCTTACGTGACTCATGTTCAGGTGTATCATAATGATGTATCAGACTTTTTATATATGTGCAATAAAATAAAGACTGTAATAACACTTACCGTAATACCCTTAGTCTTTTCCTGTATTGTGCCATTTTGCAATCCAAGCAGTTGGCAATAAAAGTAGAAATCTGTATGAACATGACCTTCTGCACAGGTTTTCTGTTACGGTATATTATGTGCAGTGCAGTTCTGGTCTACGTGTTGATGAAAGGCATAGTCTTCCACCTTTTGTGTTTGAATCATCCAGTCTATAAGGCTAGAAGATGTGTATTTTGTGCTTGATTTTTGCAATAACACTTTAACGTGAACAACTAGTTTTCCCTCTACTGCCACTTTATGTTGGGTCTACAGAAACATTTTTGACCAATCATTTTTGGCTGCATCATCTCTGCATCTCTTCCACTGTCCAGCTGATACTCAGTAGGACCAAATCCATACCGCTAACTCTGCCCTAAACATTACGCCTGAATACGACCCTATTAACATCACATTTATGCACATGAATTATATGATTTGCTTGGGAATCACTTAAAGGGGATCTGCCACGTGAAAAAAATCTATTAACCTGCAGATTTGGAGTTAATCTGCAGTTTAATAGCCTTCTGAACATGCCTGATGCCTGCACTTAGGCCCCTTTCACACATCAGTTTTTTGCCATCCATCACAATCTGTTGTTTTTTGCAAAAACTGGATCTGTCGCAGATTGTGAAAATCTGATACGATGGATCCGTTTTTTTCGCCAGATCCAACTAGCTGATCCGGCTAATTGGATCCTAAAAAAATCGGAGCGTGCTCAGTTTAAAAAAACGGAATCCGTTGCTGGATTCCATCATTTGACGGATCCGGCACCATAGGCTTCCATCCTAGCAAACGACAGACGGCGACGGATCCGTTGCTGTCCTTTTTTTCGAAGGAAACAAAAAAAGTTACTTTGTCCGTTGTCTTCGGCCGCCTGACAAACAATTTTTGACGGATCCGGCGAACGACAAACATGAGACCATCCGTCGCAATCCATTGCTAATACAAGTCTATGAGAAAAGAACAGATCGGGCGGCATTAGTCGCTGGATCTGTTTCTTCAAAATTCGACTTATTTTGACTGATGGCAAAAAAGAATGAACTTTATTCCTGTCAGTAGTGTTCGAGTTTCAGTCACGGTGGTGGTGGTGGTGGCGGTGCGGTTCATTTACTGATCACTGGCACTGACTGACAGCAGCTCAGTATTAAAGCCTGCTGTCAGTTAGTGCTATACACTGGTGGTGACTGACCCCGTGATGGCAACACCTCCATGACTGAAAGCCAAACGTTGGCTGGGGGAACAAAGTTCATTTCCTCCCGGCAGTGGGGGATTACGTGCTGGCGCAGGGCATGTTCAGAATGCTATTAACCTTTACATTAACCCCATATCTGCAGGTTAATAGCTTTTTCACCTGACAGGTTCCCTTTAACTAGGTAAACTAAATTGTAGTATTTTGTAGGGAATGTCCAGTCAAATTCTCACAACATAAAAAATCACCACACCAGCTAAGGTTGTATTCACATGTGAACGTCTCTGCACACAACGTGTGGAACTAAATTTGTCCATGATCGGATACATCAATCTGCACCATTAACACAATAAGAAAGTGGAACTTAAAAACGCCTAAATGCATAGCATAGTCAGAGACAGATATACACTGCCATTCAGGGCCAGACTGGCCATCTGGCAATTCTGGCAAATGCCGGAAGGGCCTGTCTGGTCGTGGGCCACTTTGTCTGCTTTGTTGTTAACAGAATCTATGTTCTCAAGACACCCATACTGTTAAGAGTTGTGACAGAGGTATCATTAGATACAAGGTTTACACAGGCTTTATGCAGAATGCTAACATTATACAAAACAATATCACACTGTTCAGATGCCGTCACAGACAAAATGCATTATTTCAGACTCCTAGCCAGACCCCTTCCCCTGTAATCTGAAATTGACCTACTATTTAAATTAGGTTTTTGTGATACATGTATTTTTTATAGTTTCTAATGTTTCTTTTCTTTTTTTTTATTGCATTGGTTTTTATATCGCAGGGTTCATGTGACGTTACAACCTCACGTCAGCCCCAGAAAGATGAGTGTTCACACTGCTGTAATGATGTTGTGGATAACACCTCTAAGGAAAAGTTTTCGGAAAGACTTCTTATCATCAAAAGCAGGATAATAATGGCATGATAACCTTTCAGTGCACCATAAGTCAAGACAATGGTCTAAAAAGTTAAAAGAAGAGATCAATGCCTTGTACAAACAATTTTGAATATACCTAGAGATACAGTTGGGAGCAGAGTTGAAAGTTCAGTCTTAAAGGGACACTAGCTACACTACACTATCTAGGAATGGTAGAAACTTAAAGCTATCACCGACCTGACCACCAGATTTTTGAAGAGGCAGGTTGTCAATAACCCTTAAGTGACTTCAAAGAAGCTGCGGCAAAAATTGGTGGCAACAGGCCCTGAGGTTTCGCTTTGCTCAGTACGATGCATACTAAATAGTGAAAGTCTCCATAATATACTTCAAAATGTATTACTCACCAGAAGTACACAAAAACTTGGCAAGAAATATACTCAAAAACATTAAAATTAGAAGTTTTGTGATTCTATACTGTGTGGAAAGATGAAACTAAATTGAAACTCTTCGGGTCTATGGATCACTATTATGTCTGAAAAAGCAAAAAAGAGGCACACGCTGGAAAGATCAGCAGCCTACAGTGAGGCATGGTGGCACATCAGGGATTCTCTGAGGCTGCCCTGCGTCCTCTGGCACTGCAAACCTGCAACACGTGGAGGCCAAAATGGTTTAAATCAAGTGTCAGAAAATCCTATGAGAAAACGTCATGACTTCTGAGACAAAGTTGAAGGTTGAACCTTCTAACTGGACAATAATCTCAAGCATACCTCAAAGTTCGCCAAGGCTTGGTTTTTTCAATGGCATTCAGTGGCACTGAAGCTAAATGTATGCAGTGATCAGGCCAGTCAATGCTTACAAGCTTTAGTAGAATGAGCCGGTCAACACTGTACTCCTTGCTTAGTAGATCGGCCATTACTGCTAGACTAAAGTGCTGATTGGTCACCTAGGCAACTAGCAGTAAAGAAAGTAAAAAAAAACCTACATGTTCTTGAGATTATTTTTTATCACAAATACATTACAAACTTGCTTGTTTTTAAAAGCTCCTTGCAATTTTAACAATTTATGAGGAGAATAACCTTTTAAGGTCAGTAGAACTGCAGGTGGCCTGGGTGTTACTGTACCAATACAGACACATGACTTTTGTAGAAAAAAAAACCTTTGTCTAATAATGATCATAGTTTAAAGAAAATAAACTGGTAACTGTTGAGATGTGTTTTACTATGTGCAATAGAAATAAAATGATCATTAACCTGACATTAGTTTCATGTTGCATGAACTCTGGCAGCATGAAATCTCAACAAAGTCTCTCGGTACAATGCCTTTGAGATTCAAAATAGTGAATAGCAGCAGAGCTGTTTTTTGACATCCTGCTATTAAAAGAAGAATAATAAACTCCACACACACATACACACACGCACACACACATACACACACGCACACATACATACACGCACACACACACACACATACAGACATTCACACACACACGCACGCACGCACACACATATACACACATATACACACGCACACATATAGACACGCACACATACATACACACACACACACGCACACACACATACACATACACACACACACACATACACACACACATTCACACACACGCACGCACACACATATACACACATATACACACATACACACACGCACACATACATACACGCACATACACCCACACATACATACACACACATACATACACGCACACACACCCACACATACATACGCACGCACACACATATACACACATATACACACATACACACACACACACATACATACACGCACACACACACCCACACATACATACACACACACACACACACACATAGACAAACACATATACACACACATTCACACACACATACACACACGCACATATACATATACACACATAAATATGTATTTATATTTATATAATACAACTGTACATAAAGAAAAAATCTAAATAAAATCAATATCTGATGTGACCTCAGCTTTTGCAGGAACTTGGCAGAGATGCTGTTTCAAACATCTTGAGGAACTGACTACAGATCTGCTTGCGTACATCCTTCTGTTTCTGCATGTAATCCTACACAGCCTATCATCACTTCGAATATGCTTGAGGTGGTTGTCCTATTGAATTTATTTGGAATCAGATGCCTCCCTGATGATAAAACTGTGTACAAGTCTGCATTGACTGTTTTGAAGACAAAGGATGGTGACGGCAAATATTGTTTAGAATGGATTTTGCTTATTGACAAAAATAATAAACTAACAACTCTATATTTCAGCACTGCTGGAAACTTTTGCACAGTGTTGTGTTATATATATAATTATAGTAATAATAATCTTTATATAGCGCTAACATATTCCGCAGCGCTTTATAATTTTGCACACATTATCATCGCTGTCCCCGATTGGGCTCTCCAATCTAAATTCCCTATCAGTATGTCTTTGGAATGTGGGAGGAAACCGGAGTATCCAGAGGAAACCCACACAAACACGGGGAGAACATACAAACTCCTTCCAGATGTTGTCCTTGGTGGGGTTTGAACCCAGGACTTCAGCGCTGCAGTGCTAACCACTGAGCCACCGTGAGATACATATATATATATACATTATATATGTATATATAACATTAAACATTGAAACAGCAAGAAAAAAAATCATAAAATCGTGAAAAATCAGCAGAGACTATTATAACTTTTCTAAAAGAAGAAGCAAGAAATGCTGCAGCTATTTATAATGAGAAGATGTTTTATTAATATCCTGGATAAATATAGTTTTTTAATGGTATTATTAAAAGTTATTTTTTAGGGATCTCTGTTTCTTGTTTTGGTGGTTATATGTCTCTGAGATTCCGTACTATTGTTATTGGGTTTTTCACATAATGAGAAGATGCTAAGGCACATATTTCAGCACAACTCTTTCCAGTTGATGCATTGGATGAAGACAGTGAGTATATGGACTCAGATGAAATGGGTTAGGAGACTCTGAAGTCATGACTGAAATATCCAGATGTACTGTGGCACCGGCAGCTATGGGGGAAGGATTACAAGTAGCCTAGATTATAGTATCACCCAGAATCAGGGATAATTAGTATTTATTGTTAAATCACCTTCAATCATAAGGTGCTGTGCTTGGGAAGAGGACGTACATACAAAATGCATACAGTGAGTATGGAAAGTATTCAGACCCCTTTAAAATGTTAACTCTTTGTTTCATTGCAGCCATTTGGTAAATGAAAAAAGTTCATTTTTTCACATTAATGTACACTCTGCTCCCCATCTTGACTGAAAAAAAACCAATGTTGAAATTCTTGCAAATTTAAAAAAAGAAAAACTGAAATATCACATGGTCATAAATATTCAGACCCTTTGCTCAGACACTCACATATTTAAGTCACATGCTGTCCATTTCCTTGTGATCCTCCTGAGATGGTCCTACTCCTTCATTGGAGGCCAGCTGTGTTTAGCTAAACAGATAGGACTTGATTTGGAAAGGCACACACCTGTCTATATAAGACCTCACAGCTCACAGTGCATGTCCGACCAAATGAGAATCATGAGGTCAAAGGAACTGGCCAAGGAGTTCAGAGACAGAACTGTGGCAAGGCACAGATCTGTCCAAGGTTAAAACAGAATTTCTGCAGTACTAAAGGTTCCTAAGAGCACGGTGGGCTCTATAATCCTTAAATGGAAGACGTTTGAGATGACCAGAAGTCTTCCTAGACCTGTCTTTCCAGCCAAATTTAGCAATTGTGGGAGAAGAGCCTTGGCAAGAGAGGTAAAGAAGAACCCCAAGATCAATGTGGTTGAGCTCCAGAGATGCAGTAGGGAGATGGGAGAAAGTTCCACAAAGTCAACTATCACTGCAGCCCTCCATCAGTTGGGCCTTTATGGCAGAGTGGCCAAAAGGAAGCAGCTTCTCAGTGCAAGACATATGAAAGCCTGCATAGAGTTTGCTAAAAAACACACGAAGGACTCCCAGAGTATGAGAAATAAGATTCTCTGGTCTGATGAGACAAAGATAGACCTTTTTGGTGATAATAATTTGGTGGTATGTGCAGAGAAAACCAGGCACTGCTCATCACCAGCCCAATACAATCCCAACAGTGAAACATGGTGGTGGCAGCATCATACGATGGGGGTTGTTCTTCAGCTCAAGGGACAGGATGACTGTTTGTCATTGACGGAAACATGAATTCGGCCAAGTACAGAGATATCCTGGATGAAAACTTCTTCCAGAGTGCTCTGGACCTCAGACTTGGCCGAAGGTTCACCTTCCAACAAGACAATGACCCTAAGCACACTGCTAAAATAACAAAGGAGTTGGCTTCAGAACAACACTGTGACCATTCTTGACTGACCCAGCCAGAGCCCTGACCTAAACCCAATTGAGCATCTCTGGAGAGACCTGAAAATGGCTGTCCACCAGTGTTCACCATCTAACCTGACGGAACTGGAGTGGATCTGCAAGAAAGAATGGCAGAGGATCCCCAAATCAAGTTGTGAAAAACTTGTTGCATCATTCCCAAGAAGACTCATGGCTGTACTAGCTCAAAAGGGTGCTTTTACTCAATACTGAGCAAAGGGTCTGAATACTTATGACCATGTGATATTTCAGTTATTCTTTTTTTTTTTCAGTCAAGATGAGGTGCAGAGTGAACATTCATGAGAAAAAAATGAAAGTTTTTGAATGTACCAAATGGCTGCAATGAAACAAAGAGTGAAAAATTTAAAGGGATCTGAAAACTATGTACAGTTCTACTTCCTTTTGCAAAATACAGTCTCAATGATGGAGTCCTTGTCACTAGTATTTCTTGAAGAAAACTGTCCCTATTTTCTACTTTCATATAGCAGAGACGATGGGCTACTCCTTGGACTTGTCATTGTGCTGCAAGATGCTCTCCACGGTCATCAGCACCAATTACAGCCAAGGACAATACAATTTTTATTTAAATCCATTTCCAATACTAGGCTGCATTTATATACGGTACCTCCTTCACTTCCTCCATCTGCTCAATCATGGACAGTTCCTTCTTAGGGATGAGCGAACATGCTCGGTGATACTCGGTTATCACTCGAGTACTGCGGATCTCGGATGTAATGGAATCCTCACCCCGCATTTTTGACAGAGGGGAAAGCAAAAGAGATTAAACAGACAGCACAGCATGAGATCACAGCTGATTCTTTCTGTGAGGTAAAACACTTCAATGTCTGTTTTTAAACAATGTTTTACTTCAAAGAAAGAATCAGGTGTGATCCCCTGCTTTAATGTCTGTATATTCTCATTTGCTTCCTCCTCTGCCCAGCAGCTGCAATATGATCAGACCATGTTCCTGCACGGTCAGACACAGCCATTACACAGTACATAGCAGGGGCGCATTAATAAGATTATCTCAGCACAGGAACATTTTATTTAAACACATCCAAATGTGGAAATTATTATTATTCCACGATCTATTGGTTAACCTCTTTCCGACGTTTGGCATAATAGTCAGCTGATCTATACAGCCGCGGGTGGTGAAATTGCGATCCACATGTGCCTGTAGCTAGTTAAATGCCACTGTCAATCTCTGACAGCGTCATTTAACTTGCGCTTACAAGAAGCCCATCATAAATCCCGCCCATTGGTGACCCCGTCACATAATCGTGGGTCACCAATGGGTTGCCATGACATCCAGAGGTCTGAAGCATAGCTCTATAGTTGACATTGCTAGATTGCTATGAGCATTTCAACTACACATAGGCCATCTGATCATCATGGAGACTATTGTAGCATGCAAAAAGTAAAAAAAAAAAAAATTTAGTGAACATGGTAAGAAAAACACAAAAAAACAACTGTGGAATTGCACTTTCTTTTTACAATTTCACCAAAATTGGAATTGTTTCCCATTTTTCAAGTACACGATATGTTAAAACCAATGATGTCATTCAAAAGTACAACTTGTCCCACAAAAAAACAAGCTCTCACATGGCTATATTGACTGAAAAATAAAAAATTATTGGCCGTGGGAAGAAGGGAAGCAAAAAACGAAAATGCTTAAACTCAAATACCCCTTGTCATTAAGGGGTTAAAATAAACTTTTGTTCATGGGAAGACCCCTTTAAATACCACACATACACACGTGGTTAAAATTGTTGCTATTCATCGTTTAGCGACAGAAAAACCCGCAATGGTCACAGAAATAACTTGAATTTGAGAAAAGTAATAAATAAAACATCTATGAAAATAATCAAAAGAAAGTCAGACAATGCTTTTCAACCATGATTCCACAGAATTTTGTTAAAAATAAAAATCATGAAATAGGCCTAGACAGAAATGATGGTACCCCTGAAAATAATGTGACAAAAAAGGCAGGCTCAATCAAGGTGTGTCCACTAACTAGCACAGGTGTCTACCATCTCTGAATCAGTGAGCGGGCCTGTATATAGGGCTACAGATACTCACTGTGCTGTTTGGTGACATGGTGTGTATCACACTCAACATGGACCAGAGGAAGCGAAGGAAAGAGTTGTCTCAGGAGATTAGAAAGAAAATTATAGACAAACATGTTAAAGGTAAAAGTTATAAGACCATCTACAAACAGCTTGATGTTCCTGTGACTACAGTTGCACATATTATTCAGAAATTTAAGATCCAAGGGACTACAGCCAACCTCCCTGGATGTGGCCGCAGGAGGAAAATTGGTGACAAATCAGAGAGACGGATAGTACGAATAGTAACAAAAGAGCCCAGAAAAACTTCTAAATAGATTAAAGGTGAACTTCAAGCTCGAGGAACATCAGTGTCAGATTGAACCATACATCATTGTATGAGCCAAAATGGAATTCATGGGAGACGACCAAGGAGGACACCATTGTTGAACAAAAATCATAAAAAAGCCAGACTGGAATTTGCCACACTTACATGTTAACAAGCCACAAAGCTTCTGGGAGAATGTCCTATGGACAGATGAGGCAAAAATATAACTTTTAGGCAAGGCACATCAGCTCTATGTTCACAGATGGAAAAATGAAGCATATAAAGAAAAGAACACTGTCCCTACTGTGAAACATGGAGGAGGCTCTGTTATGTTCTGGGGCTGCTTTGCTGCATCTGGCACAGGGTGTCTAGAATCTGTGCAGGGTACAATGAAATATAAAGACTATCAAGGGATTCTAGAGAGAAATGTGCTGCCCAGTGTCAGAAAACTTTGTCTCAGTCGTAGGTTGAGGGTCTTGCAACAGGATAATGACCCAAAACACACAGGTAAAAATACCCAAGAATGGCTGAGAGAAAAACATTGGACTATTCTGAAGTGGCCTTCTATGAACCCTGACCTAAATCCTATTGAGCATCTTTGGAAAGAGCTGAAACATGCCATCTGGAAAAGGCAACCTTCAAACACGAGACAACTGGAGCAGTTTGCTCTTGAGGAGTGGGCCAAAATACCTGTCGAGAGGTGCAGAAGTCTCATTGACAGTTACAGAAATTGTTTGATTGCGGTGATTACCCCAAAAGGTTGTGCAACAAAATATTAAGTTAAGGATACCATCATTTCTGACCAGGCCTATTTCATAAGTTTTATTTTTTTAAAAATTCAGTGGAAGCATGGTTGAAAAGCAATGTCTGACTTTCATTTATTCATTTTCATAGATTTTTTATTTTTACTTTTGTCAGATTCAAGTTATTACTGTGACCATTGTGGGCTTTTCTGTCATTAAACTAGGGGTACCAACAATTTTGACCATGTGTGTACATGCTGCCCAATCCACGGGCATACAATCCTCAATATTGAAATTGCAACACCAAGAAGGGAAAGTCATGGAATTATGGAATTCTCAGGATCAATAGACATATAAATGATGTGCAAATATTAAGAAAATAGAAGCATACATTTCCCAAAATCTTGATTTATGAAGTATTCAGTCTAGTTGCCATGCACAAAAATGCACACACTTTATGCATTGACATGCTAACGGTGGAGTCAATAATGGTTGTCTGAGGCTTGCTCTATGAGCACCCTGCATGGCCTAAGCATGCTAACATAGCATGCGGAATCATACATCTAGGACAGTAGTGTAGCTACAGGGTGGTAACAGAAGGGTTGGTCGACCCGGGCCCTGTGCTCTGGGGGCCCCACCTGAAGATACGCTGCACTTAACTGTATTAGCATGAGCAGTTAAACACTACAATGGAGCAGGAAGAGGTGGTCTCCCTGCACTGCCGCTCTCCACTCGGTAGGCCGCAAGTAGAATTAGGCCTGAGACCTACAGGACAGTAGGTCCAGGGCGGTGCAATGCGATGATGTAATTGTGTCACAGACAAGAAGTCAGAAACCCAGCGCAATTATATCATTGTGTCAGACTGCCCGGGACCTGCCACTGCCTGCTGGATTCCCTGAATTTAGGTGAGTATATGATATTTTTTATTTTTTATTTTAAGATTGTGTGTTTGTGTTCTCCTATACCTACAACCATAGTTGTAATTGGGATTACCTGGTTATGGGCCCACTCAAATATTTCACCCTCCCTGAGCTGAACCCTGAGCTACGCCTCTGATCTGGGACAGCATTAGTCTGCAATTGCGAAGGAAGCCGCCAGCAGGGCATGATTTGCATGTCCAAGTGCATTCAGTATGGCAGAACATTGTTCAGAGAGTTCTAAGCAGGAATAACTATGGCATCAACAATGTAATTCACCTCACAATTATACTGAAAAAATGCTGACAAGGATATAACAAGGGATGGAGGTAGAATAACTTCCACACATGACTGAGCACAAGAGGCTAACATTTTAAAGCAATATCCATGGTTTTTGTCGTTACGATTTCATTTACCATCATCCTGAATTTTGAAGAAAATGAACATTTTGTGGGCATTGACTTGTATGAATTTACCTGTTTGGCCATTGCGCAGGACTGGAAACAAAAGGCCGGTACTCCCGACGCCTCCAAGATTAGGAAGACGTGATTCCAACATCATGTTAGATTATGGACTTGTATATTCTTTCAATCGTAAAAATATGAACTACTGTATAATCCAAAACCTAAAAATATTGAGCTGGAGCACATAATGGTAAAAGTGTAATGCATAGGTGTGTATTCACATTGTGGCTATTTAATAAGGAGAACCCAAGATAAAAACAAAATGAGTGTAGACCCTGTAGTAAGTACCGTAAATGAAAGGTAACAGTCCATGTAAATAACAGGATACTCAGTTAAGATGAAGTTCACTATGATGACTACACACCAGAAACGCGTCAGATGTTTACTATGGAGTATATGGAATAATACGATATGCTGTTTTTTCATCAAGGTGGAATAAAATGTGGATGTTTTTATACAGGGAGATAGAAATGCTGTCACTGCAATATATCACAGAGAAATCACCGCCTGTTCATTTCTTGATACACCCTATGATCCTGTTTGCCTTGGCAGCAGCTGCCTGTCTCTGATTGCTACAGTTACACTTGCGTCCAACTAATACTGGTTTAGTCAGTTTTATCTTTTTTTTTACCCATTATCTAAGTAAAGTTGTTACCATAGGTTTACGAATTTCATAACCGAACGTTTATCAGTGGCAATTAATATTTAATTCTTAAATTTTAACAACCAAAGACAAGAAGACATACAAAGAAGCAGGGATCACCTTTAAAAAAAATATACCAAAGTTTATTAATGCACACAAAAGCCGCAAAAAACACACAAAAAGGATTTTTTTTAAAAACATTTAAAATACACAAGACTAATGCCACTTGATATGGCCTAATCAAACATAGTGTAGCTTAATATTTAATTCTTCTAATAATGTGATTGTTCCAACAATTCAAATGTAATGTAATGCTGCTCATTATCTCACTCAGTCTGCAAAGAGATTATTTTAATGCACAATCTCTCTCCAAAGTCATTAATAAACGTATTAAAGAGCAATGGACCAATAGTGAATCCAGTGTTGCCCTTCTACTAACAATGATGACATAATCTATGTACCAGTAAAGGGGATTTTAATTCTTGGGGGTTTATTTTATAGACTTGCTCTATCTAAAAGTAACACTATGAGCCTCACTCATACTCTGTCACTCCATCACTGTCTCTCCGTCACTGCTCCCCGTCTTTGTTGACATGGCTACAGCAATCATATCACTGTAGAAAATTACCGCTGCAACCAATCACTGGGTAGTCTTTTGGAGTCTACCTAAGCACTATCAGAGTCCAGTGATTGGCTGCAGCAGTCACATAGTCTAGTCATGATGAAGTCACTGCTGCAGCCATGTCAACCAACACTGGGGAATCATCAGAGAGGCACCCCCTATAGGACTCTAAAGGACCCCTATACACATGAGATAAAAATTGGAAGGACCCTTGAATTTAGTTGGATTGGCCAACCATCTAATGTGTAGGGAGCCTCATAACTCTTTCACTGCAGATGATGGCAAAACAGATATGGATCATTAGGCTTGCACTTATTTACCCAATTATTGTGCCGCTGCCAGCATCAGAAAAGATGGGTGCTGGCCAAAAGTTATCTCAGGTGTTAGGTGTGTAAGTTTTTGTTTCAAATACAACTTATTTTAATTATTCTTAACAAAGGATTAATGAATGAGGGTGGAAGAACGAGGTCATAAAATGCGAGGGGAAGCATAAATTGGTTAATTACAAAATACACTATTAAATTGTTACAAACTGGTAGCATTTCTATTTTAACGATATAAAACAATATAAACAGTAATAGAACATAGCAGGACATAGAATTAATGGTGCATTAATTTTTCAGATGCATAGTAGAAAATGTACTATTTATTAATATTATTAGTGTAGCCAGGTCACCCAGGATAATGCACAATAAAGAGGCGCAGTTTGGGAAGTGTTATAAAAACCCCTATAAATCTGGAATCTGTAAGAGTGTTGTACGGAGAAAGACTAGATAGCCTTATAGTAGTGACACTGCGGTCACGCCACTGAGCGTGTGTCTAGCTTGTGTCAATAAGACTGGAAAGAGTCATAATGAAACTCAGAATGCTCAATTATTGGAACATTGGTTATTGGCGTTTTATGGCATACAAAGGAATTTTTGCATGAAGTTCCTGTAATGCCACTCCTAAAAACGTACATGGATTACTCAGCTCTTTATTAGGATGTCACAACAGTTACAAATAAAATGGCTGCAATTAAATATTACACTCTCACACCAAATCCTAATCCAACCATGCTAGCTTTCCAGAAGGCGATGGGCATTGTTAGTAATTCATCTTCTTTGTAAAGACAAGTGAATTATTTACCAATGTGTCTGGACACGCCACAGCTGGAGAACGCTGGATTGTAAACAGCTTGAAAAAGAGGACCATAGGGAACTGCGAAGAAACAAGACATAAGAAGTGATTAACAAATTCAGACTTTCTATTCATAGCAATAGCAGGATTCATTGCAACAAGATGCAGGCTAAATAAGCATTAGACTCTTTGTCAATAAAAATTGTGTTTTTGCAAGCTATCGCATTCCCTGCACCACTTGTAGAAAATCAGTGAGCCAATTTACATAGGTAGGAATTAGTGATGAGCGAACGTGCTCAGATAAGGTGTAGTGATAAGCGAGCACGCTCCTTACTCTAGATTTCCGAGCATGCTTGGGCGTTCTCCGAGTATTTTGGCCGTGCTCGGCGATTATGTTTGTGTCTCTGCAGCTGCATGATTTGCGGCTGTTAGACAACCTGAACACATGCAGAGATTGCCTGTTTGTTAGTGAATCCCTCACCTGTATTCAGGTTGTCTAACAGCCACAAATCATGCAGTTTCGGCAACACAAATATAAGCTCCGAGCACGCCCAAAATACTCGGAGAACGCCCAAGCATGCTCGGAAATTTAGAGTAACGAGCACAGTCACTCATCACCAATAAGGTGTTATCAGAGCATGCTCGGGTGCTAACAGAGTGTCTTCAGCGTGCTCAGATACTATGTTTGATTTGCCGCAGCTGCATGTCTCATGGCTGTCACTTTTAATGGTATTACTATGGTAATTGGGGCAATTTTGCTATTGTTAAATAGGTTATCCTACAAGCAATATTTATCATATTTATCACCTATCCACAGATTAGGTAACAAAGAGTGTGATCAACCTGGGTCTCATTGATGGAAATGCCACCACTCAGGAGAATGGTGGTATTTTACTCCCTAAATGAATAGAGTAGTGATCATGCTTCATTTGTACAGGACTTTAGATCCCTTGCTCCACAGATCAATGGGAATCCAAGTAGTTGGACCTTCACTGATCATACACTATCACCTATCCTGTAATAGTCTACACCGGGGGTGCCCAACCCTTTGGCATGTCTGGGCCACAAGGAAAGAAGAGAGTTGTCTTGGGTCACACAATGAGCTTTGATCACTTGACCATCATGTAACCAAAGGTCATTCCTCCCCTGGAAACTGTATTGATTATGTAGAACTAGCTTTTTCAGTGCAATGTCTTTTTTTTAAGACATGTGAACCAGTGAATCAGTGGTCTTGCAAAGGGTTGCTTTGTAGATGGAGGTCCTTGGCATCTAAGCAGTTGCTTTTCATTTGTTCTGCCAACCTACTGGTAGTTCACAGCTTATAGAGGCTCTCTCCGTCTCTCTCTCTTCCCTTCCACTTTCTCCATCTTGACTTCTTTCATTCATTTTCAGTCTTTCTTCTTTTTCTGTGCTTCATGCTCCACATGCCTCTCCCCTGTTCCTTCCGCCGCTTCCTGGCCCCTGCATATGGAATGATATATAGGAATAATTTATTTGTTTGTTCTACGTCTCTACTCACTGCCATCTAGGAGCTCTGTTATGAACTGGTGATTCAGAACCGCAATGGACCTGGTGAATACGAGCACAGAAAATGACCTGATAGTTGCTAATCACATAGGACGAGCTCTGAGACGTGGGAACTCTGCTGACCGCAATCCCTAATCCTATCACACCACACTAGAGGTAGCCGTGGAGCGCTCCTGACCAGACCTAGGCGCCTCGGGCACAGCCTGAGAAACTAGCTAGCCCTGAAGATAGAAAAATAAGCCTACCTTGCCTCAGAGAAATTCCCCAAAGGAAAAGGCAGCCCCCCACATATAATGACTGTGAGTAAAGATGAAAATACAAACACAGAGATGAAATAGATTTTAGCAAAGTGAGGGCCGACTTACTGAATAGACCGAGGATAGGAAAGATAGCTTTGCGGTCAGCACAAAAACCTACAAACAACCACGCAGAGGGCGCAAAAAGACCCTCCGCACCGACTAACGGTACGGAGGTGCTTCCTCTGCGTCCCAGAGCTTCCAGCAAGCAAGACAAACCAATATAGCAAGCTGGACAGAAAAAATAGCAAACAAAAGTAACACAAGCAAAACTTAGCTTATGCAGGGCAGACAGGCCACAAGAACGATCCAGGAGAGAGCAAGACCAATACTGGAACATTGACTGGAGGCCAGGAACAAAGAACTAGGTGAAGTTAAATAGAGCAGCACCTAACGACTTAACCTCGTCACCTGAGGAAGGAAACTCAGAAGCCGCAGCCCCACTCACATCCACCAAAGGAAGCTCATGGACAGAACCAGCCGCAGTACCACTCATGACCACAAGAGGGAGCTTGACCACAGAATTCACAACAGTACCCCCCCCCTTGAGGAGGGGTCACCGAACCCTCACCAGAGCCCCCAGGCCGACCAGGATGAGCCAAATGAAAGGTACGAACCAGATCGGCAGCATGAACATCAGAGGCAAAGACCCAGGAATTATCTTCCTGACCATAACCCTTCCACTTAACCAGGTACTGGAGTTTCCGTCTCGAAATACGAGAATCCAAAATCTTCTCCACTTTATACTCCAACTCCCCCTCAACCAAGACCGGGGCAGGAGGATCAACGGATGGAACCACAGGTGCCACGTATCTCCGCAACAATGACCTATGGAATACATTATGGATGGAAAAAGAAGCTGGAAGGGTCAAACGAAAAGACACAGGATTAAGAACCTCAGAAATCGTATACGGACCAATGAAACGAGGCTTAAACTTAGGAGAGGAAACTTTCATAGGAATATAACGAGACGACAACCAAACCAAATCCCCAACACGAAGTCGGGACCCACACAGCGCCTGCGGTTAACGAAACGTTGAGCCTTCTCCTGGGACAATGTCAAATTGTCCACTACATGAGTCCAAATCTGCTGCAACCTATCCACCACAGTATCCACACCAGGACAGTCCGGAGACTCAACCTGCCCTGAAGAGAAACGAGGATGGAAACCAGAATTGCAGAAAAACGGCGAAACCAAAGTAGCCGAGCTGGCCCGATTATTAAGGGCGAACTCAGCCAAAGGCAAAAAGGACACCCAATCATCCTGAGCAGCAGAAACAAAACATCTCAGATATGTTTCCAAGGTCTGATTGGTTCGTTCAGTTTGGCCATTTGTCTGAGGATGGAAAGCCGAGGAAAAAGACAAATCAATGCCCATCCTAGCACAAAAGGCTCGCCAAAACCTTGAAACAAACTGGGAACCTCTGTCAGAAATGATGTTCTCCGGAATGCCATGTAAACGAACCACATGCTGGAAAAACAATGGCACCAAATAAGAGGAGGAGGGCAACTTAGACAAGGGTACCAAATGGACCATCTTAGAGAAGCGATCACAAACCACCCAAATGACCGACATCTTTTGAGAGATGGGGAGATCTGAAATAAAATCCATAGAGATATGTGTCCAGGGCCTCTTCGGGACCGGCAAGGGCAAAAGCAACCCACTGGCACGAGAACAGCAGGGCTTAGCCCGAGCACAAATCCCACAGGACTGCACAAACAAACGCACATCCCGCGACAGAGACGGCCACCAAAAGGCTCTAGCCACCAAATCTCTGGTTCCAAAGATTCCAGGATGACCAACCAACACCGAACAATGAACCTCAGAGATAACTCTACTTGTCCATTTATCAGGGACAAACAGTTTCTCAGTTGGGCAACGGTCAGGTCTATTAGCCTGAAATTTTTGCAGCACCCGCCGCAAATCAGGGGAGATGGCAGACAAAATTACCCCCTCTTTGAGAATACCCGCCGGCTCAGGCAAACCCGGAGAGTCGGGCACAAAACTCCTAGACAGGGCATCCGCCTTCACATTTTTAGAGCCCGGAAGGTACGAAACCACAAAGTCAAAACGGGAGAAAAACAGCGACCAACGAGCCTGTCTAGGATTCAACCGTTTGGCAGACTCGAGATAAGTCAAGTTCTTGTGATCAGTCAAGACCACCACGCGATGCTTAGCTCCTTCAAGCCAATGACGCCACTCCTCGAATGCCCACTTCATGGCCAGCAACTCTCGATTGCCAACATCATAATTACACTCAGCAGGCGAAAACTTCCTGGAAAAGAAGGCACATGGTTTCATCACCGAGCCATCAGAACTTCTTTGCGACAAAACAGCCCCTGCTCCAATTTCAGAAGCATCCACCTCGACCTGGAACGGGAGCGAAACATCTGGCTGGCACAACACAGGGGCAGAAGAAAAACGACGCTTCAACTCCTGAAAAGCTTCCACAGCAGCAGAAGACCAATTGACCACATCAGCACCCTTCTTGGTTAAATCAGTCAACGGTTTAGCAATACTAGAAAAATTATTGATGAAGCGACGATAAAAATTAGCAAAGCCCAGGAACTTTTGCAGACTCTTCAGAGATGTCGGTTGAGTCCAATCATAAATGGCCCGAACCTTAACAGGGTCCATCTCGATAGTAGAAGGGGAAAAAATGAAACCCAAAAATGAAACCTTCTGAACACCCAAGAGACACTTTGACCCCTTCACAAACAAAGAATTCGCACGCAGGACCTGGAACACCATTCTAACCTGCTTCACGTGCGACTCCCAATCATCCGAGAAGACCAAAATATCATCCAAGTATACAATCAGGAATTTATCCAGGTACTCTCGGAAGATGTCATGCATAAAGGACTGAAATACTGATGGAGCATTGGAAAGCCCGAATGGCATAACCAGGTACTCAAAATGGCCCTCGGGCGTATTAAATGCTGTTTTCCATTCATCGCCCTGTTTAATATGCACAAGATTATACGCACCACGAAGATCTATCTTGGTGAACCAACTAGCCCCCTTAATCCGAGCAAACAAATCAGACAGCAGCGGCAAGAGGTACTGAAATTTGACTGTGATTTTATTTAAAAGGCGGTTCAATACAAGGTCTCAACGAACCATCCTTCTTGGCCACAAAAAAGAACCCTGCCCCCAATGGCGACGACGACGGGCGAATATGACCCTTCTCCAAGGATTCCTTTACGTAACTCCGCATAGCGGCGTGCTCAGGTACAGACAAATTAAACAGTCGACCTTTAGGAAACTTACTACCAGGAATCAAATCGATAGCACAATCACAATCCCTATGCGGAGGTAGGGCATTGGACTTGGGCTCATCAAATACATCCCGGTAATCTGACAAGAACTCTGGGACCTCAGAAGGGGTGGATGATGAAAAAAATAGACAGAAATGGAACATCACCATGTACCCCCTGACAACCCCAGCTGGACACAGACATAGATTTCCAATTCAATACTGGGTTATGGACTTGTAGCCATGGCAACCCCAAAACGACCACATCATGCAGATTCTGCAACACCAAAAAGCGAATATCCTCCTGATGCGCAGGAGCCATGCACATGGTCAGTTGGGTCCATTACTGAGGCTTATTCTTGGCCAAAGGCGCAGCATCAATTCCTCTCAATGGAATAGGATGCTGCAAGGGCTCCAAGAAAAACCCACAGCGCCTAGCAAACTCCAAGTCCATCAAATTCAGGGCAGCGCCTGAATCCACAAATGCCATGACAGAATAGGATGACAAAGAGCAGATCAAAGTAACGGACAAAAGAAATTTCGACTGTACCGTACCAATGGTGGCAGACCTAGCGAACCGCTTAGTGCGCTTAGAACAATCGGAGATAGCATGAGTGGAATCACCACAGTAAAAACATAGCCCATTCTGACGTCTGTGTTCTAGCCGTTCAGCTCTGGTCAAAGTCCTATTACATTGCATAGGCTCAGGTTTATGCTCAGATAATACCGCCAAATGGTGCACAGTTTTACGCTCACGTAAGCGTCGATCGATCTGAATGGCCAAAGACATAGACTCATTCAGACCAGCAGGCATAGGAAATCCCACCATGACATCCTTAAGGGCTTCAGAGAGACCCCTTCTGAAAATTGCTGCCAGAGCACATTCATTCCATTGAGTGAGCACAGACCACTTCCTAAACTTCTGACAATATATCTCTACCTCATCCTGACCCTGACACAGAGCCAGCAAGATCTTCTCTGCCTGATCCACTGAATTAGGTTCATCATAAAGCAACCCGAGCACCAGAAAAAACGCATCAATATCACATAATGCAGGATCTCCTGGTGCAAGGGAAAATGCCCAGTCTTGAGGGTCGCCACGTAATAAAGAAATAATGATCTTTACTTGTTGAACTGGGTCACCAGAGGAGCGGGGTTTCAAAGCCAGAAATAGTTTACAATTATTTTTGAAATTCAGAAACTTAGCTCTATCTCCAGAAAATAGCTCAGGAATAGGAATTTTAGGTTCTAACATAGGATTCTGAACCACCAAATCTCGAATGTTCTGTACACTTATAGCGAGATTATCCATCAAAGAGGACAGACCCTGAATGTCCATGTCTACACCTGTGTTCTGAACCACCCTGATGTAAAGGGGAAAAAAAAGACAAAACACAGTGCAAAGAAAAAAAAATGGTCTCAGAACTTCTCTTTTCCCTCTATTGAGAAGCATTAGTACTTTGGGCCTCCAGTACTGTTATGAACTGGTGATTCAGAACCGCAATGGACCTGGTGAATATGAGCACAGAAAATGACCTGATAGTTGCTAATCACATAGGACGAGCTCTGAGACGTGGGAACTCTGCTGACCGCAATCCCTAATCCTATCACACCACACTAGAGGTAGCCGTGGAGCGCTCCTGACCAGACCTAGGCGCCTCGGGCACAGCCTGAGAAACTAGCTAGCCCTGAAGATAGAAAAATAAGCCTACTTTGCCTCAGAGAAATTCCCCAAAGGAAAAGGCAGCCCCCCACATATAATGACTGTGAGTAAAGATGAAAATACAAACAGAGAGATGAAATAGATTTTAGCAAAGTGAGGCCCGACTTACTGAATAGACCGAGGATAGGAAAGATAGCTTTGCGGTCAGCACAAAAACCTACAAACAACCACGCAGAGGGCGCAAAAAGACCCTCCGCACCGACTAACGGTACGGAGGTGCTTCCTCTGTGTCCCAGAGCTTCCAGCAAGCAAGACAAACCAATATAGCAAGCTGGACAGAAAAAATAGCAAACAAAAGTAACACAAGCAAAACTTAGCTTATGCAGGGCAGACAGGCCACAAGAACGATCCAGGAGAGAGCAAGACCAATACTGGAACATTGACTGGAGGCCAGGAACAAAGAACTAGGTGGAGTTAAATAGAGCAGCACCTAACGACTTAACCTCGTCACCTGAGGAAGGAAACTCAGAAGCCGCAGCCCCACTCACATCCACCAAAGGAAGCTCATGGACAGAACCAGCCGCAGTACCACTCATGACCACAGGAGGGAGCTTGACCACAGAATTCACAACAGAGCTCCTGTCAACTTTACCAATTCCTGCCACAGTGGTTTGCCCACTGGGATTCAATTGTGACCGGTGAGCTATTGGGAGTACTCGTCACACAGGAAATATACAGTCTGAGAGCACTACTGAGTGGCACATCTTAAATAAAATAAACCTTTTAAAGTTTTGGCATTAATAATGTTTGAGGCAATGGGTTTTTCAATCGGGATACTGCCCCTGAATCAAAGTTCCTATTGACAGCATTTCATTGACTTCATGGCTGCTGTTGCAGGGCAATTGTAAAGAGAGGCAGGAAATTTGTGAGCGCTGCTAAATACCCTTAATAATCAAATAATAATGATTACCTGGCTTCTAAATAATATTCAATTTCTAATGTTGCAATGGTAGGTTGAAATATTGATAACTGCTTCCTTGCCAAGTCACCATGTGCACATGTAATGTGTGATGTGTCAGTTTTACTGCCTGCGCTTGGATGATAACATACTAGAACGCGTACAAACAGCAAGAAAGCAAACATATGTTTATTCTACATGTGTCATGTCGGACGCTGTTCACACTAGGGCGTCCGACAGATAGCGGTAATTCCACATTTGTCCACTATACGCTCAGTGGCGCCGGCTAGATTTTATCCAGGTTATCCAGGGTTAATCTGGCTGGTAATCTGGTTGGAGGTTGGGTCACACCCGTGGCCTTTAAATAGTCATTCTGGACTTTGGGCGCCGCCGATTATAGCTTGTGTCTTGTGCCTGGTGATCTTGGTCTGGAGTGGTGGTCTATGAGTTGAAGTATCGTATCTGGTGGTGTATTATCCTTTGTCATATTTCTCCTTCCTATATCTGTGTTTATTTCTGCCCTGTGCACATTATAGTGTTTTCCTGTGTGTCTGCGGCGTGGTGCGTTTTTAGTTTTCCCTGTCTGTACTTTCTGTGTAGGTTGGTATGTGGTCTTATCACTGGGTGGCGGGTGGAGATTTCAGCATAGGGCTGAAACAGGAGTCAGGGTCAGGCCTGGCGGCCCAGACAAGCACACCATTAGTGTAAATTCTGGGAGAGGGACTAACAGGGTTTTCCCTAGTCTGAGGGATATCGCAGGGGCCCGGGTAATCAGCTTTAGTCTACCCAATACCCCCGTGACATTATAATCGGCCAAAATAAATTTTTGATGCCATGGATCCCATGACTTCCATAACCCACCAGTTGGAGGCGCTGTCCTTACAGGTCACTGAGTTGAGGGGGGTAGTTCAGCAACAAGGTCTTGTAGTATCTAATGTGTAAGCTGAAACTGCAGGTAGAGTCGCAGAGCCAAAGATCCCTTTACCTGAGAGGTTTGCTGGGGAACGCAGTAAATTTGTTGTTTTCCGTGAAGCTTGCAAATTATATTTTCGTATGCGTCCGGTTTCCTCAGGTAATGAGGCTCAGCGTGTTGGCCTGGTATTGTCATTACTGAACGGAGACCCCCAAGCATGAGCGTTTTCATTACCATCTGATTCAGCTGCATTTAACTCAGTGGAGATTTTTTTTTCTGCTCTTGGACTCATATATGATGATCCTGACAGACTGGCTCTAGCACAGTCTAAAATACGCACTCTCCGCCAAGGGGAGTGAATGGCAGAGGATTACTGTTCTGAATTTCGCCCCTGGGCGGTGGACATACAATGGAATGACCCTGCGCTGCGGAGTCAATTTGTACATGGGGTTTCGAGAAGGGTTAAACAAGCCCTCCTTATGTATGAGACTCCTGCTTCTCTAGAGTCTGCCATGAGTCCTCATTGATCGCCGTTTGCGTCAGGGGGCGCAAGAGACGCCGCCTATGGGGGAGGGCGTAGCTGCACGTGTGGTTACAGCAGGTGAACCCACGGAGCCTATGCAAATCACAGGGGTGTCACATCATCTTGCCTCCTCACTCAGGAAGCAGGGAGCCTGTTTTTGCTGTGGTAAAAAAGGGCATTATGTAAATGCTTGTCCTCTGTTTTCTAAGAAAAGCGCAATGGCGGAAAACTTCTAAGCTCAGAGGGTGTGGAGGAGGCCAATCTGAGCATATGCATATCCTCCATGGGGGTCTCTCAATGTATGCTCCCTGCCAGAGTTATGGTCGCTGGCAGAGAGCTGCCAATCACTGTTTTTGTGGATAGTGGGTCGGCCACTAATCTCATTGATGCGGAGTTTGTGCGCATGGCTGGGTTCACGGTTGATAAACTGCCTCATCCTATCCGGGTGGTCACCATCAATGCTACTCCATTCCCACAGGGGGAGATTACTGAGTTTGTGGATGAGGTTAAACTCCACATTGGGGTCCTACATTCTGAGCAAGTTACATGTAGGGTGCTCAGTAATCTTCTTGCACAAATGGTTCTGGGTTTTCCATGGTTGTCTATGCACAACCCGGTGATTGACTGGAAAACTCAGGATATAATTCAGTGGAGCGAATTTTGCCAGGAGAATTGCCTGGCCACATGTGTGTCTGCTGTGACCTCCAGCATTCCTGAGTCACTGCTGGATTTCGCAGATGTGTTCTCTGAGAAGGGTTGCTCTGAATTGCCACCACATTGACCCTATGACAGTACTATTAGGATTAAACCAGGGGCCAAATTGAATTCGCGCCCATTCGAATTTCTGAAGAACAGTTTTGCTTCGGCCCCCATTCTGGTGCAACCGGACGTATCAAAACCAATTACCGTGGAAGTCGATGCGTCTGAGGTTGGAGTGGGGGCGGTGCTGTCACAAGGCTCATCCTTGGGCGAGTTGCGTCCATGCGCCTACTTTTCCAAGAAGCTGTCGTCCACTGAATGTAACTACGATATCGGCTACAGGGAGTTGTTGGCTATCAAGTTGGCTTTTGAGGAATGGCGACACTTCTTGGAGGGGGCAGTCCACCAGGTTACAGTTATCACCGACCATAAAAATCTGCTTTATTTAGAGTCAGCCAAGCGTCTCTCCCCCAGGCAGGCTCGCTGGGCATTGTTTTTCACGCGTTTCAACTTTTTTGTCACGTAGGTCTAAGAACACTAAGGAAGATGCTTTATCCAGGTGTTTTCCGAGGGAGAACCTCGGGAAGATCCGGTACCCATCCTCCAAAAGGGTGTAGTGGTCTCGGCTCTCACGACAGAGGTTGAGGCAGAGATTGCCGAGGCTCAGGAGGAAGTACCACCAGAGCTTCCAGTTAACAAATCATTTGTACCGCTCCATCTTCATCTAAAGGTGTTGGGTGAGCATCATGATGCTGTTCTGGCTGGCCATCCAGGGGTTAGGGGTACCTTGGAGTTGGTGTCGCGTCGGTTTTGGTGGCCCAAAATCCGACAGGACGTGGTCTCGTACGTATCAGCATGTACCACGTGTGCTAAGACTAAGACACCTCGCTCCCATCCTGCTGGCTCATTACATCCATGGACGGAGATCTCCATGGATTTTATTACAGACCTACCTTCCTCTGCTGGGAACACGGTCATCTTGGTGGTTGTTGATCGGTTCTCAAAGATGTCGCACTTTGTGTCCTTGCCTTCGTTGCCTAACGCAAAGACTCTGGCTCAGGTTTTTGTGCAGGAGGTGGTCAGACTTCACGGGGTCCCATCTGACATAGTGTCTGATAGGGGTACTCAGTTTGTGGCGAAGTTTTGGAAAGCTTTTTGCTCACGGCTGGGGATCAAGTTGTTGCATTCTTCGGCGTTTCATCCTCAGTCAAATGGTCAGATCAAGCGTATGAACCAGAATTAGGAGCAGTACTTAAGCTGCTTTGTTTCTGACAACCAGGAGGAATGGTCAACGTTCCTTCCTTTGGCTGAGTTTGCCATTAATAATCACCAGGAATCGTCTGGGGAGTCCCCTTTTTTGTGTTTACGGGTACCATCCTCAATATTGTACTCTGCGTCAGGGTGGCTCTGCTGGCGTTTTTGAGGAGGACCAGCTAGGAGCACAACTGTCATATGTTTGGAGGAGAGTGAAACAGCGCTTACTGAGTGTGGGTGCTAGGTACAAACGAGTGGCTGACAGTAGACGTGTGTCATGTCCGGACCTGAGTGTGGGTGATTGGGTGTGGTTGTCCACAAAAAACATAAAGCTCAAAGTACCATCCATGAAATTGGGTCCAAGGTTTATTGGTCCATTTAGGGTCGCCGCCATCATTAACCCGGTAGCCTACCGATTGGAGCTTCCTACAGTATATAAAATAAACAACGTGTTTCACAGATCTCTGTTAAAGAAGGTGGTGGGTTCCATGGACGCGGCGCCGATGCCACCTCCAGTCTTGGTGGATGGCAATTTGGAGTTTGAAGTCTCCAAGGTGGTTGACTTTTGTATAGTGCGCCGCACATTACAGTACCTGGTACACTGGCGTGGTTATGGGCCAGAGGAGAGGTCTTGGGTACCAGCTTCGGACATACAGTTAGCGCCAGAAATATTTGGACAGTGACACAAGTTTTGTTATTTTAGCTGTTTACAAAAACATGTTCAGAAATAAAATTATATATGTAATATGGGCTGAAAGTGCACGCTCCCATCTGCAATATGATCGTTTCCACATCCAAATCGGAGAAAGGGTTTAGGAATCATAGCTCTGTAATGCATAGCGTCCTCTTTTTCAAGGGACCAAAAGTAATTGGACAATGGACTCTAAGGGCTGCAATTAACTCTGAAGGCGTCTCCCTAGTTAACCTGTAATCAATGAAGTAGTTAAAAGGTCAGGGGTGGATTCCAGGTGTGTGGTTTTGCATTTGGAAGCTGTTGCTGTGAGCAGACAACATGCGGTCAAAGGAACTCTCAATTGAGGTGAAGCAGAACATCCTGAGGCTGAAAAAAAAGAAAAAATCCATCAGAGAGATAGCAGACATGCTTGAAGTAGCAAAATCAACAGTTGGGTACATTCTGAGAAAAAAGGAATTGACTGGTGAGCTTGGAAACTCAAAAAGGCCTGGGCGTCCACGGATGACAACAGTGGTGGATGATCGCCGCATACTTAATTTGGTGAAGAAGAACCCGTTCACAACATCAACTGAAGTCCAGAACACTCTCAGTGAAGTAGGTGTATCTGTCTCTAAGTCAACAGTAAAGAGAAAACTCCATGACAGTAAATACAAAGGGTTCACATCTAGATGCAAACCATTCATCAATACCAAAAATAGACAGGCCAGAGTTAAATTTGCAGAAAAACACCTCAAGAAGCCAGCTCAGTTCTGGAAAAGTATTCTATGGACAGATGAGACAAAGATCAACCTGTACCAGAATGATGGGAAGAAAAAAGTTTGGAGAAGAAAGGTAACGGCACATGATCCAAGGCACACCACATCCTCTGTAAAACATGGTGGAGGCAACGTGATGGCATGGGCATGCATGGCTTTCAATGGCACTGGGTCACTTGTGTTTATTGATGACATAAGAGCAGACAAGAGTAGCCGGATGAATTCTGAAGTGTACCGGGATATACTTTCAGCCCAGATTCAGCCAAATGCTGCAAAGTTGATTGGACGGCGCTTCATAGTACAGATGGACAATGACCCCAAGCATACAGCCAAAGCTACCCAGGAGTTCATGAGTGCCAAAAAGTGGAACATTCTGCAATGGCCAAGTCAATCTCCAGATCTAAACCCAATTGATCATGCATTTCACTTGCTGAAATCCAGACTTAAGACGGAAAGACCCACAAACAAGCAAGACCTGAAGGCTGCGGCTGTAAAGGCCTGGCAAAGCATTAAGAAGGAGGAAACCCAGCGTTTGGTGATGTCCATGGGTTCCAGACTTAAGGCAGTGATTGCCTCCAAAGGATTTGCAACAAAATATTGAAAATAAAAATATTTTGTTTGAGTTATGTTTATTTGTCCAATTACTTTTGACCTCCTAAAATGTGGAGTGTTTGTAAAGAAATGTGTACAATTCCTACATTTTCTATCAGATATTTTTGTTCAACCCTTCAAATTAAACGTTACAATCTGCACTTGAATTCTGTTGTAGAGGTTTCATTTCAAATCCAATGTGGTGGCATGCAGAGCCGAACTCGTGAAAATTGTGTCACTGTCCAAATATTTCTGGCCCTAACTGTACATGCGGACCGGCTGGTCAGTATGTTTCACCGCCGCCGTCCAGACAAGCCGGGTCCTATAAGTCGTGAGGGCCCTGGGGTCCCTCGTAGAAGGTGGGGTACTGTCATGTCGGACGCTGTTCACACTAGGGCGTCCGACAGACAGTGGTAATTCCACATTTGTCCACTATACGCTCAGTGGCGCCGGCTAGATTTTATCCAGGTTATCCAGGGTTAATCTGGCTGGTAATCTGATTGGAGGTTGGGTCACGCCCGTGGCCTTTAAATAGTCATTCTGGACTTAGGGCGTCGCCGATTATAGTTTGTGTCTTGTGTCTGGTGATCTCGGTCTGGAGTGGTGGTCTAGGAGTTGAAGTATCGTATCTGGTGGTGTATTATCCTTTGTCATATTTCTCCTTCCTATATCTGTGTTTATTTCTGCCCTGTGCACATTATAGTGTTTTCCTGTGTGTCTGCGGCGTGGTGCGTTTTTAGTTTTCCCTGTCTGTACTTTCTGTGTAGGTTGGTGTGTGGTCTTATCACTGGGTGGCGGGTGGAGGATTCAGCATAAGGCTGAAACAGGAGTCAGGGTCAGGCCTGGCGGCCCAGACAAGCACACCATTAGTGTAAATTCTGGGAGAGGGACAGACAGGGTTTTCCCTAGTCTGAGGGATATCGCAGGGACCCGGGTAATCAGCTTTAGTTTACCCAATACTCCCATGACAACATGACATTGTGACATGTAACTAACCACAAAAGAAGATATCAGGATATTTTAAGTAAGTTTATGATTTTGTGTTGGGCCGCATTGTGTTAGGCTGCAGGTTGGACGTAAAGAAAAAACACAAATGGAGCTATGTCATGAGCGCTATTCCTTAACTCCATGATGTCCAGAAGGGTTAGGAAATAAAATTGGCATGCATGCAATAGTGAACACAGAGAGAAGAGGCTGCTGGATTCAGGAATGGAGTTCCTAATAGCTTACCTTCATTCTCCAAAAGGTGATATGTCATCCAAACTATAATGGAAGCACTCTACATACAAAAGAGATCTGCGGATAATTCTAATGAAAACATGTGAGAAGGATTTTGGTGGATTATTGTTTCCCTTCCTAGCTTCTCAGCTTTACTGGCTTTTTCTGATAATTGTACTGATCCTAGACTTCATCTGGCATGTAGGTTTTGAGTTAAATGTCTCATTAGGTCTCTTGTAAACTACAATACTGGCATTAACATGACAATCATCTGCCATTCCCATCTTAAAATGACCAGTGGTGGCAAGTGAAATAATCTTTCTTATCTTGCTGTATCTTAAGCTAGGTAGACAGGTTGTCTTCTCAATAAGTGTATGCTAACTAAGGGTGCATTTACACTGTGTGATTATCTGGAATGAGGAATGCTCATATCCCAATATTCAAGCAGTGTAAACAGGCTGCCGATTACCTGTCAAGCAACAAGGATGCTTGTTCATCTGGTGAAATGATCTTTTTGCTTGCGCAAAATCATCTTTCTCGGCAGCACATTGTCCTGTGTAAATAAGACATGTCATGTTGAGAGCAACGGCAGCCTATAAATAAGGCTGGGTTCACATTGCGCTAGGTGTGTCCGTCTAACGGACTCGTTTTTAAATAGTAAAAACGCAATGTAACGCACATACTAACGCGCCCATAGACTTGCATTGTCTGACGCATCGTGACGCATCGTGACGCATCCCTAAATTGGTATGCGTTTGTCACATAACGTTTTTTTTCTGACGGACCTTCAACGCGGCTTGCAGCGTTTTCGGGTCCGGCCAAGCTAACGCACTACTAATGGAAGCGTTCATTCTGCCATAGAAGGCTATGGCAAACGCAGTCAGACGCAAATCATGAAAAATTTCCAAATAGGACCACACGTTTTAATAGCGTTTGAGGGTGGTCACATGTGGTCATGTGACAGGAAATGTGATTTCGGCCATTAAAATATCCCGCTCACACAAAGTCTCCTGCACGTGACAGAGTGTTTTGCCGTAGCTCTTATAAAATGTAAGTACATTTCTATATATTATATATCTCTGTATACATCATGGGAGTCTGTAATGTCCGTCGGATGTGTGTGTACTAAAAATGTATTGTTTTGTTGCACACAGATGTCGGATACAGATGTCAGCAGCAGCAGCAGCGTGTCTGCGATTTTTTCTTCTGAGTCGGTAGGCTTGCACTTTAAAAAACCATGTTGTGTGAAACTCCATTGTATTGAGCTAGGCATAACAATCCTGTTTATTGTTTTATTGTGAATAGGAGTCTTCTGATCCCGAGGCTGCTAGACCTCCCCCCAAAAAACACGCAAAAACAACAAAGGTACATAGCACACATGTTGAATTTTTCAGGCATAAATTTATTGATCCAATGAATGTTAACATTATTTAATGTTAAAATATTTTTTTTTACATTTTACATACACAATAGGTTGTGGCACAAGGAGGACAAAAAAGAAAAAAGGTCCCTAGCCGTCTGTCGTCGCCACAACTGCCAGTGGTAAATATAAAACTAGAAATATTCTATCCAATATTTACCAACAATCTATCTATTCACTTTCTATCTACTATATCTATAAACTATCTATCGCTCCATCTATTTGTCTATCTATATCTATGTATCTATCTATCAATATCTATGTATCTATCTATCTATCTATCTATCTATATCTATATATCTATATCTATGTATCTATCTATCTATATATCTATCTATCAATATCTATCTATCTATCTATCAATCTATATCTATCTATCTATGTATCTATCTATGTATCTATCTATCTATCTATCTATCTATCTATCTATCTATCAATCTATATCTATCTATCTATCTATGTATCTATCTATCTATCTATGTATCTATCTATCAATATCTATGTATCTATCTATCTATCTATCTATCTATCAATCTATATCTATCTATCTACATCTATCTATCTATCTATATATCTATATATTGCTATATCTATGTATCTATCTATCTCTGTATATATGAATATGGCCATCCAGTGAAATTGACACTATCAACATAACGTTTTGTGTTTACATAGTCCAAGTCAGCGACAAAAAAAAAAGGATTGTCGTTGACGAAGAGCCATTGACTATCCACAATGAGACACTTATTAACCTTGTGGAAGCCAAACCCTCCATATGGGACCAGAGCGACAGCTCCCACCATGACATCGTGAAGAACCGGAAGTTGTGGGATCAAATAATCTGTCACTTTGATCCCCGATACATGGAGAAGTCGACAACCTCAAAGAAAAAAATTGGTAAATATTGGTGACGTAACATCGGAAAATGTTTAAAAAAAAAAAAATTTTTCTATCCTATCAACCTATCCACTTGTTGTCTGCTATCTATCTCTCAATTATCAACTATCTGTACACTATATCTATCTATCTATACACTATTTCTACACTATTTCTTATCTAACAACTATCTATCTACTATTTATATATCAACTATCGTAGCAAACTATGAACAATTTTTCCTATATCTTAACACAATCTACTATTTTTATATATATATTTTTTTTTTTAAATTTAAAGCCGATGCTGTCCATACCCGTTGGAAGTCCATCCGCGATCGCTTTGTCCGTGACTACCGGAACAGTCAGAATGCACCAAGCGGATCAAGTGGCAAACGGGTGACACCATATGTGCATTATGACCAACTGCTCTTTCTTCAAAAAACAGTGTCTCAGCGCTCGTAAGTACAAGAAGGTCTGTGTGCGAGACTAAATTGTTTAAAGGAAAATAAGTAATTTTTGTTTTTGGGTTACAGCACGATATGCAGTACCACTGCTCCTAGACCAGCAGAGGAACTTGAGCCTTCTTCAGTGGAACCAACGCAACCTGAAGATGTGTCTGGCATCAGCGAGCCACGATCTGCGGATAGAAGCACTGTTGCTGCAGGTGTGAGTGCCCGGTTGCAATCACAGCGTGGACGCAAGCGAGCATCTCAAAAAGATGAAGCAGATGCAATTATCGTGGATGGACTCCAACGGGTAGAGGACATGTGTCGCAGTGAGCTCAAAGACCTGAGATGAGAAATTACCGAGCTGCAAGCACGCGAGTCTGTCTACTCTGCTAATGAGTGGAAGCTACTTTTATTATCCTATGTGCCTGTAGTACAAAATATCCCGGCACATAGAAACCTTATGTTTCGACAAAGACTTAACGAGCTTGTAGAGGAATTTGTGGGCACCGAGGAACCCGCTCCATCGGGAAGAAGAAGACTGGACATGCCGCCCTACAACCCTCAATATAGAGGCCGGGGTGAAACGAGCGTGGAACCTCAAAGACAATGTAGCAGTCCATCATATAGTTGGGCAGACAATACTCCCGTGCAGTACTAAAGTCTTTAGTACAGTTCACTGTCCACAGCCAGGTGCAATTACCGCGTTGCAATTTTTTTTTGGGGGGGGTTTTTTGTTGTTAATTTCTATTTTCCTTTTTTTTTCATCCCTATGGGATATCATATGTTACACCTGTGTACCAACAGTTTGTTGGGAAAATACAAAAACATTTAGTAAACTGTTTCAAATTTCAGATTCTTGTATGACTTTAACTTTAACTTTTTACACGACATAAGGTAACTTTTTACACGACATCAGGTTAAACAACATAACTTTTTACACTACGTAACTTTTTACACGACATCAGGAAGACTTTAAATTATTTTCACACGTGTCTGTCTTGCCATGGAACCTGGCCTTCATGTGTGAAGTAGTGTGCAAATTGATCACGAATCCTCATTATTTGTGATGCAGAACGAACTGTAGTCGATTCAATGCTACTGAGGTTCGACTCACAATCATTGGGGTCTACCAACTGGGGTTCATGTCTCGCCACAAAATTGTGCAGACAGATGCATGCCTTCACAACACGGTCCACATTGTCTGGTTGCAGTTGCATGCAGGTTAGTAAAATCCGCCATTTTAATGTCAAAATCCCAAAGGCACACTCCACATAACGTCTTGCCCGGCTCAAGCGATAATTAAAAATGCGCCTGCTGGAGTCTAGACTACGGTTTGAGTAGGGCTTGAGGAGATTTTGTCCTAGTTGGAAGGCCTCATCACCAACTAAAACATAAGGCAAACTTGGGCCTTCGGTCCCCGGAAGAGGTCGTGATGACGGTATATTTAAACTTTGGCTGTACAAACATTGGCCCATGTTAGAGTCTCTGAATACTCTGGAATCGTTAGTCCGGCCATAAGCTCCAATATCCACAGCAACAAAACAGTACCTGGCATCCGCAATCGCCATCAATACTATAGAAAAGTATTTCTTATAGTTATAGTAGAGGGAACCACTATGTGCAGGTTTCTGAATCCGAATGTGCTTTCCGTCCACGGCACCAATACAATTGGGGAAATTAGCCACATCCTCGAACTGTTGGGAAATTGCTAGCCACATTTCTGATGTTGGTGTTGGTAGCACAAGTGGTTGCAAGTTGTTCCAAATGGCATCACAAGTTTCCCGAACCAGTTGACAAATTGTTGACTTCCCAAGTCGAAACTGGTAATGCAGTGACGCAAAAGTTTCTCCGGTAGCCAGATATCTGTTGACATTCAAAAACAAAAAAAAAAAAATTAGGATTTTAATGATCATCTAAAGGCTAGTTTACAATATAATATACAATTGCAAAATGAACATTAGGCCACACGATACCGAGATCTAGTCTTTGTCAATAGAATGATAAAAAAATGTATAATTACCTCACAATCACTACTAAACGTTGCTCCGCACTGATGCTTTCACGAAAAGTGCTGCGATGATGATGTATCTCATCCTTCACATGTGAGAGCAGAACATCAAAGGTCTCAATGGACATCCGTAGATAGCGTTGGAATTTTGAAGGGATGATCCCGAAGCTGCACATACAGGGTGTGAAAGGCACCATATGTACTCCGCAAGAAATTCACTTCGTGGATCCAATATCTCCTTTGCGAGCTACGCTTTCTCTGCTGAAGTCGCAACCGCATCAAACGAAATCTGATGAGCTCAGACACAAACATCTTGCTAGCAGAAGTTCACTCAATGCTTTCAAAATGGAGAATGAGTCTGTGCCCACACCCGACAATGACAGAAGGAAAAAAAAAAAAAAAGAACAACTTTATTGACAGTGACAAACGCAGACAAACGGATACTTCGTAAACGGACATCAAAATGAAAAAACGCGATCACATGCGTTAACGCTAGCGTTACCGTGACGACGAATTTCACATATTTTTGCTCTGTTTCTGTACATGCGTTTAACGCATCCGTTTAACGCCATGTACTTGACGCAATGTGAACCTAGCCTAAGACATGTGTACAATCTATTAACAATCATTCTGAAATCAGAAATGCAGATCTGCCTTTCTAGAACAGGCTATTAAATCAGATTATATGCCAATCTGCCCTTACGGATGAGGGTCTGACAGTGTACAGTGGGTACGGAAACCCCTTTAAATTTTTCACTCTTTCTTTCTTTGCAGCCATTTGGTAAATTCAAAAAAGTTCATTTTTTTCTCATTAATGTACAGTCTGCACCCCATCTTGACTGAAAAAAAACAGAAATGTAGTAATTTTTGCAAATTTATTAAAAAAATCAAAACTGAAATATTACATGGTCAGAATTATTCAGACCCTTTGCTCAGTATTGAGTAGAAGCACCCCTTTGAGCTGGTACAGCCATGAGTCTTCTTGGGAATGATGCAACAAGTTTTTCCACACCTTTATTTGGGGATCCGCTGCCATTCTTCCTTGCAGATCCTCTCCAGTTCCGTCAGGTTGGATGGTGATTGTTGGTGGACAGCCATTTTCAGGTCTCTCCAGAGTTACTCAATTGGGTTTAGGTCAGGGCTCTGGCTGGGTCGGTCAAAAATAGTCACAGAGTTGTTTTGAAGCCACTCCTTTGTTATTTTAGCTGTGTGCTTAGGGTCATTGTCTTGTTGGAAGGTGAACCTTTGGCCAATTCTGAGGTCCAGAGCACTCTGGAAGAGGTTTTGATCCTGGATATCTCTGTACTTGGCCACATTCATGTTTCCTTCAATGACAATCAGTCATTCTGTCCCTACAGATGAAAAACACCCCCATAGCATGATGCTGCCACCACCATGTTTCACTGTTGGGATTGTATTGGACAGATGATGAACAGTGCCTGGTTTTCTCCACACATACCACTTAGAATTATCACCATAAAGGTCTATCTTTGTCTCATCAGACCAGAGAATCTTCTTTCTCATAGTCTCGGAGTCCTTCATGTGTTTTTTTTTAGCAAACTCTGTGCAGGCTTTCATATATCTTGCACTGAGGAGAGGTTTCTGTCTGGTCACTCTGCCATAAAGGCCCGACTGGTGGAGGGCTGCAGTGATAGTTGACTTTATGAAACGTTCTCCTATCTCCCTACTGCATCTCTGGAGCTCAGCAACAGTCACCTAGGGGGTTCTTCTTTACCTCTTTCACCAAGGCTCTTCTCCCATGATTGCTCAGTTTGGCTGGACGGCTAAGTCTATAAAAACTTCTGGTGGTCCCAAACTTCTTCCATTTAAGGATTATGGGGGCCACTGAGCTCTTAGGAACCTTGAGTACTGTAGAAATTCTGTTGTAACCTTGGCCAGATCTGTGCCTTGCCACAATTCTGTCTCTGAGCTCCTTGGCCAGTTCCTTTGACCTCATGATTCTCATTTTGTCTGACATGCACTGTGAGCTGTGAGGTCTTATATAGACAGGTGTGCGCCTTTCCAAATCAAGTCCTATCAGTTTAATTAAACACAGCTGGACTCTGATGAAGGAGTAGAACCATCTCAACAAGGATCACAAGGAAATGGACACCATGTGACTTAAATATGAGCTTCTTAGCAAAGGGTCTGAATACTTATGACCATGTGATATTTCAGTTTTTTTTTATAAATTTGCAAAAATTACTACATTTATGTTTTTTTCAGTCAAGATGGGGTGCAGAGTGTACATTAATGAGGAAAAAAATGAACTTTTTTGAATTTACCAAATGGCTTCAATGAAACAAATGGTGAAAAATTTAAAGGGGTCTGAATACTTTCCGTGCCCACTGTAAATGAGTGCTAACTTAAAATGTATACATTCATCTATGAAAAACCTTTTTAAGTGAATATTTCAAGTTAACAATCTGGGTCTCATATTTAAAAAGCAAGTTGAATCAAAATAAAGAAATTATGAATGGCAACCAATCAGATAACTCTATTTGTCCTACAAAAACAGAAGATGTAACCTGATTGGCTGTTTTATATGTTCTTTTTTAGATGAAATCTTAATTACTTCTGCATTTTTGAGAACACTAATTTGTACCTGCATTTCTAATGACCCGCCTGTAAGTAAATGCAGTAGGTATGAGACAGTGACTGATTCAGGTGGACTATTATCCAGTCCTTTAAATCTAGGTTCTTTACTGATCAGCACATATTAGCATAAGTGTGTACACAATCCCTAGGTATTTGGGCTTGTTCCTCATATTGGTGCCAGGGGTAGGAGTGACCCATTAAAATGTCAGAGGGAGGAGTGATGCATTGTGATGGCACAGCACAGAGGGTGTGTATGGGAAAAAGTATATGGTGAAAGACTCGCAAGTACAACTCACAATACACTTTGCCCTAGGTACGTATCAGTGCTGGAGGATCCTCTCCTCCTCTGCTTTCCAGCTGATGTTTTTTATTACTTACTGCTTAATAACTGCTTATTATAGTAGGGTGTTTATAAAATGCGGGTTGTTGTAGATTTGTCTTTATTGCATGTGTTATACTTTTAGTTTGTGAATTTGGGAGGATATGAATCTAGCAGTGTATCATTTTCCTAGCAGCTGTTTAGCTGTGTCACGTTTTCAAGCATTTTATTATTATTATTCTATTATCTTTTTGGCTTATCAATATTATTCCATATTTCCTTTTGTTAGACTACCGTGGCGCTTGTCCGCATTTAAACCCCGTTGTATATTGCACATTTATTGGCCGTTATTAGCATTTTCGGTATGATGATTGGATTCCGTTGATTGGTGGGGTTCCAAGAGAGCTTTGCCGGTATGGTATATACACTGTATACAGCAGGATACACAAGAGCAGTGTTGCCTAATGTGTGATGTAAGGCTCCTTTTCCAAGATACTGTACGGCGCAGGAGGTGATCACAGAAGCGTATGGCAAAGAATAATGACAATGTAGAAGAATTCTGCTTGTGACTTCTGTGCATTCAAATGGAAATAATTAGAGCATAATATACTTATTGGGATATTCAGAATCTTTAACGAGCCTCTTCAGCTGCACTGCAAGCTTTCAAGGCTTCTGCAGTTTTAGGAGATCATGTTCATTCAGCTAAGCATAACTGCTGGGAGCTGGTAATGTATGTCTTGTCAAAATTCAGCCCTGATGCTGATTTGTCAGGGGCTGACTCGGGGTTTGCTCACAGTAGCATATAACACGGCCGAGTGCTATGGATGTTTTATAGGATACCGCTCTGAGCAGTATTATACTATGGGGCAGTGCCGACCAGCGCTTTCTTTCTTATGCCGATTTGGCATAAGAAAACATTCGCAGCACGCAGCGGGTGTATCCGATAATCGAACCATGCGCACCCATACACATCTATGGGTGCATGTGAAACATCGGACTGCGCTTGGATGTCAACCGAGTGCAGTCTGATCTATGCTGACACTGACGATGGAGAACATGGAGAAATTAAGTTCTTTGTCTTCTGCGTACCTGTGCTGCCATTCTGTCGTGTGAGCGAATCGAATCACGATAACTGAAACTCTGACAGTGTCATTTGCATAATTAATCAGATTCTCCCAAATGACAGAACAAACGGCTGTGTGACCGCAGCCCCAAGACCAGTTTATGTCCATATCACATGTGCTGGGTAACTGGCCACCTAAAATACTATGAGGTCAATGCACATTTATGTATTGAGTAGCCAGTGGCCCAATTCATGTTAACCAATTACTTGCCAAATTAGAAATATTCACTTTACGGATTTTTCAGAAAAGGGCGTCCCAATATTCAAAATATAAAATCATCTTTGAAGCTGAGATCATGCTATGCAAACTAGTGGTTGACTAGTCAGGGGATGTGCATTGATTTCCCCAGACTAATGCTTACATGATGAAATGGAGGATTCGTCCTCTGAAATTGCCCCCGCCCTCCGCTTCCGACTAGTCAAGTACTAATTTTTCAACTTCAAAGTCAATTTTGTATTAATTTAGCAGTGAATAAGATACATAAAGTGACTTGTTAAAATACAGGATTAGCGTCTTATAAGTAATAGAGCTTGTGTCTGAGCTGTGACAGTGGCTTTATATTATAGGCTAGCTGTACGTAATTAGGGACTTGATCTGTTCAGTACACTAAGAAAAATAATTTAAACAATGCTGAGAATAGGTAACAAAAATTTTGCACCACTTTAAATCCAATACCCCCGGAAGAAGGCACGTGGCCGAAACGCGCGTTGGGGTGGGTGGCATTGTGGTCCCTCAGGTAATCATATCCTCTATTACTATTATGGGTCATGCTCTATTGTTACTTATAGGTTATTTCTTGGCAACCTTGTGATGAGGCTTTATGGTGCTCCTGCATCCTTTACATTTGGTATATATATATTTATATCCCTATGAATTTTTTTGCACAATGCACTGGCACTTTTTGAGGTGACTATCTGTTTACTAAATGTTAACTATTGTTTGCCTGTTGGGTACTGCTTTGCCATCATTTTTGGTGAGTCGTTTGTCATCTCCCTATCTTACTATCTGTTACGTTATTTTTGAGTTAATAAAATTGTTACTTTTATACTAATTTGGTTCTTTTGGTGCTCTTGTTCCTTATTGGTTGTCCAATATGTGTGCACTGAACCTTTTTTGCTACATCTTGGCACTTTATGATTTGCTGTTAGAGTGCTTATGTTGTCTGGTTTATATGATTTAATTCCATTACTGCCTGGTCTGCCACCAGTTTATACATCCTGCAGTAGTGATGTCATCATGACACAGTGACAACTGCAGCCAATCAGTGGCTGATATGCATTACTGCAGTCAATCAGTGGCTGATATGCATTACTGCAGCCAATCAGTGGCTGATATGCATTACTGCAGCCAGTGATTGGCTGGGAAGTCAGTTCTTGTGCATCAAGAGGGATCAGAAAGTATAGCCCATGGGGTAGGTAACTAGAGACATGTATGAATGGGAGTAGCGGGGGGGGGGGGGGATTCACTTTTTCTGTTTATCCATTCTATGAAAAAAATAAAATTGTGGATAACCTCCTTTTTGGCAGACGATTATGTTTGGACATTATTGGAATCTAATAAAAAGAGGAAAAAATCCTAATATCTGCCGGATAATTTCTTGGCTATATCATCGTCCACTTGTCAATCCTCATTTGTGAGCCCTGTTAATACAATTGATTCCTTTCAGCTGAAGGTCATGGTAACTCTGCTTATTGCTCCACTTCATATAGGAATGCTTTTTTATTATCACTTCCTCTTATGAAGCTGTGGCCGTGCCTTGTGGTTGTGTGACTTACGAGAACAGCTCTAGGAATTGCAGCCCATGTGATCGCTATTTATCAGTGTGCGGCTGAAACTTATAGTTTGCGTAATGTGTGCCATTGCCAATATTTCTTGGTGTATCCTGTTTTCACCAGTGACTTTTTCCTGCTCATTCTCCACTGTTTGTTTTTTATCAGAAACTTAAAGCTATGGAAAAACCAGATGCAGGTTCAATGGAGAACGTCCAGCAGTCAGCCTGTGAGGAGGTGAGCACAAATCTACAAATCTATACTCACAGTGTTTAATTCCATACATTTGCAATTTATGTCTTTATCTTTGTGCAAAAAACACCCAGCACAGGGACGTGATATATGTCACCATGTCACAAAAACACTTCCCATTTTTCATGAAATATGTATGAGCTATCAGTAAATGACACAATCAGTTAAAGGGGTTTTCCACTTTCATGTACAGTATATCACAAAAGTGAGTACAACCCTCACATTTTTGTAAATATTTTATTACATCTTTTCATCAGCCAACACTGAAGATCTGACACTTTGATATAATGAAATGTAGTCAGTGTACGGCTTATTTAACAGTGAAAATTTGGTGTGCCGCCTAAATAACTCCCCCACAGCCATTAATGTCTAAATAGCTATTTTTCACCACCTGGTGTCATGTGACTCATTAGTGTTGCAAGGTTTCAGTTGTGAATGGGGAGCAGGGTGGAAAATTTGGTGACATCGCTCTCACACTTTCTCATACTGGTCACTGGAAGCAGGGGCGCCGTTATCATGGGGCAAGTTGAGCCCTTTGCTTCAGGCGGTAGTCGTCACTGAAAGACAGGGGGCGGCAGAGCGGCGGTCAGAGCACCTGGTGCCGATTCTCCATAATCCCTGACATTTGCTGTCACTAGTGCAGTGCGTGCGCCGCTGCTCACAACCCACGGTGTGCAATATCAGCTGGTCATCCCTGCACCCGCAGAGCAGCACACCACATATTGGCTGCTCTGTGCAAACAGGACCTGTGATGAGGTCACAGGAGGGGAGGAGTCAGGGGTGACATGATCGGGACCTCCATGGATTGCAGGACTCTGCTGTGCTGGTTGCCATGGTAAGTGTGTGTATGAGGTGTATGGAGCGGAGCTGAATGTGTACGAGGTGTATGGAGCGGAGCCGTGTGTGTATCAGGTGTACAGAGCAGAGCTGGGTGTGTATCAGGTGTATGGAGCAGAGCCGGGTGTGTATGAGGTGTATGGAGCGGAGCAGTGTGTGTATGAGGTGTATGGAGCGGAGCCGTGTGTGTATGAAGTGTTTGGAGCAGAGCCGGGTGTGTATGAGGTATATGGAGCAGAGCCGTGTGTGTATGAGCTGTACGGAGCGGAGTCTTGTGTGTATGAGGTGTACGGAGCAGAGCCTGGTGTGTATAAGGTGTATGGAGCAGAGCCGGGTGTGTATGAGGTGTATGGCAGTACAAGAGATGTGGTGCACTCCGCATGGAAAAAAGGTGCAGGCTGAACACAAAGTCACAGTGTCTATAGAAAAAACAGCCGCACACTCAAGACTTGCAGGTTTTTACGTGAAAGTTGTATTTTTTATTATTAGTACAGGCATCACCAAATGCATATTAGTCCTGTAGCACTGAGTCCATCACACTGGTGATGCAGTACTGCATCACCAGTGTGACGGACTCGGTGCTACAGGACCCTTGCAGACTTCGCCTACTCCAGACTGCTTCTGCACCTTTTCTACCCTCCATTAGAAGTGTGGTTTTGACAAAGACCAGCCTTGGTCGAAACGTTAACCATAATTTAAAGTATCCATGATTTTCTCTGAACACTAATAAGCATTTGGTGATGCCTGTACTAATAATAAAAAATACAACTTTCACGTAAAAACCTGCAAGTCTTGAGTGTGCGGCTGTTTTTTCTATAGACACTATGAGGTGTATGGAGCAGAGCCGGGTGTGTGCGAGGTGTATGGAGTGGAGCTGTGTGTGTATGAGGTGTATGGAGCGGAGCAAGGTGTGTATGAGGTATATGGAGCAGAGCCGGGTGTGTGCGAGGTGTATGGAGTGGAGCTGTGTGTGCAAGGTGTATGGAGCACAGCCGCGTGTGTAGGAGTAACTATGTGTGACCATTATACAGTATGGAGCATTATGTGTGGCCATTATACAGTATGGAGCATCATGTGTGGCCATAATACAGTATGGAGCACTATGTGTGGCCATTATACAGTATGGAGCACTGTGAGGCCATTATACAGTATTGAGCATAATGGGTGGCTATTATACAGTATGGAGCATCATGTGTGACCATTATACAGTATGGAGCATCCTGTGTGACCATTATACAGTATGGAGCATCATATGTGGCCATTATACAGCATGGAGCACTGTGTGGCCATTATACAGTATGGTGCATCATGTGTGGCCATTATACAGTATGGAGCACTGTGTTGCCATTATACAGTATGGAGCATCATGTGTGGCCATTATACAGTATGGAGCATCATGTGTCGCCATTATACAGTATGGAGCACTGTGTGGCCATTATACAGTATGGAGCATCATGTGTGACCATTATACAGTATGGAGCATCATGTGTGGCCATTATAGGTATTAATTAAGGTTGAAGGAAGACTATAAGTCCATCTAGTGCAACCCATAGCCTAACCTAACATGCCCTAACATGTTGATCCAGAGGAAGGCAAAAAAAACCCATGTGGCAAAGAGTAAGCTCCACATTGGGGAAAAAAATTCCTTCCCGACTCCACATACGGCAATCAGACTAGTTCCCTGGATCAACGCCCTATCAAGGAATCTAGTGTATATACCCTGTAACATTATACTTTTCCAGAAAGGTATCCAGTCCCGTCTTAAATTTAAGTAATGAATCACTCATTACAACATCATACGGCAGAGAGTTCCATAGTCTCACTGCTCTTACAGTAAAGAATCCACGTCTGTTATTATGCTTAAACCTTTTTTCCTCCAAATGCAGAGGATGCCCCCTTGTCCCTGTTTCAGGTCTATGATTAAAAAGATCATCAGAAAGGTCTTTGTACTTTCCCCTCATATATTTATACATTAAAATAAGATCACCCCATAGTCTTCGTTTTTCCAAACTAAATAGCCCCAAGTGTAATAACCTATCTTGGTATTGCAGACCCCCCCAGTCCTCTAATAACCTTGGTCGCTCTTCTCTGCACCCGCTCTAGTTCAGCTATGTCTTTCTTATACACTGGAGACCAGAACTGTGCACAGTATTCTAAGTGTGGTCGAACTAGTGACTTGTATAGAGGTAAAATTATGTTCCCCTCATGTGCATCTATGCCTCTTTTAATGCATCCCATTATTTTATTTGCCTTTGTAGCAGCTGCCTGACACTGGCCACTGAATATGAGTTTGTCATCCACCCATACACCCAGGTCTTTTTCATTGACGGTTTTGCCCACAGTTTTAGAATTAAGCACATAATTATACATCTTATTACTTCTACCCAAGTGCATGACCTTACATTTATCCCCATTAAAGCTCATTTGCCATTTATCAGCCCAAGCTTCTAGTTTACATAAATCATCCTGTAATATAAAATTGTCCTCCTCTGTATTGATTACCCTGCAGAGTTTAGTGTCATCTGCAAATATTGAAATTCTACTCTGAATGCCCTCTACAAGGTCATTAATAAATATGTTAAAAAGAAGAGGGCCCAATACTGACACCTGCGGTACCCCACTGCTAACCGCTACCCAGTCCGAGTGTGCTCCATGTGCTGGTTTCCTATCCCTGAGCCAGCTCTCAACCCACTTACACATATTTTCCCCTATCCCCATTATTCTCATTTTATGTATCAACCTTTTGTGTGGCACCGTATCAAAAGCTTTTGAAAAGTCCATATACACTACATCCACTGGGTTCCCTTGGTCCTATCCGGAACTTACCTCTTCATAGAAACTGATCAAATTAGTCTGACATGAACGGTCCCTAGTAAACAGTAATACAGTATGGAGAACTGTGTGGCCATTATACAGTATGGAGCATCATGTGTGGCTATTATACAGTATGGAGAACTGTGTGGCCATTATACAGTATGCAGCATCATGTGTGGCCATTATACAGTATGGAGCACTCTGTGGCCATTATACAGTATGGAGCATCATGTGTGACCATTATACAGTATGGAGCATTATGTTTGCCCATTATACAGTATGGAGCATCATGTGTGGCCATTATACAGTATGGAGCACTGTGTGACCATTATACAGTATGGAGCATCATGTGCGGCCATTATACAGTATGGAGCACTGTGTGGCCATTATACAGTATGGAGCAATATATGGGGCTCATTATACTGTATGGAGCAATATATGGGGCTCATTATTCTGTAATGAGAACTGTGGTGCCCAGAATACTGTATGGAGGACTATACTGTCTGATTTATGACCTATTGTAGAATGTACAATAGTTATCAGTCATGTAATGTATGGGGGGACTGTATATGAGATGGGAGCCCTATAGGGGAGCTGTACTGTATATGCGTTTAGGGGGGGGGAGCACCGTTTTGAAGTTCGCCTTATGAAACAGAGTGGCTAGGTTCACCCCTGACTGGAAGTTCAACATGGCATCTCATAGCAAAGAACTCAATGGGGATCTGCAAAAAAGAATTGTTACTCTATGTAATGATGGCCTAGGCTATAAGAAGATTGCCAACACCATAAAACTGAGCGGCAGCACGGTGGCCAAGACCATACAGCAATTTAATAAGTAATAATAATAATTTTATTTATATAGCACCAACATATTCCGAAGCGCTTTACAAATTATAGAGGGGACTTGTACAGACAGTAGACATTACAGCATGACAGAAATCACAGTTCAAAATAGATACAAAAGGAAGGAGGGCCCTGCTCGCAAGCTTACAAACTATGAGGAAAAGGGGAGACACGAGAGGTGGATGGTAGCAATTGCTTTAGTTATTCGGACCAGCCATAATGTAAGGCTCAGGTGTTCATGTAAAGCTGCATGAACCAGTTAACTGCCTAAGTATGTAGCAGTACAGACACAGAGGGCTATTAACTGCATAAAGTGTATGAGAACATGATGCGAGGAACCGGATTATATATATATATTTTTTTTTTTAATGGGCCACACAGGGATAGTTAGGTTAATGCGTAAAGGCAGTAGGCCAATCTGAATAAATGAGTTTTTAGGGCACGCGTAAAACTGTGGGGATTGGGGATTAATTGTATTAACCTAGGTTGTGCATTCCAAAGAATCGGCGCAGCACGTGGAAAGTTTTGGAGATGGGAGTGGGAGGTTCTGATTATTGAAGATGCTAACCTGAGGTCATCAGCGGAGCGGAGGGCACGGGTAGGGTGGTAAATTGAGACCAGAGAGGAGATGTAGGGTGGTGCTGAGCCATGGAGTGCTTTGTGGATGAGGGTAGTAGTTTTGTACTGCATTCTTGAGTGGATGAGTAACCAGTGTAATGACTGGCACAAGGTAGAGGCATCGGTGTAACGGTTGGTGAGGAATATGATCCTGCCTGCAGCATTCAGGACAGATTGGAGCGAGGAGAGTTTGGTAAGAGGGAGGCCGATTAGTAGAGAGTTTCAATAGTCCAGACGAGAATGAATAAGTCAAACAGTAAGAGTTTTTGCAGAGTCGAAAGTAAGAAAAGAGCGAATTCTAGAAATGTTTTTTGAGATGCAGATAAGAAGAGCGAGCCAGTGATCGGATGTGGGGGGTGAATGAAAGCTTGGAATCAAGTATGACCCCAAGGCAGTGGGCATGTTGCTTTGGAGTAATGGTGGAACCACACACGGAGATGACAATGTCAGGCAAAGGTAGGTTAATGGAGGGAGAAAACACGAGGAGTTCAGCTTTTGACAGGTTCAGTTTCAGATAGAGGGAGGACATGATGTTAGAGACAGCGGTAAGACAATCACTGGTGTTTTCTAAAAAGGTCGGCGTGATATCAGGAGAAGTGTATAATTGGGTGTCATCAGCATAGAGATGGTACTGGAAACCAAATCTAAGTAAGGTTCCACTCAAAACTGGCCTTGCCATGGTCAACTAAAGAAATTTAGTGCACGTGCTCAGCATCATACCTAGATGTTGTCTTTTCAAACTAGACATATGAGTAATGCCAGCAAAGACTTTGCTGAAGACAAGCAGACTAAAGACATAGATTACTGGAAACCTGTCCTGTGGTCTAATGAGACCAAGCAAGATAATCTTATTTGGTTCAGATGGTGTCAAGCGTGTGTGGCAGCAACCAGGTCAGGAGTACATGTCTTGCCTACAGTCAAGCATGGTGGTCAAAGTGTCATGGTTTGGGGCTGCATGAGTACTGCCAGCTGTGGGGAGCTACAGTTCATTGAGGGAACCATGAATGCCAACATGTACTGTGACATATTGAAGCAGAGCATAATCCCCTCTTTTTGTAAACTGTACCACAGGGTAGTATTCCAACATGGTAAAGACTCAAAACCTACCTACAAGACAACTACTGCCTTTTTAAACAAACTGAGGGTAAATGTGCTGTACTGGACAAGCATATCTTCAGACCTAAACCCTACTAAGTAGGGTTGAGCGACTTTTACTTTTTTAGGGTCGAGTCAGGTTTCGCGAAACCCGACTATCTCTAAAGTAGAGTCGAGTGAAATCGGCCGATTATGGCGAAAAGTCGGGGATCGACCGAAACACGAAACCCAATGCAAAGTCAATGGGATTTTTTTTTTCTCTCTCTCTCTTTCCTTCTCCCTCTCCCTCTCCCTCTCCGTCTCCCTCTCTCTCTCCCTCTCCCTCTCTCTCTCTCTCCCTCTCCTCCGTCCCTGAACAGAAAAGCTGGTGTTACACATTTCAAATCGCTGCAGCGCACAAACGACAAGATGACGATAGGCGTCCACGCCCCTAAGACCTATGTCATCACTTTGCCCACGCTCCTTCATTGGCTGAAAAAATGGCGCCAAGCGTGTCATATGAAACGCGACTTTGGCGCGAAAGTCGCGTACCGCATGGCCGACCCCACACAGGGATCGGGTCGGGTTTCATGAAACCCGACTTTGCCAAAAGTCGGCAACTTTTGAAAATGAACGATCCGTTTCGCTCAACCCTACTACTAAGCAATTGTGGGGCATCCTGAAATGGAAGGTGGAGGAGCGTAAGGTCTTAAACATCCACCAGCTCCGTGATGTTGTCATGGAGGAATGGAAGAGGATTCCAATGGCATCTTGTAAAACTCAAGTGAACTCCATGCCCGAGAGAATTAAGACAGTGCTTGAAAATAATGGTGGACACAAAAAGTAGTGATACTTAGGCACAATTTGGCCATTTTCACTTAGGGGTGTACTCACTTTTGTTGCCAGTGGTTTAGACATTAATAGCTGTGTGTTGAGCTATTTAGGGAGCACACCAAATTTACACTTATACAAGCTTTAAACTGACTACTTTACATTGTATCAAAGTGTCTTATCTTCAGTGTTTTCAAAGGAAAGATATGATGATAAAAAAAAAAAATTATGAGGGGTGTATAGCAATATAGCCTTGGAGTCCTTCAGGGAATGTGGCTTGTCAGTGCCTTGTAAGAAGCTGACACGTCTCATTTCCTGCCTGTCAGACACTGCTCTGTTTCTCTGAAGTGCAGAAGCATTGCAGAGTATCAGATTAGTAATCTATCACTATACAGGGACAACGTAAAAAGGTAATAAAAAATTATTGAAAAGTGTAAAAGTATAAAAAATCCCCCAATATAGAGCAAAAAAAGAAAAATATTAATTCAAGAAATGCATTTATTTATGTAAAAAAATGAACAAAAAAACTACACATATTTGGTGTGTCCTACGTCTTGAATGTACCGCTCTATAAATCTGTTCCTCTAGTTAACCCCTTTAGTGAACACCATAAAAAAAAACAGGCAACAAACACTGGTTTATCATACCACCGAAAAGTCAAATAAAACACGATCAAATAGATAAATGTAAATAAAAATGTTACCATTAAAAACGTCATCTTGTCCTGCAAAAAACGTAGTGGAAAAGTAAAAAAGTTATAGCTCTCAGAATAAAGTGATGCAAAAATAATTATTTTTTCTATAAAATTGTTTTTATTGTGCAAAACTGCCAAAACATAAAAAATATAAATAAGGTATTGCTGTATTCATACTGACCCAAAGAATAAAGCTGTCTTATCAATTTTACCATGTGTGAAATGGTATAAAAAAAGCAAAGAAAAAGCAATTCCTGTTTTTTGTTCATTCTACCTCTCAAAAATCAGAATAGAACGTGATCAAAAAATGTCATGTTCCCAAAAATAGTACCAATAAAAATGTCAACTCGTCCCGCAATAAACAAGCCCTCACATGACTTTGTCAGCCGAAATACAAAAAAATTATAGCTGTCTAAATATGGGTATGCAAAACCTAGTTTTTGCACTAAAAACCCTGTTAGTGTTATAAATCTAGTATCTCGCACCGACCTGAAGAATAAAGTTGTCTATTCCCTTATGCCTCATGAGGAATGGTGTAAAACATGAATAAAACCAATTCTGCACCTGTTATTGATTTTTTCATTCTGCCTCCCAAAGATCGCAGTAAGGTTCGGTGCACATTTATCCTGTACTCTACGCTGAGCTCTTACACTAGGGTTTTTGTGTAAATCTCTGAATAAGTGATTCAGACAGAACCCTCAGTTTCAAGGTGCGCAATACACGTCTAGATGAGTTCCCTGAGGCGTCTAGTTGCCAAAATGGTGTCACTTGTGGGGGGTTTCCATTGTTTAGGCACATCAGGGGCTTTCTAAACACGATATGGTGTCCGCTAATTATGCCAGCAAATTTTACATTCAAAAAGTAAAATGGATATCCTTCCCTTCTGAGCTCTGTCATGTACCCAAACAGTGGTTTTCCCCCACGTATGGGTATCAGTATTCTCAGAAGAAATTGAGGAACAAATTTTATGGCACATTTTCTCCTGTTACCCTTGTGAAAGTAAAAATTAGGTCTAAAGAAAAAGTTAATTGTTTATTTCTTCCTTCCACGTTCCATTAATTTGCGTGAAGCCCCTGAAGAGTTAATACGCTTCTTGAATGTGGTTTTGAACACTTTGATGGGTGCAGTTTTTAGAAAGGTGTCACTGTGGAAACACAGGGGTATGTCGGACGCCCTGGTTCGCTAGCCGAAACCGCATGGACCAGGGATCGTCCTGCCGAATGCCCAATCTCCCTTTAACAAGGGCATAACGCTACTCAGACAACACAGGGTGAGGGTAAAACGGTGTGGCAATGCTTTATTGAACCACAAGACAGGAAGATAACACATAGAACAGTCCCAGCAAAATACCCCAAGATGGTGCACATTACAGAGTCTCACCCTTCCACTGACTCACCAAGATAATGGTAGCTATTACTTCAGAGCTCCAAGGGTCAACTATCCCAAATGTAGAACTCATACAGAGAGGAGGTAATGACAAGTACGGCGCCCCAGGGTCCTGGTCATCGCAGTGGTATTGCTTTCCTCTCGGGGAGAGTGATGCTACGTTTGGAGGCAAAGAAGGATAACTGCATCCAGGTATCACAAACATGCAACACATTTCACACTCCAGACCACCAGGGGAGCTTCTGACCCTATTTATTAGGTCACTCCCCATATATATATAACTGGTAGTCTGTAGGGAAAGTTAGTTAGTTCCTGACCAGAGTCTGAGGAGGATGGAAGGTTAAAGGAGCTGTGCATGCCCTCAGAGCTGCAGCTCCCAGAAAGAGACATTGAAAGGCAGAATTGTATTGCAGCGATCGTTAAGGAAGTCAAAGCAAAGGAGAGGATACCAGAAGGGGACCAGCCCCGCTCATGCTGTCTCCTTCTGAGGCGCAACATCCCGGTAGCCAGAACACGGAGGGAGTAAGGACCTCTATGCCTTATTTCAGAGACCAGCAGGACAGCTAATTGCAGGTTACCTGTCCGCACCTACACCCAGGAGGCACGGTGACACACACAGAGCTGGGTTATCTAAGAGACCCTATAAACAGGCTCAAGTCACCAGTCATATGGGTTTTGTCCTATCCTATATGGGGGACAGAGAGAGCGAGACATCGCATCTGTGAGAGCCTTATGTGAAGCCATAGGTAAGGGACTACACCACTGCAGCGCAAGGGAAGGCTACTAATTTCCACCTGGACAAGGGAACTCTGGACTTGCCTCCAAACCGATTGGACTCTGCCTGCCCTGTGATCTGGTGCCCTGGACTATGGATTCTGAAGTCTTCAGTAAAGGTAAAGAGACTGCAACCTTGTGTCCTCGTTCTTCACTGCGCCATTCACCATACCACCATCTACACACCGGGAGGCCCTGGGGACATACTTCACTTGTGGGAAGGTATACCATCTAGCTGCCATAACATCACCCCAGCGGACCCCTTAAAGCAGCGTCGGTCACCCTGACAGAATACCACAGGTGGCATCACGAACATTCCCCTTAAAAACCTTTCCCTTTTACACGGACATCCCAGGGCCATGGACCGGGTCAGCCACCGCGACATCCCCTTGTGAACCGAAGGACCCGGTACCGAGTACCCCACTGCGCTCCACAAGCGTAGGAAGATGACAATCAATTCATGCACAAGGTCAGTTTAATGGAGGATCACAACCTGGCTTCTTTGAACATTTCCATGGAGCCAGGTAATCAACGAATCTCAGTCCTTGCTTTGTCCAAACTTATCAATGGTTAACTGAAGGTCACTGGAGCAGATCTGTATTCTTCCAACCGGGGCCGAAGTCCCCTAGGTTGTTTCCTTAGAATCATAGGTCCATGTCCCTCGTGATTGAACTATGATGTATTGGCAGCAGTCCTGTAAGGTCCCCTGGATGTTTGCATGGTTTGGCAGAATCTCTGGCTGTCTCTCTCTCTGAACACAGGCAGATCCTCCTTTTTATAGGTCACAACTTTTAATTTAGGCATTTCACTACAGGTTGGGGAAAGGTGGTAGGAAGTGATCCCTCACTGCTGGAGTGTTCAAACAACATGCATTGATTGTCCTTCATATTTTGAGCACGAATGGTTCATCAACATATTAACAAACATTCAAACAGTGTGCCTTTGTTTCACAAAGATAGTAGAACAATACTAGGCCTGCAATACAAGAACAGATGCAATAGCTAATCAGCATCCAGTCATAAAATGGCAGACATTAAACATTAAATCAATGACAATAAGGGTCATCAACAGTCATTCTACTGTACTAAGTCATCTGGTTAATTACGATACAATGCTGTGTCTTCACAGTTACTTTTGGGTATTTTTTGTCATATAGGCCCCTCAAAGTAACTTCAAATGTGAGGTTGTCCCCAAAAAATGGTTTTGTAAATTTTTTTGCAAACAGCAAAAAATATGTTTAAAAAATTGTGCTGATGTAAAGTAAACATGTGGGAAATGTTATTTATTAACTATTTTTTAGTTTAGAGTCACCCAGACCCAGATTTTGTGTTTTCCATGACAACTCATACTTTTATTAATCAAATGAGTTGCCAAATGAATTGAAAATCTAGTCCAGACATTGACAGGGTTAAAAAAAAAAGATTTTTATTTGAAATAATTTTTCCTTCAAACTTTGCTTTTGTGAAAGAATGCTTACAACATTGCAGACCTTTGGCATTCTAGCACTTAATTTGCTGAGGTAATCTGGAGAAATTTCACCCCATGCTTCCAGAACCCCCTCCCACAAGTTGGTTTGGCTTGATGGGAACTTTTTGCGTACCATACGGTCAAGCTGCTCCCACAAAAGCTCAATGGGGTTGAGATCTGGCGACTGCACTGTCCACTCCATTATAGATAGAATACCAGCTGCCTGCTTCTTCCCTAAATAGTTCTTGCATAATTTGGAGGTGTGCTTTGGGTCATTGTCCTGTTGTAGGATGAAATTGGCTCCAATCAAGCGCTGTCCACAGAGTATGGCATGGCGTTGCAAAATGGAGTGATAACCTTCCTTATTCAAAATCCCTTTACCTTGTACACTTTACCAGCACCAAAGCAACCCCAGACCATAACATTACTTCCACCATGCTTGACAGATGGCGTCAGGCACTCTTCCAGCATCTTTTCAGTTGTTCTTCTTCTCACAAATGGTCCTCTGTGTGATCCAAACACCTCAAACTTGGATTCGTCTGTCCATAACACTATTTTCCAATCTTCCTCTGTCCAATGTCTGTGTTCTTTTGCCCATATTAATCTTTTCCTTTTATTAGCCAGTCTCAGATATGGCTTTTTCTTTGCCACTCTACCCTGAAGGCCAGCATCCCAGAGTCACCTCTTCACTGTAGACGTTGACACTGGCGTTTTGCGTGTACTATTTAATGAAGCTCAATCGATGCTAGAGAAGACAGACGTGGCACTCACCCAAAGTATGCTGTATTCAATGTCCTTTATTGATCTTCATACACGAATGGACATATTGGTGGAGAGGCAGCAGGCAAACGAGGAGGTGCGGGGAGTGAAGGACGGACGACGGCCGTTTTGCAAAAATGCGCTTCTACGGGTCCAGTAGAACTGGAGCCACAGAAGCGTATTTGCGTGAAACGGCCATCACTCCCCGCACCTCCTCGTTTGCCTGCCGCCTCTCCACCAATATGTCCATTCGTGTATGAAGATCAATAAAGGACATTGAATACAGCATACTTTGGGTGAGTGCCACGTCTGTCTTCTTTATCATCGATTGTTCTCCTATTTTATGCTCTATGTTGAGCACCACCCATGAAATGCTTGGAACGCATGTGTTATAAAGGTCTTAATAAGAATCCTCTTGCACTAACTGAGCCTGCATATAAGAGGGCCCCTGGTGCCGTTCATTCCTGGCAGTGGAGGACCTGTGAGTCATCGATTTATCAAACTACAGACTCTAATGCAGGGGTCCCCAACTCCAGTCCTCAAGGCCCACCAACAGGTCATGTTTTCAGGATTTCCTTAGTCTTGCCCAGGTAATAATTGCATCACCTGTGCAATGCAAAGGAAATCCTGAAAACATGACCTGTTGGTGGGCCCTGAGGACTGGAGTTGGGGACCTCTGCTCTAATGTACTTGTCTTGTTGTTCAGTTGTGCAGCAGGGCCTCCCACTTCTCTTTCTACTCTGGATAGAGCCTGTTTGTGCTCTCCTCTGAAGGGAGTAGTACACACCATTGTAGGAAATCTTCAGTTCCTTGGCAACTACTCGCATGGAATAGCCTTCATTTCTAAGAACAAGAATAGACTGTTGAGTTTCACGTGAAAGTTCTTTTTTTCTGGCCATTTTGAGAGTTTAATGGAACCAACAAATGTAATGCTCCAGATTCTCAACTAGCTCAAAGGAAGGTCAGGTTTATAAGTTCTCTAATTGGCCAAACTGTTTTCAGCTGTGCTAACATACTTGCACAAGGGTTTTCAAGGGTATTCTAACCATCCATTAGCCTTCTTACAAAGTTAGCAAACACAAAGTACCATAAGAACACTGGAGAGATGGTTGTTGGAAATGGGCCTCTTTACACCTATGAAGATATTGCATTACAAACCAGACGTTTGCAGCTGGAATAGTCATTTACCACATTAACAATGTATAGAGTGTATTTCTGTTTAATGTTAGCTTCATTGGAAAAAACTGTGCTTTTCTTTAAAAAATAAGGACATTTCTAAGTGACCCTAAACTTTTGAACAGTAGTGTATTTCTCTGATTTAAGGGCATAAAAATTTAATTTTGAAAATTGCAAAATTTTCTACATTTTTGCCAAATTTCAGATTTTTTCACAATTTATATCAAAGAAATTTTACCACTATCATGAAGTACAATAATTCAAGAAAAAACAGTCTCAGAATCCACTGAAGCATTCCAAAGTTAATACCTCATAAAATGTTAGGAGTCGAGTTTCCTCTGCTGCACAGGGGGAATCTCGATCCGTGTCTGCTGCGGTCTCCCATTCTGCTTCGGCCGCAGTGGGCTCTGCTCAGCGGAGGCATCGCTCCCAGTGTCTCGCTGGGACTGATTCTGAGCAGAGGGTTACTGCTGCCTTTTCTGGCTCTCCTATTGTACCCTGCACTGATCTGCGGCGAGCGAGCTCCTTATTTGCACACACTGAGCATGTCCAGGGCAAGATCTCCCATTGGAGATCGAGGGTCACATGCTCAGGTACTGCAGCACATCCCATTGGTCCTCCTGGCAGGTCCTGAAAGGGCAAAACTTCTGTAGCCGCTTCCTGTGCTGCAACTATATAAACTGCGCATGACAGCACGGCCATGCGCTAGTATTGTCTTGATAATGTGTGTGTGCAGATGGATGTGTGTCGATGGATGAAAGCTCCTAAGTAGGGTTGAGCGAAACGGGTCGAACATTTTCAAAAGTCGCCGACTTTTGGCTAAGTCGGGTTTCATGAAACCCGATCCGACCCCTGTGCGGGGTCGGCCATGCGGTACGCGACTTTCGCGCCAAAGTCGCGTTTCAATGACGCGAAAAGCGCCATTTCTCAGCCAATGAAGGTAAACGCAGAGTGTGGGCAGCGTGATGACATAGGTCCTGGTCCCCACCATCTTAGAGAAGGGCATTGCAGTGATTGGCTTGCTGTCTGCGACGTCACAGGGGCTATAAAGAGGCGTTCCCGCCGACCGCCATCTTACTGCTGCTGATCTGAGCTTAGGGAGAGGTTGCTGCCGCTTTGTCAGAAGCAGGGATAGCGTTAGGCAGGGTCCATTAACCACAAAACCGCTTGTGCTGCAGCGATTTGCACTGTCCAACACCACCCTCGGTGTGCAGGGACAGTGGAAGTTTTTTTTTTTTTTTTTTCCCCCTCAGCGCTGTAGCTCATTGGGCTGCCCTAGAAGGCTCCCTGATAGCTGCATTGCTGTGTGTACGCCGCTGTGCAAACCAACTGCTTTTTTCAAAGCACAAATCCTCTTGTTCCTTCCTTTCTGCACAGCTATCTTTTTTGTTTGTCCACACTTTTTATTTCATTTGTGCATCAGTCCACTCCTTATTGCTGCCTGCCATACCTGGCTGAGATTACTGCAGGCAGGGAGATAGTAGCTGCCTGCCATACCTGGCTGAGATTACTGCAGGCAGGGAGATAGTAATTGTAGGACATTCCCTGTTTTTTTTTTTGTTTTTTTTTTGGTGGGAGATTAAGATTGGCAATTTGGCATTTCTGCTAGAGTGCCATCCCTGTGTGTGCCATCTCTCTCACATAGTGGGCCATAGAAAGCCTTTTCATTTTTCTGTATTTTTTTTTGTGGGGTGTATAAATTCTCCCTGATAAAAATACAGTGGGAGATTAATATTGGCCTTTGGGCTTGTGTGCCAGTCCTGAGTGTGCCATCTCTCTCACAAATAGTGGGCCATAGAAAGCCTATTTTATTTTTTTTGGGGTTTTATAAATTCTCCCTGAAAAAAAGGGAGATTAATATTGGCCTCTGGGCTTGTGTGCCAGTCCTGAGCGTGCCATCTGTGCCAGCCCTGAGCGTGCCATCTCTCTCACAAATAGTGGGCCATAGAAAGCCTATTTATTTTTTTTTTTGGTTTTATAAATTCTCCCTGAAAAAAAGGGAGATTAATATTGGCCTCTGGGCTTGTGTGCCAGTCCTGAGCGTGCCATCTGTGCCAGCCCTGAGCGTGCCATCTCTCTCACAAATAGTGGGCCATAGAAAGCCTATTTAATTTTTTTTTTTGTTTTATAAATTTTCCCTGAAAAAAGGGAGATTAATATTGGCCTCTGGGCTTGTGTGCCAGTCCTGAGCGTGCCATCTGTGCCAGCCCTGAGCGTGCCATCTCTCTCACAAATAGTGGGCCATAGAAAGCCTATTTAATTTTTTTTTTTGTTTTATAAATTTTCCCTGAAAAAAGGGAGATTAATATTGGCCTCTGGGCTTGTGTGCCAGTCCTGAGCGTGCCATCTGTGCCAGCCCTGAGCGTGCCATCTCTCTCACAAATAGTGGGCCATAGAAAGCCTATTTAATTTTTTTTTTTGTTTTATAAATTTTCCCTGAAAAAAGGGAGATTAATATTGGCCTCTGGGCTTGTGTGCCAGTCCTGAGCGTGCCATCTGTGCCAGCCCTGAGCGTGCCATCTCTCTCACAAATAGTGGGCCATAGAAAGCCTATTTAAATTTTTTTTTGGTTTTATAAATTCTCCCAGAAAAAAAGGGAGATTAATATTGGCCTCTGGGCTTCTGTGCCAGTCCTGAGCGTGCCATCTGTGCCAGTCCTGAGCGTCCCATCTCTCTCACAAATAGTGGGCCATAGAAAGCCTATTTTATTTTTTTTGGGGGTTTTATAAATTCTCCCTGAAAAAAAGGGAGATTAATATTGGCCTCTGGGCTTGTGTGCCAGTCCTGAGCGTGCCATCTGTGCCAGCCCTGAGCGTGCCATCTCTCTCACAAATAGTGGGCCATAGAAAGCCTATTTATTTTTTTTTTTTGTTTTATAAATTTTCCCTGAAAAAAGGGAGATTAATATTGGCCTCTGGGCTTGTGTGCCAGTTGTGAGCGTGCCATCTGTGCCAGTCCTGAGCGTGCCATCTCTCTCACAAATAGTGGGCCATAGAAAGCCTATTTAAATTTTTTTTTGGTTTTATAAATTCTCCCAGAAAAAAAGGGAGATTAATATTGGCCTCTGGGCTTCTGTGCCAGTCCTGAGCGTGCCATCTGTGCCAGTCCTGAGCGTCCCATCTCTCTCACAAATAGTGGGCCATAGAAAGCCTATTTATTTTTTTTTTTTGTTTTATAAATTTTCCCTGAAAAAAGGGAGATTAATATTGGCCTCTGGGCTTGTGTGCCAGTTGTGAGCGTGCCATCTGTGCCAGTCCTGAGCGTGCCATCTCTCTCACAAATAGTGGGCCATAGAAAGTCTATTTAAATTTTTTTTTGGTTTTATAAATTCTACCAGAAAAAAAGGGAGATTAATATTGGCCTCTGGGCTTCTGTGCCAGTCCTGAGCGTGCCATCTGTGCCAGTCCTGAGCGTCCCATCTCTCTCACAAATAGTGGGCCATAGAAAGCCTATTTTTTTTTTTTTTTGGGTTTTAGAAATTCTCCCTGGAAAAAAAAAGGGAGATTAATATTGCCCTTTGGGCTTGTGTGCCAGTACTAAGCGTTCCATCTCTCTCTCTCTCTCTCTCAGTCAGTGGGCCATAGAACGCCTATTTTTGGTTTTATTTGTTTTCTAAATTCTCCCTGAAAAAATCATTTTATTTTATTTGGTTTCTAAATTCTTCCTGATAAAATCACATTTTTTTTATTATTTTTTTTTCTAAAGTCTCCCTGAAAAAAAAAAAAAAAAACAGTGGGAGATTAATATTGGCCTTTCTGCTTGTGTGCCAGTCTTGACTCCTGGGTGCGTCATCTCTCAGTCAGTGGGCCATAGAACGCCTATTTTTGGTTTTATTTGTTTTCTAAATTCTCCCTGAAAAAATCATTTTATTTTATTTGGTTTCTAAATTCTTCCTGATAAAATCATATTTTTTTTATTATTTTTTTTTCTAAAGTCTCCCTGAAAAAAAAAAAAAAAAAAAAAAAAAAAAAAAAACAGTGGGAGATTAATATTGGCCTTTCTGCTTGTGTGCCAGTCTTGACTCCTGGGTGTGCCATCTCTCTCTCTCTCTCTCTCTCTCTCTCCAATTGTGGTCCATAGAAAGCCTACATTTTTTTTCCTTGATTTGGGTTCCAAAATCTACCAGAGAAAATAACTCCATCAATCATTGGTAGAAAAATATTGGCCTCTGGGCTTGTGTGCCACTCCTGATTCCTGTGTGCGTCATCTCTCACTCAGTGGCCCATAGAAAGCATATAGTTTGTTACATTTGTTTTCTAAATTCTCCCTGCAAAAATCTTTTTTTTTTTTTTGGGGGGGTTTCTAAAGTGTTCCTGAAAAAAAAAAAAATAAAAAAAAAATAATAGTGTGACATTAATATTAACATTTGTGCTTCAGTGACAGTCCTGCGTGTGGGGCATCTCTCTAATTTGCAGCCACCAAAAAAAGAGTGTGTAACATTGGGCCTGATTTTCGCTGTGGTCTCACCAACCTGTAAAGGGGTAGCTAAATCATACTGAAGTTATAGCTCACCGTGTAAGTTGTGTGACTGCAACAAATAACGTTAGTTTGGTTACGTTTTTAAAACAATGAGGAAGTCTAGTGGAAGAGGTCGTGGCCGGGGGCGTTCATTGTCAGCTGGTAATGAGGGTAGTGGTAGTGGTGGAGCATCAGGTGGTCGTGGGGGAAAAAATATTGCACCTAAGTCTGGAGCTGTGGAGCCAGGTTCGTCGTCCGGCTACACAAGGCCTCGAACGCTCCCTTTTCTGGGATTAGGAAAACCGCTTTTAAAGCCGGAGCAGCAAGAGCAAGTTTTGGCTTATCTTGCTGACTCAGCCTCTAGCTCTTTTGCCTCATCTCGTGAAACTGGTAAAAGTAAAAGCAGCGCGTCGTTAGTGGATGTTCACGGTCAGGGACAAGTCACTTCCTTGTCCTCTTCAGCAAAAACAACAACAGAGAAGAATGCAGCAGGCGACACAACGGGTTACTCCATGGAGCTCTTTACACATACCGTCCCTGGCTTAGAAAGTGAAGCAGTTAACAGTCCATGCCCATTACAAATTGAATCTGACATGGAGTGCACTGACGCACAGCCACAGCCAGACTACTATGCTGGTCCTTTGACTCAGACCACAACATTGCCCTCGCAGGGTGCTGATCAAGAATCAGACCCTGATGAGACTATGTTGCCCCATCACGAACGCTATACCACCGAACGACACGGTGACACAGACGAAGTTGCGCAGGAGGTACAAGAAGAGTTATTAGATGACCCAGTTCTTGACCCCGATTGGCAGCCATTGGGGGAACAGGGTGCAGGCGGCAGCAGTTCTGAAGCAGAGGAGGAGGAGGGGCCGCAGCAGGCATCAACATCGCCACAGGTTCCATCTGCCGGGCCCGTATCTTGCCCAAAACGCGTGGCAAAGCCAAAACCTGGTGGAGGACAGCGTGGCCATCCGGTTAAAGCTCAGTCTGCAATGCCTGAAAAGGTATCCGATGCTAGAAAGAGTGCAGTCTGGCATTTTTTTAAACAACATCCAATTGATCAGCGCAAAGTCATCTGTCAAAAATGTTCTACTTCCTTAAGCAGAGGTCAGAATCTGAAAAGTCTCAATACTAGTTGCATGCATAGACATTTAACCACCATGCATTTGAAAGCTTGGACTAACTACCAAACGTCCCTTAAGGTTGTTGCACCCTCGGCCAATGAAGCTAGTCATCAACGCAACATCCCTTCCGGCAGTGTAGGACCACCATTTAGCGCACCACCTGCTGTATCTGTGCAGGTATCTTTGCCAGGCCAAAGCAGTCAGGGTCAGGGAATCACCAGTTTCGTAGTAGGAAACACTGCATCTAGGGCACCGGCGGCAACAATACCATCTCCCACCGTCTCTCAGTCTGCCATGTCCACCGGCACCCCCGCTAGTTCCACGATCTCCAGCTCTCCAGTCCAGCTCACCCTACATGAGACTATGGTTAGAAAAAGGAAATACTTAGCCTCGCATCCGCGTACACAGGGTTTGAACGCCCACATAGCTAGACTAATCTCGTTAGAGATGATGCCCTACCGGTTAGTTGAAAGCGAAGCTTTCAAAGACCTGATGGACTACGCTGTACCACGCTACGAGCTACCCAGTCGACACTTTTTTTCCAGAAAAGCCATCCCAGCCCTCCACCAGCATGTTAAAGAGCGCATCGTCCATGCACTCAGGCAATCTGTGAGCACAAAGGTGCACCTGACAACAGATGCATGGACCAGTAGGCATGGCCAGGGACGTTACGTGTCCATCACGGCACACTGGGTAAATGTGGTGGATTCAGGGTCCACAGGGGACAGCAAGTTTGGGACAGTTCTGCCTAGCCCACGGTCTAGTAAACAGTTGTCTGTAGCCGTTCGCACCCCCTCCTCCTCCTCCTCCTCGTCCTCCTGCAGAAGCAAGAGCTCGTCCACAGACCGCAGTCGCACAAACACTCCATCCGCACCTGCCACTGTTGCACACCAGGTCTCCCATTATGGGGCAGCTACTGGCATACGTCAGCAGGCTGTATTGGCTATGAAGTGTTTGGGCGACAATAGACACACCGCGGAAGTTCTGTCCGAGTTCTTGCAGCAAGAAACGCAGTCGTGGCTGGGCACTGTAGATCTTGAGGCAGGCAAGGTAGTGAGTGATAACGGAAGGAATTTCATGGCTGCCATCTCCCTTTCCCAACTGAAACACATTCCTTGCCTGGCTCACACCTTAAACCTGGTGGTGCAGTGCTTCCTGAAAAGTTATCCGGGGTTATCCGACCTGCTCCTCAAAGTGCGTGGACTTTGCGCACATATCCGCCGTTCGCCTGTACACTCCAGCCGTATGCAGACCTATCAGCGTTCTTTGAACCTTCCCCAGCATCGCCTAATCATAGACGTTGCAACAAGGTGGAACTCAACACTGCACATGCTTCAGAGACTGTGCGAACAGAGGCGGGCTGTTATGTTTTTGTGGGAGGATACACATACACGGGCAGGCAGTAGGATGGCAGACATGGAGTTGTCAGGTGTGCAGTGGTCGAAGATTCAAGACATGTGTCAAGTCCTTCAGTGTTTTGAGGAATGCACACGGCTGGTTAGTGCAGACAACGCCATAATAAGCATGAGCATCCCCCTAATGCGTCTGCTGATGCAAAGTTTGACGCACATAAAGGATCAGGCGTCTGCACCAGAGGAAGAGGAAAGCCTTGATGACAGTCAGCGATTGTCTGGTCAGGGCAGTGTACATGACGAGGTACCGGGCGAAGAGGAGGTGGAGGATGAGGAGGATGATGGGGATGAGTATATTTTTAATGAGGAAGCTTTCCCGGGGGCACGGGAAATTGGTGGCGTGGCAAGGCCGGGTTCTGGTTTTTTGAGGGACACAAGTGACGTAGATTTGCCTGCAACTGCCCCTCAACCAAGCACAACCGCAGATTTGACAACGGGAACTTTGGCCCACATGGCGGATTATGCCTTGCGTATCCTCAAAAGGGACACACGCATTACAAAAATGATGAACGATGACGATTACTGGTTGGCCTGCCTCCTTGATCCTCGCTATAAAGGCAAATTGCAAAATATTATGCCACATGAGAACTTGGAACTAATATTAGCAACAAAACAATCAACTCTTGTTGACCGTTTGCTTCTGGCATTCCCTGCACACAGCGCCCGTGATCGTTCTCACACGAGCTCCAGGGGCCAGCAGACCAGAGGTGTTAGAGGGGCAGAAATCAGAAGTGGCGTTGGCCAGAGGGGTTTTCTGACCAGGTTGTGGAGTGATTTTTCTATGACCGCAGACAGGACAGGTACTGCAGCATCAATTCAAAGTGACAGGAGACAACATTTGTCCAGTATGGTTACAAACTATTTTTCATCCCTTATCGACGTTCTCCCTCAACCGTCATTCCCATTTGATTACTGGGCATCCAAATTAGACACCTGGCCAGAATTGGCAGAATATGCATTGCAGGAGCTTGCTTGCCCGGCAGCTAGTGTCCTATCAGAAAGAGTATTCAGTGCTGCAGGTTCAATACTAACAGAAAAAAGGACTCGTCTGGCTACCCAAAATGTAGATGATCTAACCTTCATTAAAATGAACCACAACTGGATTTCAAAATCTTTTGCCCCACCCTGCCCGGCTGACACCTAGCTTTCCTATGAAAAGGTCTTGCCTGTGGACTATTCTGAATGACTTTTCCAATCTCGTAATTTTCTTCACCTGATTGTCCAGCATACGACATGTTTCCACCTCACGAAATGGCCAAACTCCCCACACGGGGCCGTGCTATCGCCACTTTGCGCTTGGACCCTTGAGAGTGCTGTTTGTCTGAAGAGGTGGGTGTGGCCGCTTTTGGTCGACGGCACTGCCACTGGGTCCCTCATAGTACAATAAAGTGTCTCTGGCGGTGGTGGTGCGCACCCAACGTCAGACACACCGTTGTAATATGAGGGGCCCTGTGCCTGTAACGCCGGCCACAAGACAGTTCCCCCCCCCAGCTCAAACAGTGCTCTACCACTAGCAAAATTATCTCTCACAGCTTCACCAATGTGTAGTCTAGGCGCTGACATCCTTCAATGCCTGGCACTGACAATACCATTGTTTTGACATTTTTGTTATGTTAGGCCTTCGAAGCCTGTCTGCGGTCCCTTCTTTCTACAACTACTACACTGACCAGGCCACTGCTGGCCGTGTTACCCTGGAACCAATTTAAAAGTGCCTACAGTCAGCCCAATTTTGTTATGTTAGGCCTTCGAAGACTGTCTGCCGTCACTCCTTCCACTAGACTTCCACTGACCATACACTGCTGCCCATGTACCCCTGGAACCAATTTAAAGTGCCTACAGCCAGCCCAATTTTGTTATTTTAGGCCTTGGAAGCCTGTCTGCGGTCACTCCTTCCACTAGACTTCCACTGACCAGACCACTGCTGCCCGTGTACCCCTGGAACCAATTTAAAAGTGCCTACAGCCAGCCCAAGTTTGTTATGTTAGGCCTTGGAAGCCTGTCTGCGGTCACTCCTTCCACTAGGCCTCCACTGACCACACCACTTCTGTCCGTGTACCCCTGGAACCAATTTAAAATTGCCTACAGCCATGTGTTATTATTTTAGGCCTTCGATGCCTGTCTGCGGTCACTCCTTCCACTAGGCCTCCACTGACCACACCACTGCTGTCCGTGTACCCCTGGAACCAATTTAAAATTGCCTACAGCCAGCCCAATTTTTTTATTTTAGGCCTTCGATGCCTGTCTGCGGTCCATTCTTTCAACTACTACTACACTGACCAGGTCACTGCTGCCCGTGTACCCCTGGAACCAATTTAAAATTGCCTACAGCCATGTGTTATTATTTTAGGCCTTCGATGCCTGTCTGCGGTCACTCCTTCCACTAGGCCTCCACTGACCACACCACTGCTGCCCGTGTACCCCTGGAACCAATTTAAAATTGCCTACAGCCAGCCCAATTTTTTTATTTTAGGCCTTCGATGCCTGTCTGCGGTCCATTCTTTCAACTACTACTACACTGACCAGGTCACTGCTGCCCGTGTACCCCTGGAACCAATTTAAAATTGCCTACAGCCATGTGTTATTATTTTAGGCCTTCGATGCCTGTCTGCGGTCACTCCTTCCACTAGGCCTCCACTGACCACACCACTGCTGTCCGTGTACCCCTGGAACCAATTTAAAATTGCCTACAGCCATGTGTTTTTATTTTAGGCCTTCGATGCCTGTCTGCGGTCCATTCTTTCAACTACTACTACACTGACCAGGGCACTGCTGGCCGTGTTACCCTGGAACCAATTTAAAAGTGCCTACAGTCAGCCCAATTTTGTTATGTTAGGCCTTGGAAGCCTGTCTGCGGTCACTCCTTCCACTAGGCCTCCACTGACCACACCACTGCTGTCCGTGTACCCCTGGAACCAATTTAAAATTGCCTACAGCCATGTGTTATTATTTTAGGCCTTCGATGCCTGTCTGCGGTCACTCCTTCCACTAGGCCTCCACTGACCACACCACTGCTGTCCGTGTACCCCTGGAACCAATTTAAAATTGCCTACAGCCATGTGTTTTTATTTTAGGCCTTCGATGCCTGTCTGCGGTCCATTCTTTCAACTACTACTACACTGACCAGGGCACTGCTGGCCGTGTTACCCTGGAACCAATTTAAAAGTGCCTACAGTCAGCCCAATTTTGTTATGTTAGGCCTTGGAAGCCTGTCTGCGGTCACTCCTTCCACTAGGCCTCCACTGACCACACCACTGCTGTCCGTGTACCCCTGGAACCAATTTAAAATTGCCTACAGCCATGTGTTATTATTTTAGGCCTTCGATGCCTGTCTGCGGTCACTCCTTCCACTAGGCCTCCACTGACCACACCACTGCTGCCCGTGTACCCCTGGAACCAATTTAAAATTGCCTACAGCCATGTGTTTTTATTTTAGGCCTTCGATGCCTGTCTGCGGTCCATTCTTTCAACTACTACTACACTGACCAGGGCACTGCTGGCCGTGTTACCCTGGAACCAATTTAAAAGTGCCTACAGTCAGCCCAATTTTGTTATGTTAGGCCTTGGAAGCCTGTCTGCGGTCACTCCTTCCACTAGGCCTCCACTGACCACACCACTGCTGTCCGTGTACCCCTGGAACCAATTTAAAATTGCCTACAGCCATGTGTTATTATTTTAGGCCTTCGATGCCTGTCTGCGGTCACTCCTTCCACTAGGCCTCCACTGACCACACCACTGCTGCCCGTGTACCCCTGGAACCAATTTAAAATTGCCTACAGCCAGCCCAATTTTTTTATTTTAGGCCTTCGATGCCTGTCTGCGGTCCATTCTTTCAACTACTACTACACTGACCAGGTCACTGCTGCCCGTGTACCCCTGGAACCAATTTAAAATTGCCTACAGCCATGTGTTATTATTTTAGGCCTTCGATGCCTGTCTGCGGTCACTCCTTCCACTAGGCCTCCACTGACCACACCACTGCTGTCCGTGTACCCCTGGAACCAATTTAAAATTGCCTACAGCCATGTGTTTTTATTTTAGGCCTTCGATGCCTGTCTGCGGTCCATTCTTTCAACTACTACTACACTGACCAGGGCACTGCTGGCCGTGTTACCCTGGAACCAATTTAAAAGTGCCTACAGTCAGCCCAATTTTGTTATGTTAGGCCTTGGAAGCCTGTCTGCGGTCACTCCTTCCACTAGGCCTCCACTGACCACACCACTGCTGTCCGTGTACCCCTGGAACCAATTTAAAATTGCCTACAGCCATGTGTTATTATTTTAGGCCTTCGATGCCTGTCTGCGGTCACTCCTTCCACTAGGCCTCCACTGACCACACCACTGCTGTCCGTGTACCCCTGGAACCAATTTAAAATTGCCTACAGCCAGCCCAATTTTTTTATTTTAGGCCTTCGATGCCTGTCTGCGGTCCATTCTTTCAACTACTACTACACTGACCAGGTCACTGCTGCCCGTGTACCCCTGGAACCAATTTAAAATTGCCTACAGCCATGTGTTATTATTTTAGGCCTTCGATGCCTGTCTGCGGTCACTCCTTCCACTAGGCCTCCACTGACCACACCACTGCTGTCCGTGTACCCCTGGAACCAATTTAAAATTGCCTACAGCCATGTGTTTTTATTTTAGGCCTTCGATGCCTGTCTGCGGTCCATTCTTTCAACTACTACTACACTGACCAGGGCACTGCTGGCCGTGTTACCCTGGAACCAATTTAAAAGTGCCTACAGTCAGCCCAATTTTGTTATGTTAGGCCTTGGAAGCCTGTCTGCGGTCACTCCTTCCACTAGGCCTCCACTGACCACACCACTGCTGTCCGTGTACCCCTGGAACCAATTTAAAATTGCCTACAGCCATGTGTTATTATTTTAGGCCTTCGATGCCTGTCTGCGGTCACTCCTTCCACTAGGCCTCCACTGACCACACCACTGCTGTCCGTGTACCCCTGGAACCAATTTAAAATTGCCTACAGCCAGCCCAATTTTTTTATTTTAGGCCTTCGATGCCTGTCTGCGGTCCATTCTTTCAACTACTACTACACTGACCAGGTCACTGCTGCCCGTGTACCCCTGGAACCAATTTAAAATTGCCTACAGCCATGTGTTATTATTTTAGGCCTTCGATGCCTGTCTGCGGTCACTCCTTCCACTAGGCCTCCACTGACCACACCACTGCTGCCCGTGTACCCCTGGAACCAATTTAAAATTGCCTACAGCCAGCCCAATTTTTTTATTTTAGGCCTTCGATGCCTGTCTGCGGTCCATTCTTTCAACTACTACTACACTGACCAGGTCACTGCTGCCCGTGTACCCCTGGAACCAATCTAAAATTGCCTACAGCCATGTGTTATTATTTTAGGCCTTCGATGCCTGTCTGCGGTCACTCCTTCCACTAGGCCTCCACTGACCACACCACTGCTGTCCGTGTACCCCTGGAACCAATTTAAAATTGCCTACAGCCATGTGTTTTTATTTTAGGCCTTCGATGCCTGTCTGCGGTCCATTCTTTCAACTACTACTACACTGACCAGGGCACTGCTGGCCGTGTTACCCTGGAACCAATTTAAAAGTGCCTACAGTCAGCCCAATTTTGTTATGTTAGGCCTTGGAAGCCTGTCTGCGGTCACTCCTTCCACTAGGCCTCCACTGACCACACCACTGCTGTCCGTGTACCCCTGGAACCAATTTAAAATTGCCTACAGCCATGTGTTATTATTTTAGGCCTTCGATGCCTGTCTGCGGTCACTCCTTCCACTAGGCCTCCACTGACCACACCACTGCTGCCCGTGTACCCCTGGAACCAATTTAAAATTGCCTACAGCCAGCCCAATTTTTTTATTTTAGGCCTTCGATGCCTGTCTGCGGTCCATTCTTTCAACTACTACTACACTGACCAGGGCACTGCTGGCCGTGTTACCCTGGAACCAATTTAAAAGTGCCTACAGTCAGCCCAATTTTGTTATGTTAGGCCTTGGAAGCCTGTCTGCGGTCACTCCTTCCACTAGGCCTCCACTGACCACACCACTGCTGTCCGTGTACCCCTGGAACCAATTTAAAATTGCCTACAGCCATGTGTTATTATTTTAGGCCTTCGATGCCTGTCTGCGGTCACTCCTTCCACTAGGCCTCCACTGACCACACCACTGCTGTCCGTGTACCCCTGGAACCAATTTAAAATTGCCTACAGCCATGTGTTTTTATTTTAGGCCTTCGATGCCTGTCTGCGGTCCATTCTTTCAACTACTACTACACTGACCAGGGCACTGCTGGCCGTGTTACCCTGGAACCAATTTAAAAGTGCCTACAGTCAGCCCAATTTTGTTATGTTAGGCCTTCGAAGACTGTCTGCCGTCACTCCTTCCACTAGACTTCCACTGACCATACACTGCTGCCCATGTACCCCTGGAACCAATTTAAAGTGCCTACAGCCAGCCCAATTTTGTTATGTTAGGCCTTGGAAGCCTGTCTGCGGTCCCTCCTTCCTCTAGGCCTCCACTGACCTGTCTACTGCTGCCCGTGTTCCCCTGGAACCAATTTTAAATTGCCTACAGGCAGCCCAATTTATTATGTTAGGGCTTCGAAGCCTGTCTGCGGTCCCTCCTTCCACTAGGCCTCCACTGACCTGTCTACTGCTGCCCGTGTACCCCTTGAACCAACATCATAAAATAAAAAAAAAAGGATTTTGCTTATAAAAAAGAAAATACTGGTGAGATATCAAATGCAGACATTTTGACATTAAAAACAAACAAACAGCTAAAATCTGGTACAGTACTAAAAATGGCCACCAGCTACAATTACTTTCTCCTGCAAGTAGTTAACTGAAAGGTTTTTTAAATTGAAAACACACATATGGCATCCACCGAGTGTTGTCCTGTCGCGTCTTCTTTATATTATTGCCGAGAAGATGCAAAATAATGAAAATAATAAAATCATTAATTACCAAAATAATAGAGAAAGTCAACACCACATTGCAAATAAACATTCATTCCAAATAAAGAAGCAGGGCGCGTCCGAGGGTGAGTATATACCTAATAAGAATCTAATCACCCTCGGACGCGCAATGCTTATTTCCAACAGCCTTCCTTCCTAAGAATCATCCCTTCCGTGGTGTAGAGAGACGTTGTGTTACACTCCAAGGTGTTCCCCAGGTTGCCTTTCCTGAGCTTCGATCTACCGGCTCTCGTTTAGTAGTTGTTGGATACTACGCTGCATTAGGCCTTCAAATTGGGTATGGGGTGTAGAGAGATGGTGTGTTCCACTCCAAGGTGTTCCCCAGGTTGCCTTTCCTGAGCTTCGATCTTCCGGCTCTCGTTTAGTAGTTCTTGGAAACTACACTGCATTAGGCCTTCAAATTGGGTATGGGGTGTAGAGAGAGGGTGTGTTACACTCCAAGGTGTTCCCCAGGTTGCCTTTCCTGAGCTTCGATATTCCGGCTCTCGTTTAGTAGTTATCGGAAACTACGCTGCATTAGGCCTACAAATTGGGTATGGGGTGTAGAGAGAGGGTGTGTTACACTCCAAGGTGTTCCCCAGGTTGCCTTTCCTGAGCTTCGATATTCCGGCTCTCGTTTAGTAGTTGTCGGAAACTACGCTGCATTAGGCCTACAAATTGGGTATGGGGTGTAGAGAGAGGGTTTGTTACACTCCAAGGTGTTCCCCAGGTTGCCTTTCCTGAGCTTCGATCTTCCGGCTCTCGTTTAGTAGTTGTTGGAAACTACGCTGCATTAGGCCTTCAAATTGGGTATGGGGTGTAGCGAGAGGGTGTGTTACACTCCAAGGTGTTCCCCAGGTTGCCTTTCCTGAGCTTCGATCTTCCGGCTCTCGTTTAGTAGTTCTTGGAAACTACACTGCATTAGACCTTCAAATTGGGTATGGGGTGTAGAGAGAGGGTGTGTTACACTCTAAGGTGTTCCCCAGGTTTCCTTGCCATTGCTTCGGTCTTCCAACTCTCGTTTAGTAGTTGTAGAAAAGTACACTGCATTAGGCCATACAAAATGGGTATGGGGTGGAGAGAGATGGTGTGTTACACTCCAAGGTGTTCCCCAGGTTGCCTTTCCTGAGCTTCTATCTTCAGGCTCTCATTAAATTGTGGTTAAATGGAACAACTGCATTTGGCGTACTAGTTGGTTTGGGGCCTACTATCGGTGTCTGCCACTCCTTGCTGTTCTCCTCCACTGAACAAAGCTGTGCCGCCTGTTTACTACGGTTGCCAATTTTGAACTGCATTTCGACTACTTACTGATTTGGCCCTACTCTCTGTGTCAGCCTCTCATTCCAGTTGTCCTCCACTGCAATGCCCCCTGGTTATTCCTGTGTTACCAATTTTGAACTGCATTTAGCCCACTTTCTTCTTTGGGCCTATATCTGTGTTTCCACTTCATCGTGCCCATTGCCCAGCCAGTGATAGATGAGTCTGCTGGTACATTGACCCATAACGCAACATTCCCCGTGCACGCTACACAACAACATTGTGACCCTGCTGAAAGTCAGGTTGCTCTTCCCGCATACCATACCACCTTACACGGGGACAAAGAGGAAGGTGCAGATGAAAGTGCAGGTTCCTTCATCAGGTGGGGGGAGGAATACTAGTTGGCGACGTCACTGGCACAGGGCCTCTCATAGTACGCAAAAGTGTTGCTGCCGGTGGGAGGCGCCCCCGCCGTGCAAACACACCGCTGTACTTTGAGGGGCCCTGTGCCAGTGCCAATGCCAACGAGTGGGCCCCCCCTGCTTGCTCAGGTTCACAGCACTTGCAAAGTTGAAATACTTACCTCTCCCTGCTCCACTGCCGTGACGTGGTCCAGATTTCCTGGGCCCACTAATTACTTGAACCAGCCCTACCCCCCACAACTTTAGCCAAATGACCCCCAATTTCAAATGCCTTCCAATTATTATAAGGTAAATTACGCTTGACAAGCTTCATTAAGAAGAATGGATGGTTTTGACATTAAAATGGGCACTCTAGGTGTTTTCCTGGCCCCCACTCACTGCCGACTATGCTGCCCCATTGACTTGCATTGGGTTTCGTGTTTCGGTCGATCCCGACTTTACGTCATAATCGGCCGATTTCACTCGACCCGACTTTGGACATAGTCGGGTTTCGCAAAACCCGGCTCGACTCTAAAAAGGTCAAGGTCGCTCAACTCTACTCCTAAGTATCCCTCCCTAGTGTTGTTGACTGCTCGCGGATGATGGTAGCTATCTAGCGCCCGACTAGCCATCTGCACGTAACACACATCACAGCGTCCAGTTGCTGTGTCCGCCAGTACGGCGCCGTGCGCTTCCTCTGCGCTTTCCTTACCCAAGCCTGGGTGGTTAGTGGTGTTCGTCAGTGCGGCACCGCACGCACTCTCGTGCCTTTATATTCTATTTATTAGTTTCCTTACACACCCAGTTGCGGTGTTGTGCCAGCAAGTGTCTAATCGGACTTCAATCCTGAGTAGGGGTTGAGTTCGCTGACTTCTTGCTCGCGCTCTATGTGCGGTACTGCGGTCCTGTGACGCAACAGGATCGCTTCCTTCACGCAGGGTGAAGTTAACCCATGTGTGTATACTTAGTACCGCCATATAGTCCATCTTACTAGCAGCAGGGTCTTTACCTGCACGGTGGACCTCGGACTGCGAACGCACCTAGTTTCATATCATCTATACTTGGTGCGTTCCGCCGGTCCTTAACATAATACTAGCGCCAAGGTCTGGCTAGTAATGACGGACGATCAGCGTCTACAGCGGTACATCCAGCAGCTGGAGGGAAGGTTGGCGGCTCTAGAGCGTTCAACCTCAGCTGTGGATGTTACTGCTGTCGCTGTTCAGGCTGCAAGTGTGGCTGCAGCTACCTTGTCCACTGCCGCCCCTGTACCAACGCTATCTCGCCTCCCGCTACCAGAGAAATTTTCTGGTGACAGTAAGTCCTGTAGGGGTTTCGTGAGTCAGTGCTCTATCCATCTCGAGCTTCTGGCCTCTCGTTTCCCTACAGAGCGGGCTAAGGTGGGCTTTATAATTTCCTTATTGTTGGACAGGGCGTTGCAGTGGGCTACGCCACTCTGGGAGCGTGGTGATCATGTGGTGCAGAGTGCTCCGTTATTCCTGAGCACTCTGAAACAGGTCTTTCTAGGACCTCGTGTCACCCATGATACGGCGCTCCAACTGTTGGCACTGACTCAGGGCTCGTCCTTGGTCAGCCTTTTTGCCGTCCACTTCCGCACTCTAGCATCTGAGCTGGAGTGGTCGGATAAAGCCCTTATCCCTATATTTTGGAGGGGGCTGGCTGACCACGTTAAGGATGCTCTGGCCACTAGGGAGATTCTCGCCACACTGGAAGAGTTAATAACAGTATCTACTCGCATTGACCTCCGTTTTCACGAGCGGAGGTTAGAGCGAGCCCAGTGTAGGCAGAGGTTTCGGCTGGCTCCCACCTTCGCCAAACCTTTGGAATCTCCAGTCCAGGCTCCTGTGTTCCATGAACCTAAGGTGGTGTCACGAGCGGGATCTAAGTCCCAGACCGCTCGTGCACTCCAGGGTTGCCATGTATGCCAACAGTCAGGACATCTTGCCACCAGATGTCATCAGCGTTCGAGGAAACGTCAGCGTCTAGTGGTAGTAGGTGGAGGTGCACTAGACATTGCGACGTTTGCCTCCAAATTGTCCTTTAAGGGGACAATTACCTTTGGCTCATCCTCCCACTCGGTAGACCTCTGCGTGGATTCTGGGGCGGAGGGCAATTTTATGTCTTCTGCCTTCGCCCAACGTCACGCAATACCCCTGGTTATGCTACCTCAACCAGTAACGGTACGAGTGGTGAATGGGTCGACACTCCCCGCACAGATAACACATCAGACCATCCCTTTTACTCTGTCCATGTCGCCATCCCATCAGGAGATTATTTCTCTGCTCATCATTCCTGAGGGTATTGATGAGGTCCTGTTGGGGATACCTTGGCTACAGTACCACTCTCCTCACATCGAGTGGTCCTCAGGCAGAATTCTGGGATGGGGTGAATCATGTGGGGGTAGGTGTCACCGAGAGTGCGTTCAGGTTGCTACTACTGAGGTACCCGCAGATCTATCCTCTCTCCCCAAGCAATATTGGTCTTACGCAGACGTGTTCTCCAAAAAGGCGGCGGAGACCCTTCCGCCCCATCGCCCCTATGACTGTCCTATCGATCTCTTGCCTGGTGCGGAGCCTCCCCGGGGTCGAGTTTATCCATTATCTCTCCCGGAGACGGAGGCCATGTCTCAGTACATTCAAGAGAATCTGGCAAGAGGGTTTATCAGGAAGTCAGTGTCACCTGCTGGGGCAGGGTTCTTCTTCGTGCAGAAGAAGAATGGGGAACTACGTCCATGCATAGACTACAGGGGTCTTAACGCTATCACCGTTAAGAACAAGTATCCTTTGCCCTTGATATCCGAGCTCTTCGATAGGCTTCGGGGAGCTAGAGTGTTTACTAAATTAGATCTGCGGGGTGCTTACAACCTGATTCGCATCCGTTAGGGGGACGAATGGAAAACGGCGTTTAACACCAGAGATGGGCACTATGAGTATCTGGTGATGCCCTTCGGGCTCTGTAATGCCCCAGCCGTTTTTCAAGACTTTGTCAACTACATCTTCTGGGATATGCTTTCCACCTCAGTTGTAGTCTATCTGGATGATATTCTCATCTTTTCTCCAGATATTGACTCCCACCGGAGAGATGTTGGAAGAGTCTTCGACCTCCTACGGGCAAACTCTCTTTACGCTAAGTTGGAGAAGTGTATGTTTGAGCAGGAGTCTTTACCGTTCCTGGGCTATATCATCTCCGCCCAGGGATTGGCTATGGATCCTGCCAAACTACAGGCTGTGATGGACTGGCAAGAGCCCCATTCTCTTAAAGCGGTGCAGCGCTTTATGGGGTTCATTAACTATTACCGCCAGTTCATTCCCCACTTCTCAACTCTGGTAGCTCCCTTGGTAGGCCTCACCAAGAAGGGAGCGAATCCTAAATTGTGGTCGGAAGAGGTCTCCAAGGCCTTCACTTCTATTAAGTCCCATCTTTGCTAGCGCTCCCATCTTACATCGTCCCGATGTGGATAAGCCATTCCTAATGGAGGTGGATGCCTCATCCGTTGGTGCTGGAGCAGTCCTCTATCAGAAGGATGCTCAAGGTCGGAAGCATCCATGCTTCTTCTTCTCTAAGACCTTCTCGCCAGCGGAGAGAAACTACTCCATCGGGGATAGGGAGCTGCTAGCAATGAAGTTGGCCTTTTCAGAGTGGAGACATCTTCTGGAAGGTGCGCGGTTTCCCTTACAGGTTTACACGGACCACAAAAATTTGGTCTACTTACAAACAGCCCAGCGGCTAAATTCTCGCCAAGCCAGATGGTCCTTGTTCTTTTCCCGGTTCCACTTTTCTCTTCATTTTCTCGCTGGGGAGAAGAATATTCGTGCTGACGCTCTCTCTCGCTCCCTTATGTCAACTGAAGAGGAGGAATAGGAGCCTCGGCTTATTGTCCCTTCTGAGAGCCTGAGAACTGTAGCGCCGGTTTCGCTGGAGTCTGTGCCTCCGAGCAAGACTTTTGTGCCCATTAATTTGCGACCGGAGGTTCTCTCTTGGGCTCATTCGTCCAGGGTGGGTGGACACTTTGGGACAAAGAGGACATCTGAGCTACTGGCGAGGACGTACTGGAGGCCGCATATGGTCCAGGATGTCAGGGATTATATTCTGGCGTGTGTCTCCTGCGCCAAAAATAAATCTCCGCGTCAAAGGCCAGCTGGGTTGCTCTATCCCTTGCCGGTGGCAGATAGGCCCTGGGAGATGGTCGGGATGGACTTTGTTGTGGGTTTGCCCAAGTCTCGCGGCTGTACCATCATTTGGGTCATCACCGATCATTTCTCAAAAATGGTGCATTTGGTGCCGCTACCACGGTTACCTTCTGCACGGGCCTTGGCTGCGTTGTTCATTAAGCACATCTTCCGCCTACATGGTATGCCTGACAAAATTGTCAGTGACCGGGGTTCCCAGTTTGCGTCTCGGTTCTGGAGAGAGCTGTGTCTTCTTCTCAGTATTGAGTTGAATCTCTCTTCCGCTTATCATCCCGAGACGAATGGGTTGGTAGAGAGGGCCAACCAGACCTTGGTCACATACCTGCAACATTTTGTTTCAGCCAGGCAGGATGACTGGGCATCCTTGCTATCATGGGCAGAGTTTGCGTTGAACAACGCCGTAGCCGACTCCACTGGACAAACTCCATTCCTCCTCAACTATGGTCAGCATCCACGGGTACCTGTGCCTATGCCCGTGTCTTCCGCAGACTCCAGGGTGGCAGACTGGGCTGTGGAGGCACGGGATATTTGGGAACGCACTCAGGATGCCATTCGGGCCTCTAAGGAGAGAATGAGGTCCTCCGCCGATGCTCATCGGCGCCCCGCCCCGACCTTTGCTCCTGGCGACTTGGTGTGGCTCTACGCCCGTAACATCAGGCTGCGAGTTGAGTTCACTAAATTTGCTCCTCGCTACTTGGGTCCCTTCAAGGTCCTCGAACAGGTTAATCCTGTGGTCTACCGTCTGGCCCTTCCTCCACGCCTTGGTATCACCGACACTTTTCATGTGTCCCTCCTTAAGCCCGTATACATGTCCCGGTTTTCTGAGTCATCTGCCGGGACATCGGGTTCGTCTACGGACGATTTCGAGGTGAACGCTATCTTGGGGTTCAAGGTGGTACGTGGCAAAAATTTTTTTTGGGTGGACTGGAAGGGTTACGGCCCTGAGAATAGGTTCTGGGAGCCTGCTGAGCACATTCGGGCTCCGCAGCTTATTGCTGCCTTCGAACGTAGCGACGCCCAAGGAGGGGGGGGGCCCTAGGAGGGGGGGGGAATTTTAGGAGTCTAGTTTCCTCTGCTGCACTGGGGGAATCTCGATCCGTGTCTGCTGCGGTCTCCCATTCTGCTTCGGCCGCAGTGGGCTCTGCTCAGCGGAGGCGTCGCTCCCAGCGTCTCGCTGGGACTGATTCTGTGCAGAGGGTTACTGCTGCCTTTTCTGGCTCTCCTGTTGTACCCTGCACTGATCTGCGGCGAGCGAGCTTCTCTGGGACTAAGTCCTTATTTGCACACACTGAGCATGCCCAGGGCAAGATCTCCCATTGGAGATCGAGGGTCACATGCTCAGGTACTGCAGCACATCCCATTGGTCCTCCTGGCAGGTCCTGAAAGGGCAAAACTTCTGTAGCAGTTTACTGTGCTGCAACTATATAAACTGCGCATGACCGCACGGCCATGCGCTAGTATTGTCTTGATAATGTGTGTGTGTAGATGGATGTATGTCGATGGATGAAAGCTCCTAAGTATCCCTCCCTAGTGTTGTTGACTGCTCGCGGATGATGGTAGCTATCTAGCGCCCGACTAGCCATCTGCACGTAACACACATCACAGCGTCCAGTTGCTGTGTCCGCCAGTACGGCGCCGTGCGCTTCCTCTGCGCTTTCCTTACCCAAGCCCTCAGTGGTTAATGGTGTCCGTCAGTGCGGCACCGCATGCACTCTCGTGCCTTTATATTCTATTTATTAGTTTCCTTACACACCCAGTTGCGGTGTTGTCCCAGCAAGTGTCTAATCGGACTTCAATCCTGAGTAGGGGTTGAGTTCGCTGACTTCTTGCTCACGCTCTATGTGCGGTACTGCGGTCCTGTGACGCAACAGGATCGCTTCCTTCACGCAGGGTGAAGTTAACCCATGTGTGTATACTTAGTACCGCCATATAGTCCGTCTTACTAGCAGCAGGGTCTTTACCTGCACGGTGGACCTCGGACTGCGAACGCACCTAGTTTCATATCATCTATACTTGGTGCGTTCCGCCGGTCCTTAACATAAAGTGACTGTGGTCAAACTTGAAAAAATTGGCCTGGTCAGGAAGGTAAAAACAAGCTTCAGGGTGAAGGGGTTAAGAGTCATGAACTTAAACATGAAAACTCAAGAACTGGCAAAATATTTTTCAGATGATATGTGCTAAGTGTCTGATTGCTGTAATTTCCACCATTCCACCAACACAAAAAAGAGGGATCTAAATGGAGCAGAAGTCAAGCATGTGCTCTGCTGCTGTATTGCTGTATCCAATGTTTACATATTGATTAGAGCACCACTTCTGTGTTTTTTTTCAGTGCTGGAGTGGAATCACTAGTCAAAATTCCCTGTCCCTAGTCTAAAACTTTTCAGTTGCTGTCTTCAGCTGTTTCCTGCAGCTAGTCTTATGCTTATGAGTCACCATCTTCAGCTGTTCCCTGCATCGCTTCAGTCATTTGCAGCAATTTGTGACCTATTGATCTCCCCAGTGACAACTCAGTGAAAGTCTTTGAGAGACAGAACAATGCCAGAATGAGGCTCTCATAGAGCTACATTGAGAGCTTGCGACTGTTAGCTCTGATTTCCGTTCAGTCAGAAGTTGCATTCACAAGATGGCACCGTTTTACCGGAGTGGCCCCAGGAAGAGCTGAAGACAGCGACTGGTGAGTATAATATTTGAGTCAGGGACTTTAGGTTAGGGGCACCACTCCAGAGCTGCAATACAAAAAATTCTGGAGTGGAGCATTAATGTTTTAATGGAGATAGCCAAGAGATGTTCTTGGCTATCTCAGTCAGTCCCGTAGACTTTGATTTGAAGAGTAGTACTCATGTTGAACAGCCACTCTGTTCATACATGTCATGATATTTGAAGGCTAACATATGAGGAGATCCTAATAATAATAATAATAATCTTTATTTATATAGCGCCAACATATTCCGCAGCGCTTTACAGTTTAACAGTTTCAAACACAACACATAGGTAACAATGTTAACAATACAGTAATAAAGCAAAATAAGACAAAATAAGACGACCCTGCTCGTGAGAGCTTACAATCTACCATGAGGTGGGGGAGATACAAAGTACAGGTGTGTATTTACAATGATGCATTTACAATGATGGTCCAGCCATCTTCATGGAGTGGGGGGTAGATGGAGATAGGGAATGGGCTACACACAAACATAAAATGAGTTTGATTAGGGAATGTGATAGGCCGCTCTGAACAAATGAGTTTTGAGCGAGCGCCTAAAACTATGCAAGTTGTGGATGGTCCTAATATCTTGAGGTAGAGCATTCCAGAGATCCTGGACTTTTCTTATCCCTGTTGCAGATGAGGGGGAATGAGTAGAATATAGAGTATAATATACAGTATATGGATGGGATTCATTTATACCCTGAATATCAATATAGTGGAAAAAATATTTATGTTGGTGTGCATTATGGCTATTTAGTTAATACTGTATAGTAATACAGTCAAGGCTGGGGATGAGAGAAGGGTTTGTAGAGGGTATTGTATGTGCTTACTTACTTATTGCATGGGAATGTTGATTGGGCATGTCCAATTTCTAATAGAGAACACAGAAGTTCTCAGCTAATACAGCGCTCCTGCGTATGGGAGATGGCTCAGATAGCATTATTTCGATGACAGCCATCTAATGTGTGTAGGGAGCTTTACATTGGTCAGAATTTATCCAACTAAAGGTACCGTCACACTAAGCGACGCTGCAGCGGTACCGACAACGATGTCGATCGCTGCAGCGTCGCCGTTTGGTCGCTGGAGAGCTGTCACACAGACAGCTCTCCAGCGACCAACGATCCCGAGGTCCCCGGGTAACCAGGGTAAACATCGGGTTACTAAGCGCAGGGCCGCGCTTAGTAACTCGATGTTTACCCTTGTTACCAGTGTAAACGTTAAAAAAACAAACACTACATACTTACCTTCAGCTGTCTGTCCTCCGGCGCTCTGCTCTCCTCTGCACTGTCAGTGCCGGTCAGCCGGAAAGCAGAGCGGTGACGTCACTGCTTTGCTTTCCGGCTGGCTGGCGCTGACACAGGATGCAGGAGGAGTGCAGAGAAGCACAGCGCCGGGGACAGACAGCTGAAGGTAAGTATGTAGTGTTTGTTTTTTTAACGTTTACGCTGGTAACCAGGGTAAACATCGGGTTACTAAGCGCGGCCCTGCGCTTAGTAACCCGATGTTTACCCTGATTACCAGTGAAGACATCGCTGGATCGGTGTCACACACGCCGATCCAGCGATGTCTGCAGGGAGTCCAGTGACGAAATAAAGTTCTGGACTTTCCTCAGCGACCAACGATCTCCCAGCAGGGGCCTGATCGTTGGTCGCTGTTACACATAACGATTTCCTTAACGATATTGTTGCTACGTCACAAAAAGCAACGATATCGTTAACAATATCGTTATGTGTGACGGTACCTTAACTGTTTGGCAGTCTCTAGGGATAAAAAGCTGACCAGATTGTTTGTACGATATTCTTTTGTTTAGATAAGACCTTTAATGTCCATTTACACTGCAAGTTTATTGTGAACAAGTGCTCCTAGGAAGTAGAACCTTTGTTCATGATAATCATGCAGTCTCCACGAACAAGCGTTCATGCTGCAAAAAACATTGTTCTCGGCAGCTCATCATCCTGTGTAGACAGGATTAATGCTGCTGAGAGCAATGGCAACCTTTGCACATTGAATAATCTATTCCAGATTGTTCAGTGAGTATCTGAAGCTAGGTTGGTCTGTGCACGCAAGATAGTAAACCACTGCTGATCAGCAAACAAGGAGCTGATCACCGTTCACTTAGTATTAATAATTATAATAATAATAATCTTTATTTATATAGCGCCAACATATTCCGCAGCGCTTTACAGTTTAACAGCTTCAAACACAACAGTCATAAGTGACAATGTTAACAATACAATAATTAAAGCAACACAAGACGACCCTGCTCGTGAGAGCTTACAATCTACAATGTATTCCAAGTTGGTCCATGTAAATGGATCCTTAATATATGTTAGAATATTAGAATAGCATCGTATAGATGTAACTATAGATAGAATCATTAAAGGATTATAGTTTAAATATGGTAACTTAAAAAATAAATATTAAAAAAGAAAATAAAAATGGTTTAAAAAAAAAAATCTGAAAATTCAGACCATGGGATTAAAGAAAACAAGCAAAGCGTAGAGTTCAAGTATAGAACAGTGTATGAACAAAAATTTTCCAGTACAGCAAAAATATGACGTTTGCAAAGTGCATCATACTTATCTACACTTCTGATAATGAGAACCCCTGCTGCCTCGCCAGATGCGCCATCAGCAGAGTACAGGCATGGGCATTGTTAAACTGTACTTTATTTTGAGCGAGAATGGCTCTTTTTCTGCTGCCAGTTTGGGGTTTCGGTTTATGAAGTAATAAACCACCCAGAGACATTAACCAGACGTGTGCCTGCGTCCATCTCGAGGACCAGCTCAATGAGCCGACCTTCCACACTTCGTACAGCACAACAAAGCTCTACGGCAGTTTCCCAACTGAGGTCCTCAAGACAGAGCCACCAACAGATCACGTTTTCAGGATTTCCATAGTATTGAACAGGTGATATATCATCATCTCAGGTGAAGTATCATCATCAGGTATGATCATCTCTCTTTATGGACCAACTCCCTAGTTAGCCTTCACCAAACCTATTTGTAAGCCAGTGGGTCTCACCAGCTGTCTACTGGCAAATTCCACATAACCATCAGTTCTGAATTTAATAGATTGACATTGGTTGTGACTGTTTTTCTTACCACTGTCAAGATTTTTAACAATAGTCCTCTATGCCAGTTCAAGACGCAGTATATGACAGTGAAAGAAAGTAGGTTTTAGCAAAAATTTGACTTTCTTGCTTGTGTATACCAACTTCTTGAAAAGTATACAGCAATAAACAATAAATTTAGTTGTCACCTATACGAGTACTACCCCTAGGCAATGCTACAAATGATCTTGCAGCCATCTCCTGACTGCAAGGCAATAAACAGCAAGAACTTAGTATTTCTCCTCAGTGTGTGGACAGGGGAGTGCTCCGTTCATTAATTAGACTGGCCTGAATCCTAAATCAATATGACATGTTTCTGCTTGTTAATTTCATCAACTAAAATCATTTCTATTAAGTTCTTGCGATCTGAACGCTGCTTTCACGGCAATCCTCGCTCAAGCTGGTATTAATTGTGACACTTTACCTTTACGTCGTCCTTTTTTCTCACAGTCCATTTGCATGATTACATGCATCACTAGCTGGGATTTATTCTGATTGGGCAGACCTCTGACCATTAAACACGATTAATATATATCATATGCATGTGATTCAAAATCATGTAAGTGTCAGTATTTTTTTTAATACATGAACATTGCCCAAGGCAGTTAGAGAAGCTGTAAAAACTTTTCATCTGTACGGAGGTTTTCTCATTCAGAAGCATTGCTTTCTGGCAGAGGATATCTTCGTATATAGGGACAGAACTTGTTCGACTTACTATCAACTTGAAATGATGTCCTGTACAGTTGGATGAAGTGTGCAGGTTGTAAATGGATCCCTACCCCATGATTGTAAGGACGCTTTCATGGATGGTGCTACAGTGGCATGTAAAAGTTTGGTCACCTCTGGTCAAAATTACTTTTATTGTGAATAGTGTTGAGCATTCCGATACCGCAAGTATCGGGTATCGGCCGATACTTGCGGTATCGGAATTCCGATACCGAGATCCGATATTTTTGTGATATCGGGTATCGGTATCGGAAGTGTAAAATAAAGAGTTAAAATAAAAAATATTGTTATATTCACCTCTCCGGCGGCCCCTGGACATCAGCGGGAGGATCCGGCGTCCGGCACGGCTTCTTTCTTCAAAATGCGCGCCTTTAGGACCTGTGGTATGACGTCCCGGCTTCTGATTGGTCGCGTGCCGCCCATGTGACCGCCACGCGACCAATCAGAAGCCGCGACGTCATTCCTCAGCTAAAGTCCTAGAATGAGCGCCTTCTAGGACCTGAGGAATGACGTCGCGGCTTCTGATTGGTCGCGTGCCGGTCACATGGGCGGCACGCGACCAATCAGAAGCCGGGACGTCATTCCACAGGTCCTAAAGGCGCGCATTTTGAAGAAAGAAGCCGTGCCGGACGCCGGATCCTCCCGCTGATGTCCAGGGGCCGCCGGAGAGGTGAATATAACAATATTTTTTATTTTAATTCTTTATTTTACACTTTAATATGGATCCCAGGGCCTGAAGGAGAGTTTCCTCTCCTTCAGACCCTGGGATCCATGAGGATACCTTCCGATACTTGATGTCCCATTGACTTGTATTGGTATCGGATATCGGTATCGGCGATATCCGATATTTTTCGGGTATCGGCCGATACTATCCGATACCGATACTTTCAAGTATCGGACGGTATCGCTCAACACTAATTGTGAACAGTTAAGCAAGTTGAAGATTAAATGATTTTTAAAAGGTCTAAAGTTAAAGATGCACATTCCTTTGAATTTTAGGTAAAAAAATAATAATAAAACATTTAAATATATTTAGGGTTATGGATTGTTCACTATCATCTGTAGGAAAGGCCAGGTGATGCAAATTTCCCAGCTTTATGAAAACCCAACCTCCATTAACCTTGTGCCAAACAACAGCAGCCATTGGTTCTTCCAAGGAGCTGCCTAGCACTCTGAAACTGAAAATGGTGGAGGCCCACAAAGCAGGAGAAGGCAATAAGAACAGCACAAAGTGTTTTCAAGTTGTCCCTTCCTCAGTTTGAAATGTAATTAAGAAATGGCAGTTAAAAGGAACAGTGGAGGTCAAGATAAGGTCTGGAAGTGCAAGCAAAATTTCAGTGAAAATTTCTTGAAGGATTACTAGAGAGGCAAATCAGAATTCCCACTTGACTGCAAAAGACTTTCAGAAAGATTTAGCATGCTCTAGAGTTGTGGTACATTGTTCTTCTGTTCAGAGACACTGTTAGGGTTGGCGGAATGCGCCGAGTATATATAAGTAATAATAGGTGCGTTTGCAACCCGGGGTCCACCGTGCAGGAGAGTAACCTGCTGCTAGAATTGGCGGCACTATATGGCGGTATAAGCAAACTCTGTTACTTAACAGAATCGCATAGATAGGAAATTGCTGTGCCCTGTTAACCTCACAGAGGATTACAGCTACCTAACTGAGCAGAGAGCTACCAGTGGTCACGCAGTCAGCAAAGCACACAAACACCTCCTCTCCGGTGGAGCTGGAATTCTAGTGGCAATCCGCCAGCCCTTAATTCAAACACACAAAACTCCTCACCGGAGGTGCCGGTATTCTAGAGGCTTATTTCAGCCAAACCCTGACCTCATGCAGACATGACCATTAAAACAGCAAAGCTCATGACATAGGTTGATGCTAGCGCAAGGCCATGCGGCCATGCGTACCTTTTATAGCTGCAGCAGGAAGAACCTTCCTAGTGGTCCAATAGGAACCGCAACAGAACCTTAGCATGTGACCCCCGACCTTCAATGGGAGGTCGTTCTGTGGGCATGCACAGTATGGGAAAAGCAGGACTTAGTCCCAGAAAGACCTGCTTGCTGCTGAATATTGCTGGCTACAAAGGTAGAGCCTGGAAGGACAGTATTAACCAGTCGTCCAGTATCAGCCTGAGACCGACGTTTTCGCTGGGCAGGCTCCACTGTGGCTGGAGGAGAATGGGAGCCCGCAGCAGATATGGTTCGAGATTCCCCCTGTGCAGCGGCGGGAACTCAACACCTAACAGACACCTGTAAAAATATGGCCTTCATGGATAAGTCATCAGTAGAAAACCTTTTGTGCATTCTCACCATAAAATTCTGCATCAGAAGTGTGCAAAAGAAGATTTAAACAAGCCTGGTGCATTTTATGAGTCCTGTGGACTAATGAGGTTAAAATAGAACTCTTTAGCCACAATGATCAAAGGTATGTGTGGAGAAAAAAAGGGCACAGAATTTCAGGAACATAACATTTCACCAACCATTAAGCATGGGGGTGGATCAATCATGCTTTGGGGTTGTTGGAACATTTCACTGGTAGAGGGATGAATGAATTCAGTGAAATTTCAATGAATTCTTGATGCAAACATAACATCATCTGTAAAAAAGCTGAAGTTGAAAAGAGGATGGCTTCTACAAATAGATAATTAAATATCCTAAACACATGTCAAAATCTACAAGAGACTACCTCAAGAGGCACAAGCTGAAGGTTTTCCACTGGCCCTTACAGTCCTCTAATCTAAACATCATTGAAAATATGTGGCTAGACCTCAAAACAGCCGTGCATGCAAGACGACCCAGGAATCTCATAGGGGTGGAAAAGTTGTCCATGGAAGAATGGATGGAAATCTCTCAAACAAGAATTGAAAAGATTCTTGGCTGGCTACAACAAGTGTTTACAAGCTGTGATACTTTCAAAAGGGGGTGCTGCTAGGTAATAACCATGCAGAGTGCCCAAACTTTTGCATTAGCCCATTTTCCTTTTAGTAATTTTAAAATGTAAACGATGAAAACATTTTTTATTGCCTAAAGTATAAAGCACATGTGTCATCTTTAAAGTGAACCTGTCAGTAGGATTTTGCTATGTAAACTACAGACATTTTCAGGTTGGCAGTGTTAAAATGATACCAGGGGCGAAGAAATCCATCTTGTGGTTCTTGTGTAATCAATGTTAGAAATTTTCAGTTAGTGATATGCCTGTGCTCCACGGTGGGACTGTAGGCAGAGTCTTATCATCCTGCTCTAAGCCAGAGAAACCAAGGAAAGACCTGCCCACAGGCCTGCCCCGAAGCATAACCCAGTCTGTCTCTCCTTCTGTCTCTTTGATGATGTTTGTGCTTCGAGTGGCCAGTGTGCAGGTCTTTTCTTGGTTTCTCTGGCTTAGCTGAAAACTTCTAATGCTGAAATTATTAAATTAACTGAAAATGTCTAATTCTGATTACACAAGAACCACAAGATGGATTTCTTCACCCCAAGTATAATTTTAATCAATTTAACACTGCCAACCTGACAGTGCCTGTAGTTTACTTAGCAAAATCCTGCTCACAGGTTCACTTTGAATTTAGGTCTTTTAGAGATCATTTCATCTTCACTTGCTTAGCTGTTCACAATAACAGTAATTTTTTGAAATTTGTGCAAACAATCAACAAGATTTAAAAAACGGTTACCATAATATCAAATGTTTGGAAGGCCTGTACTGTGGATTATTTGTCTGAATTTCATAAACGAACTTCAGCGACATTTATTTAGAAAGTGAAGTGTCACCTTTACACTTAAAATGTTATTTTTGGATACGCTAATGAGAAACTAAACCTTTAAAGGATACGCTTTCTGTTTTTGCTATTCTTTTGACGTCTATAATTTCAAGATAGGTCCCAGCTCATACATGCCCCATACTTTAGAATTGGTTTCTTATTATAGAAAATGAAGCGATATTGCAGCAATGTGCATGAGGCCCTACGGTGAACATTCGAGTACTAAGGCTTAGTATAAGAACACCTTAATACCTTATTTTGTCTGAACAGTAGACTAATTTAACAACAAAGGTAAGAAAAGCTAAACATTATTCATTTTACTTGTCATTTGTAACTTTATTTATTCAGATGTGTGGCAGCTTCAAACCCCCTTTGCAATGAAACAGGGAGGATGCCAGGTGTCATAATGCAAAATACGTTATTGCTAAATGACCTCTAAGTGAAAGTTACTGAACCATAATCATTTCCTCAGTTTCAATCTCCTTCCTTTAAGTCATAAAGTAGGTTTCGTGTGGAGGTTCCCTTATGTTTTATTTCTGATGAGAAGGGACGGATGCAAATTTCTTAGAGCTGATAAATTTGCCTCACCGACTCGAAGGCTCTGAAATAAAAGGTCAATCTCATAAGTTGTGTACAAGGCAATACGAACTCTTAAAACCCGACTGCCATATTAAATAATGGAAGGTATCAGTTCAGATGTGTAGACAAAATATGAATGATGCGGTGACTGTGCTAAAAATATAAGCAGATCGTATTTTTTACAAAAGCAGGAAACCGTACAAAGCTGCCAAATATGGAATAGGAATGGGGATGTAAAATGTATGAAGCAATTCAAACTCCAATAGTCTTCAATGGTTATTTACTGATATTCAATACATGTGTCAACTTGTCCCAAATATATTGTCACAACTCTGTTGTCAGGTGCCAAAACGCTAGGGGGTGCCCTAGTTCGCCCTGTTCCCTGAGTTTATTCTGAAGGTGAAGATGTCGGGGCCACATACATTGCCTTATCTCCTGAATCCACTCTCTTGTCTGTACCCTTCCCCCACCCAGGGAAGAGGGAAGTAACAAATACACCATAGTGCAGCAACCAGATGAACAAGGTAACATGAACAGGGGAAACAGAAAATACCAGGTATACAAGTATACACACACATATAACAGAGATATTCACTGGGGGGTGTAGATGAGGTAAAACCAAAGTAGGAGAAGAAAGGGGATTATCACACTCACAAAACAAAGCAACAGTCACAGATAAATCCACCAAATGCCTCCTGCAATAACCAACAACTTCTATCCTCCCAGATATGCAGCATAAGCTAGCTCTGACTATATGCGTCAGTCAGGACCCAGATTATATAGGGGATGGGAGTGGCTAACAGCTGAGAGCCTAGCTCCCAGAGCTCTCAGTAGAGCAAATTAACCTCTGCACTGCCAGAAATAAATTGACACTGTTTAACCCCTTTCTGACCTCGGACGTTATAGTACATCCGAGGTCAGATCCCCTGCTTTGATGTGGGCTCCGACGGTGAGCCCACATCAAAGCCGCGGCATGTCATCTGTTTTGTACAGCTGACATGTGCGCGCAATAGCGGCGAGTGGAATCGCGATCCACCCGCCGCTATTAACTAGTTAAATGCCGCTGTCAAACGCTGACAGCGGCATTTAACTACCGCTTCTGGCCATCCGCCTGGAAATGCGCGCATTGCCGACACCCGTCACATGATTGGGGGTCAGCGATGCGTCGGCATAGTAACCAGAGGTCTCCTTGAGATCTCTGTGGTGGCTGATTTTGGCTTGCTGTGAGCGCCACCCTGTGGTCGGCGCTCATAGCAAGCCTGTAATTCAGCTACATAGGAGCGATCTGATGATCGCTGCTATGCAGTAGAGCCGATCAGGCTATGCCAGCTTCTAGCCTCCCATGGAGGCTATTGAAGCATGGCAAAAGTAAAAAAAAGTTTAACCCCTTAGTGACCGCCAATACGCCTTTTAACTGACCTGAGATATAAGAGACTTGTATCCCCATACAGGTGACAATCCAGCATCTGTCGGTTGTGCACTATAGCTGACAACTTGCTGCATCAGCCATTATCAGTGTTTGCACCGGAGGACAGAGAATGAACTTCAATCCAATATTGCAGCCAGCATGCAGCCAGCGGGTAAGGAAAGGGTGAATCAAACACCCAAAAACCCCGCCTCCATGGCTGAAGATTGTTCCCTCCAAATTCAGGTGACAGTGTCCCTTTAACAAACTACCTGACTGCAGTTTTCAATATGTCAGGGGGTGCTGTTTTTAAAATGGTATCACTTGTGTGGATTTCCCTATATATAGGACCCCCAAATTCACTTCAAACATGGATAGGTCCCTAAAAAAATACATTTTGCAAATTTCCTTGAAAAAAATTTAAATTGTTGCTACATTTTTAAACCTCCTAAAATGCTAACAAAATAAAATAACATTTTGCAAATGGTGCTGATGTAAAGCAGACATGTGGGAAATGTTATTTATTAATGTTTTGCTGTGGTATGACTATCGGGATTAAAGAGATAATCATTCAAAGTTTGAAAATTGCTAATTTTTTAACATTTATTTCAAATTTCTGATATTTTTTATAAATAAACACAAAGCATATCAACCTAAATTTACCATTATCAGAAAGTATAATGTGTCACGAAAAAACATTCTCAAAATCACTGGGCTTTGTTGAAGCGTTCCAGAGTTATTACCACATAAAGTGACACTGGTCAGATTTAAAAAATTTGGCTCCGTCACTAAGGGGTTAAGAAAATGTGAGATAAATAAAAAAAATAAAAGTTTAATCACCCCCCCCTTCGCCCCATTCAAAATAAAACAATAAAAATAAAATAAAATATACACATATTTGGTATCGCTGCGTTCAGAATCGCCCGATCTATCAATAAAAAAAGGATTAACCTGATCGCTAAATGGTGTAGCGAGAAAAAAATTTGAAACGCCTGAATTACTTTTTTTTGGTCGCCACGACATTGCATTAAAATGCAATAACGGGCGATCAAAAGAACGTATCTGCACGAAAATGGTATCACTAAAAACGCCAGCTCAGCGCACAGAAAATATGCCTTCACCCGACCCCAGATCACGAAAAATGAAGACGCTACAGGTATCGGAAAATGGCGCAATTTTTTTTTTAGCAAAGTTTGGAATTTTTTTTCACCACTTAGATAAAAAATAACCTAGACATGTTTGGTGTCTATGAACTCGTAATGACCTGGAAAATAATAATGGCAGGTCAGGTTTAACAATTAGTGAACCTAGCAAAAAAGCCAAATAAAAAACTTGCATGGGATTGCACTTTTTTTTGCAATTTCACCAGACTTGGAATTTTTTTCCCATTTATTAGTACACAACATGACAAAAACCAATGATGTCGTTCAAAAGTACAACTCGTTCTGCAAAAAATAAGCCCTCACATGGCCATATTCACAGAAAAAATAAAAAAGTTATGGCTTTGGGAAAGAGAGGAGCGAAAAATGAACACGGAAAAACGGAAAATCCCAAGGTCATGAAGGGGTTAATAAGAAGTTGAAGTGCTCCTCTTCAGCGCAGGAGTAGGAGCAATCAGACTCTGCAGTCTTCTGGCTCCTCTCTGTAGTGGTAACCCCATGTCATGTATGGCCACCATGACGTTGCCATGTGTTCAGTAGCATGTCAATAGGTTTACTAGCATGTCACAAAATCACATTGAATTTGATTAACGAAAAAGCATCCCCATGCTGTAGACACCGTCAGCTCTGCACTGAGAGGGAAAAGTTGCTGGTCATGCGCTGTGCATGATCAGCAAGTTTCCTAGCTCTGGTGACCCGGATGTCATCATGGGGTCACCAAGGCAACGATTTGGACCCTGCGTCATGCAGTGGGGTGTCCGATCCAAAGTCAGAGCTGTTTCCCGGATTGCTGCAATCTCATTCAATCGCAGCATTTAGGGAGTTAAAGTACTGGGAGAGGTGTGTTGTCAGTCTATTGTCAGCTGTCGGAATCAGCAGACACCCGGCAGTGATCGCCCACGCACTACCAGTGTGCACGGGCATTCGCACGGATGTAATATTCCGTCCATGTTCAAATAGGCACAAGCCACATGCACGGATTATTTTTTTTTATCATATGATAGAATATATACACAGTGTAATTAAATATATACATTTACTTTTTTTAAAATATGTTTTGAGAAAGGTTTTCCTTTCACAAATACTTATGTAAATTTACTTCTTTAAAAGTAAATTTTTCATTGTAATAGAGGAATTAACAAGTATCAGTTGCCATAGGAACAGAAAAATGCAACCTTGCCATGATAGCATTGACAATGGTGTAGGAATGCAAGAAATGGATACCATCTTCTATTCACCGCCAACTTTGATTTGCTTGACACGTTAAACGCACCAGTAAACAACATTGACTCATGCACCCAACACATTATAAGTCAATTAATGTGCGGCTTAAAAAAAAGCCTAGTTAGATACAAAAACACACACAATACAGTTTTAACCCTAGCACAAAAGGCATTGATACATATTTAAAAATATTTCACATGCATTGTTAGGAATATATAGTGTTATAGTCGCGTATTTTCTATACATTCATTCAAACCATTGGAGGAAAATGTGGACAGTAAAAATGCAAAATGAGTCTCTAGTTGTCAGTCTTTGGATCCTATCATAAAATTTGTCAGAAATCTGTTCTAGTATCAGCAATCGCAAACTGTTGGGATGTTTTTTAATGTACATGTATCAATATTTTTAAATATGTATCTATACCTTTTGTGCTAGGGTTTAAATGATTGTGTTTTATGCACCTTCCTAGGCTGTTTTTTTTAATTTGAATAGGACATTTATAATAGTGCAGTGTTTCTCTCAGGAATGGGTTAAGTAAAAAAATTCACCACACTTGGTATAATGTTCCAGATTTAACCCCTTAGGCTACGTTCACACTAGCGTTCGGCTAGTGTGCGTCGCGCTAGCGTCGGGCGACGCAGCGGCGACGCACGCGTCATGCGTCCCTATGTTTAACATGGGGGACGCATGCGTTTTTGCTTGTTGCGTTTTCCGACACGTGCGTCTTTTTTGACGCTAGCGTCGGACCAAGAAAACGCAACAAGTTGCATTTTTCTTGTGTCCGATTTTCGTCAAAAAACGACGCACGCGTTTTTCGGTGCGTTGTGCGTCGCGTCGCCGACGCAGCGGCGCACAACGCTAGTGTGAACGTAGCCTTAATGACCGCCAATACGTCTTTTTACTGACCTGAGCTATAAGAGAATAGCCTCCACATACAGGTGACAATCCAGCAGCTGTCGGCTGTACACTGTAGCTGACAACTTTCTGCATCAGCCGCGAACAGTATTGGCACTGTCCATATCTGTTTAACCCCTTAGATGCTGCTGTCAATAGTGACTACATCATATAAATGGTTAACAGAGTGTGGGGGCTTCTTCTTTAACCCCACTGGCACCCTGAGATCATGATTGTGTGGTCCTGATGTTTACCATGGCAATTCACTGCCAAATAGCGGCCTTAGAGTCTGACGGCTGTAGTAACCTGTTCACATGATGAGAGCATTATACTGCCTCTGTACAAATCCCTAGTTAGACCGCACGTGGAGTACTGTGTCCAGTTTTGGGCACCTGTGCTCAGGAAGGATATAATGGAACTAGAGAGAGTACAAAGGAGGGCAACAAAATTAATAAAGGGGATGGGAGAACTACAATACCCAGATAGATTAGCGAAATTAGGATTATTTAGTCTAGAAAAAAGACGACTGAGGGGCGATCTAATAACCATGTATAAGTATATAAGGGGACAATACAAATATCTCGCTGAGGATCTGTTTATACCAAGGAAGGTGATGGGCACAAGGGGGCATTCTTTGCATCTGGAGGAGAGAAGGTTTTTCCACCAACATAGAAGAGGATTCTTTACTGTTAGGGCAGTGAGAATCTGGAATTGCTTGCCTGAGGAGGTGGTGATGGCGAACTCAGTAGAGCGGTTCAAGAGAGGCCTGGATGTCTTCCTGGAGCAGAACAATATTGTATCATACAATTATTAGGTTCTGTAGAAGGAAGTAGACCTGGGGATTTATTATGATGGAATATAGGCTGAACTGGATGGACAAATGTCTTATTTCGGCCTTACTAACTATGTTACTAACTATGTTACTAAGTTAGCGGCATTTCGGTGGTAAAAATAGACTTCTTCATTCCTGTCATGTCACTCTGCATTCATTCCTGATCAGCACCTGAAGGGTTAATAAACTACCTGACAGAGGTTTGGCATATGTCAGGGGGTGCTGTTTTTAAAATGGCATCACTTTTGGAGGTTTCCAAATATCTAGGACCTCAAAGGGTCACTTGAAACTTGAATAGGTCCTTGAAAAATATAAAATGTTGTAAATCTCCTAGAAAATATTAAAAATTGCTGCTACATTTTAAAACCTCCTAAAACGATAACAAAATAAAATAACACTTTACAAATGGTGCTGATGTAAAGCCGACATGAGAGAAATGTTAGTTATGAATGTTTTGCTATGGCATGACTATCTGGATTAAAGGGATAATCATTCAAAGTTATTACATTTTTGTCAAATTTCTGATTTTTTTTTTCTACAAATAAACACAAAACTTATCGACCTAAATATACCATTATCATCTATAATATAACACTGGGAGCATCACTCTGTCCGAAGCCTTTATAGACTGCGCAAGCGCCGGCGCAGTCTGGGCCTCACAGAGTGACGCTCCCAGGAGATCGCGGTATGCGTAAACACTGAACGCACACCGCGATCTCCACCGGAGAGGCAGGGACCGTGGACGCGTCAGGAGGGTAAGTATATTCACCTGCCCCCGTTCCAGCGCTGCGTGCGGCTCCGTCTCCCGGGTCCTCTGCTGTGACGTTCACAGTTCAGAGGGCGCGATGACGCGCTTAATGCGCGCCGGCGACGCCCTCTGACTGAACAGTCATAGCCAGAGGAGCCGGAAGATGGCGGCGCGCAGCGATGGAACAGGACAGACAGGTGAGTATAGCAAGTGCTGGGGGCTGAGCTAGCGGTGATACCGGCACCTGACCCCCACAGCGCGCTGGTGTCCCCGCCTGCTCAGGCCCCCAGCACTCGGCACCCAGCGACCGTAGGTGAGTATGGTATTTTTTTTTTTTTTTTATATATGGCAGCATCATACGGGGCATATACAATAGAGCATCTTATGGTGGGCATATAATACAATGGAGCATCTTATGGGGGGCATATAATACAATGGAGCATCTTATGGGGGGTTTATAATACAATGGAGCATCTTATGGGGGGCATATAATACAATGGAGCATCTTATGGGGCCATCAACCATAATGGAGCAGTGTACGGGGGCATATATTATGGAGCATCTTATGGGGGCCATAAACCTTTATGGAGTAGTGTACGGGGGGCATACACACTGGAGCGTCTTATGGGGGCCATAAACCTTTATGGAGCAGTGTATGGGGGCATACACACTGGAACGTCTTATGGGGGCCATAAACCTTTATGGAGCAGTGTACGGAGGCATACACTATGGAGCATCTTATGGGGGCCATAAACCTTTATGGAGCAGTGTATGGGGGCATACACACTGGAACGTCTTATGGGGGCCATCAACCTTTATGGAGCAGTGTACAGGGGGCATACATTATGGTGCATCTTATGGGGGCCATAAACCTTTATGGAGCAGTGTACGGAGGCATACACTATGGAGCATCTTATGGGGGCCATCAACCTTTATGGAGCAGTGTACAGGAGGCATACACTATGGTGCATCTTATGGGGGCCATAAACCTTTATGGAGCAGTCTACGGGGGCATACACTATGGAGCATCTTATGGGGGCCATAAACCATAATGGAGCAGTGTACGGGGCATATACTATGGAGCATTTTATGGGGGCCATCAACCATAATGGAGCAGCTTATGGGGCATATGGATGGGAGAAGCAAATTAAAGAATGGTGGCGCAGGATGGGAGCAGCACATGACAGAACGGGGGCGCAGAATGGGAGCAGCACATGACAGAATAGGGCAGCACATGACAGAATGGGGGTGCAGGATGGAAGCAGCACATGACAGAACGGGGGCACAGGATGGGAGCAGCACATGACAGAACAGGGGCGATTACCTGGCAGCTAAGTTGATCTGGCCTATGTCCTTCTCTAGCTGTCCTGTATATCATGTATACCAATATGCTGAGGCTGTGCATTGCTGATATATTGATCTGTCTTCAGTCTGGTGCTTAGACATGGAATAGATTTTTCTATTGTGCTGTGTGACAATAATATTGTTTTTCATGTCAGCTATATATGAATGCTATGTCACACCATCTATCATCTACCATGGCACTATTGGCACATACTATCTCAGGCTGTGTAAAGAGGGTCTGTTATTAACAGTCTGCTGACATACACCGAATCAGGCTATTCTGAGGGTATTTTACCTACCCCAGTTATCAGTATTATTTTTGTTGTAGTCTGTAACCTCTTGAGTGCTGGCTATATTTGTTTATTTTAGTTTTTTTCTTAGCCAGCACACTATGAGTATAGCTCTTATGTGATGGGACCATGGCTTGTATGCAGCACACATAAGTAGCTTAGTTACTGGATGCTATACAAATCTTGGGGTTATTTATTATTTGTTTATTTCTTTGTGCACCTTAGTTTATCTCTCTAGCCCTTCCTTCATTTCTTTCAATAGCTTATTGTTTTCCCACCTGTAGCTCGCTAGATATTTATCAGGGTGAGTTTGGGTCAGCCGGCATTGAGTGGGGGCGCCAAATCGATCTATTAGGGTGCCAACCTCCACTGGTAGGTAGGGATAGTAGCTGAGTGCAGGGCTATTTGACAGGTTAGGTGCACATCTGGATCCTGTTGTTTATCTATTGTTGTTCTTCACTGGGAATTGTTTTTTTTAATATATATATAAATAAATTGATGTTTTAAGGGATTATATGTTACACAACAGAACAGGGGCACAGGATGGGAGCAGCACATGACAGGATGGGGGCGCAGGATGGGAGCAGCAAATGATAGAATTTAGGCGCAGGATGGGTGCAGCACATGTGAGAATGGGAGTGCAGGATGGGAGCAGCACATGTCACAATGGAGGCGCAGGATGGGAGCAGCACATGACAGAATGGGGGCGCAAGATGGGTGCAGCACATGACAGGATGGGGACGCAGGATGGAGCAGCACATGACAGAATGGGGGTGCAGGATGGGTGCAGCACATGACAGGATGGGGACGCAGGATGGGTGCAGCACATGACAGGATGGAGACCAAATACCAATATAGATGCTCGCCACCCGGGCGTAGAACGGGTTCAATAGCTAGTAAATTATAATGTGGCACGAATAAACATTCTCAAAATCATTGGGATTTGTTGAAGCAAAGGGACACTGGTCAGATTTCAAAAATTTGGCTCTGTAACTAAGGGGTTAAAAAGAGTAACTGGCTTCTTGTCTAACTATATCTGATGAAGGAGATGGATCATCCAAGAAACACGTAGTCTTGTTACCAATGGAAAATAATTAAAAAAAATCTACCATCTGACTTATCATCCTCTTCCTCATTCCTGGATTATCACCATTTTTGACTGACACCGATTTCAGATAATTTTTTCTGCGGTTTGATGTCTCTAATGCATTAAGGGTGAAGAAAAATGTGCAATTGTTATTCTAATGCAGCAAGACACATGGCAGCTACATCATATATCATATATCACTGATCAATCACACTGAGTCTGCCACTGATGCTGGCCCCTCTCCTTTCTCTTTCTCCCCTATCAATTGAATAAATATACAAGTATCTATTGTTTGCAGACTAATACACTTAACTTCTTCACTGCTGTAGTTGAATAACACATTACTGTTTGGAGTGTGTATCTAATGTTATAGATTATTCTCTTCCTATCTCTATTGTAGACCAGTGAGCTCAAACGTCCACTTAAAATCACCCTAAAATGGCTGCTGCATTTCTTGCCTTGGCTTTTATCCAAGCCATGACAATCCTTCCTGATTGACTGTGCTATAAGATTTAATGTGATAAGTGCAAGGCATTATGGGGAAGTCCTTGCAGTGTTAAATCATGTGAGCCTTCTGTGGCTAATGCAAGCTTCTGAAATGTGTAAGAATCAAATTAATTTTTTTTTAATTTCCCGGGACCTGCACATTTAATACAATTTGGAACAAATTTGATTCTTATCAAATAGTTTAGCTTATTTCTGTTTCTTACCATTTTATTTCATAGTTTAAAAAATTCTTCATAAATGAATTACGGTAATCAGATATTGAATTATTCAGAAAAATGAACTGTTTCATCATAGTTACTTGTTTACTTGAAGGGAATCTGTCAGCGAAGAATTTCACACCACAAGCTATTTATATCTGCATGCAGCTTTTTCATAGACGAATCCAGCAATACTTTAACATGTCAAATCTATTCTTACATTACTGAGAAATACGTGTTTAAATTTGTAGGAAAATAAGGCTGAAGAACTAGTAGTTCTGAAGCCTCTGTCACTCCAACTTAATTCCCCGCCCAGTGCTACCTCCTCCTGCTTGATGTACAGCCTTTTTGCCGCGTGACTTCAAACAAAGGAGGAGGCAGCGCTGGTCAAGGAATAGAGCTGGAGTGACAGAGGCTTTAGACCTATCAAAGTTCTTCAGTCTCATTTGCATATCACTTTAAACACTGATTTCTCATTAATAGAGAAATGGACTGGCCATGCAAAGGTGTTGCTGGACTTGTCTTTGAAAGAGCTACATGCACATATAAATAATTTGGGGTGTTAAATCCTGCTGACAGATTCCCTTTAACCCCTTCCCGACCTTTGACGCATACGCTGCGTCATGAAAGTCGGTGCCATTCCGACCCATGACGCAGCATATGCGTCATGGAAAGATCGCGTCCCTGCAGATCGGGTGAAAGGGTTAACTCCCATTTCACCCGATCTGCAGGGACAGGGGGAGTGGTAGTTTAGCCCAGGGGGGGTGGCTTCACCTCCTCGTGGCTACGATCGCTCTGATTGGCTGTTGAAAGTGAAACTGCCAATCAGAGCGACTTGTAATATTTCACCTAAAAAAATGGTGAAATATTACAATCGTGCCATGGCCGATGCTGCAATATCATCGGCCATGGCTGGACACACTAATGTGCACCCACCCCACCCCACCGATCGCCCCCCCAGCCCCCCGATCTGTGGTCCGCTCCCCTCGGTCCTGTGCTCCGCTCCCCCGTCCTCCTGCCCGCTCCCCCCGTGCTCCAATCACACCCCCCCGCATTCCGATCCCCCCCGCACAGCGATCCCCCCCGCACAGCGATTCCCCCCCCCGCACAGTGATTCCCCCCCGTGCTCCGATCCACCCGCCCGCACAGCGATCCCCCACTCCGTGCTCCAATCCACCGCCCCGTGTTCCGATCCACCCCCCCGTGCTCCGACGCGCCCCCCGTGCCCTGATCTCCCCCCCCTTATACTTACCTGGCCTCCCGGGGACCGTCCGTCTTCTTTCCTGGGCGCCGCCATCTTCCAAAATGGCGGGCGCATGTGCAGTGCGCCCGCCGAATCTGCCGGCTGGCAGATTCGTTCCAGAGTGAATTTTGATCACTGAGATATAACCTATCTCAGTGATCAAAATAAAAAAAAAAAGTAAATGACCCCCCCCCCCCCCTTTGTCACCCCCATAGGTAGGGACAATAAAAAAAATATTTTTTTTTTTCCACTAAGGCTAGGGTTAGGGTTAGGGGTAGGGGTAGGGGTAGGGGTAGGGTTAGGGTTAGGGTTAGGGGTAGGGTTAGGGGTTCGGTATGTGCACACGTACTCTGGTCCTCTGCGGATTTTTCCGCTGCGGATTTGATAAATCCGCAGTGCTAAACCGCTACGGATTTATGGCGGATTTACCATGTTTTTTCTGCGCATTTCAATGCGGTTTTACAACAGCGATTTTCTATTTGAGCAGTTGTAAAACCGCTGCGGAATCCGCAGAAAGAAGTGACATGCTGCGGAATGTAAACCGCTGCGTTTCCGTGCAGTTTTTCTGCGGCATGTGTACAGCGATTTTTGTTTTCCATAGGTTTGCATTGAACTGTAAACTCATGGGAAACTGCTGCGGATCCGCAGCGTTTTCCGCAGCGTGTGCACATACCTTTAGAATTAGGCTATGTGCACACGGTGCGGATTGGCCGCTGCGGATCCGCAGCAGTGTTCCATCAGGTTTACAGTACCATGTAAACATATGGAAAGCCAAATCCGCTGTGCCCATGGTGCAGAAAATACCGGACGGAAACGCTGCGTTGTATTTTCCGCAGCATGTCAATTCTTTGTGCGGATTCCGCAGCGTTTTACACCTGTTCCTCAATAGGAATCCGCAGGTGAAATCCGGACAAAAAACACTGGAAATCCGCGGTAAATCCGCAGGTAAAAAGCAGTGCCTTTTACCCGCGGATTTTTCAAAAATGGTGCTGAAAAATCTCACACGAATCCGCAACGTGGGCACATAGCCTTAGGGTTAGGGTTGGAATTAGGGTTGTGGTTAGGGTTAGGGGTGTGTTGGGGTTACGGGTGTGTTGGGGTTAGGGTTGTGATTAGGGTTACGGCTACAGTTGGGATAAGGGTTAGGGGTGTGTTGGAGTTAGAATTGAGGGGTTTCCACTGTTTATGCACATCAGGGGGTCTCCAAACGTAACATGGCGCCACCATTGATTCCAGCCAATCTTGTATTCAAAAAGTCAAATGGTGCTCCCTCACTTCCGAGCCCCGACGTGCACCCAAACAGTGGTTTACCCCCACATATAGGGTACCAGCATACTCAGGACAAACTGCGCAACAATTACTGGGGTCCAATTTCTCCTGTTACCCTTGTGAAAATAAAGAAATGCTTGCTAAAACATCATTTTTGAGGAAAGAAAAATGATTTTTTATTTTCACGGCTCTGCGTTGTAAACGTCTGTGAAGCACTTGGGGGTTCAAAGTGCTCACCACATATCTAGATAAGTTCCTTGGGGGGTCTAGTTTCTAAAATGGGGTCACTTGTGGGGGGTTTCTACTGTTTAGGCACACCAGGGGCTCTGCAAACG